>NC_092754.1:67663801-68032306 GCF_047496795.1 Chiloscyllium punctatum
ATGGAGGGGGCGAGAGAGAGCGCGAGAGATGGAGGGGGCGAGAGAGAGCGCGAGAGATGGAGGGGGCGAGAGAGAGCGCGAGAGATGGAGGGGGCGAGAGAGAGCGCGAGAGATGGAGGGGGCGAGAGAGAGCGCGAGAGATGGAGGGGGCGAGAGAGAGAGAGAGATGGAGGGGGCGAGAGAGAGAGCGAGAGATGGAGGGGGCGAGAGAGAGAGCGAGAGATGGAGGGGGCGAGAGAGAGCGAGAGATGGAGGGGGCGAGAGAGAGCGAGAGATGGAGGGGGCGAGAGAGAGCGCGAGATGGAGGGGGCGAGAGAGAGAGAGAGAGATGGAGGGGGGCGAGAGAGAGAGAGAGAGATGGAGGGGGCGAGAGAGAGAGATGGAGGGGGCGAGAGAGAAAGATGGAGGGGGGCGAAAGAGAGAGATGGAGGGGGCGAAATAGAGAGAGAGAGAGATGGAGGGGTCGAGAGAGAGAGAGAGAGATGGAGTGGTCGAGAGAGAGAGAGAGATGGAGGGGTCGAGAGAGAGAGAGGGATGGAGGGGTCGAGAGAGAGAGAGGGATGGAGGGGTCGAGAGAGAGAGAGAGAGAGAGATGGAGGGGTCGGGAGAGAAAGAGAGAGATGGAGGACTCGTGAGAGCGAGAGAGATGGAGGGGGCGAGAGAGAGAGAGAGATGGAGGGGGCGAGAGAGAGAGAGATGGAGGGGGCGAGAGAGAGAGAGAGATGGAGGGGGCGAGAGAGAGAGAGATGGAGGGGGCGAGAGAGAGAGAGATGGAGGGGGCGAGAGAGAGAGAGAGAGAGAGAGAGAGAGAGAGAGAGATGGAGGGAGTGAGAGAGAGAGAGAGAGAGAGAGATGGAGGGGGCGAGAGAGAGAGAGAGAGATGAAGGGAGCGAGAGAGAGAGATGGAGGGGGTGAGAGAGAGAGAGATGGAGGGGGTGAGAGAGAGAGAGATGGAGGGGGCGAGAGAGAGCGAGAGATGGCGGGGGCGAGAGAGAGCGAGAGATGGCGGGGGCGAGAGAGAGCGAGAGAGATGGAGGGGGCGAGAGAGAGCGCGAGAGATGGAGGGGGCGAGAGAGAGCGCGAGAGATGGAGGGGGCGAGAGAGAGCGCGAGAGATGGAGGGGGCGAGAGAGAGCGCGAGAGATGGAGGGGGCGAGAGAGAGCGCGAGATGGAGGGGGCGAGAGAGAGAGCGAGAGATGGAGGGGGCGAGAGAGAGCGAGAGATGGAGGGGGCGAGAGAGAGCGAGAGATGGAGGGGGCGAGAGAGAGCGAGAGATGGAGGGGGCGAGAGAGAGCGAGAGAGATGGAGGGGGGCGAGAGGGAGAGAGAGAGATGGAGGGGGCGAGAGGGAGAGAAATGGAGGTGGCCAGAGGGAGAGCGAGAGAGATGGAGGGGGCGAGAGAGAGCGCGAGAGATGGAGGGGGCGAGAGAGAGCGCGAGAGATGGAGGGGGCGAGAGAGAGCGCGAGAGATGGAGGGGGCGAGAGAGAGCGCGAGAGATGGAGGGGGCGAGAGAGAGCGCGAGAGATGGAGGGGGCGAGAGAGAGCGCGAGAGATGGAGGGGGCGAGAGAGAGCGCGAGAGATGGAGGGGGCGAGAGAGAGCGCGAGAGATGGAGGGGGGCGAGAGAGAGCGCGAGAGATGGAGGGGGCGAGAGAGAGCGCGAGAGATGGAGGGGGCGAGAGAGAGCGCGAGAGATGGAGGGGGCGAGAGAGGAGCGCGAGAGATGGAGGGGGCGAGAGAGAGCGCGAGAGATGGAGGGGGGCGAGAGAGAGCGCGAGAGATGGAGGGGGCGAGAGAGAGCGCGAGAGATGGAGGGGGCGAGAGAGAGCGCGAGAGATGGAGGGGGCGAGAGAGAGCACGAGAGATGGAGGGGGCGAGAGAGAGCGCGAGAGATGGAGGGGGCGAGAGAGAGCGCGAGAGATGGAGGGGGCGAGAGAGAGCGCGAGAGATGGAGGGGGCGAGAGAGAGCGCGAGAGATGGAGGGGGCGAGAGAGAGCGCGAGAGATGGAGGGGGCGAGAGAGAGCGCGAGAGATGGAGGGGGCGAGAGAGAGCGCGAGAGATGGAGGGGGCGAGAGAGAGCGCGAGAGATGGAGGGGGCGAGAGAGAGCGAGAGATGGAGGGGGCGAGAGAGAGAGAGAGAGAGATGGAGGGGGCGAGAGAGAGCGAGAGATGGAGGGGGCGAGAGAGAGCGAGAGATGGAGGGGGCGAGAGAGAGCGCGAGATGGAGGGGGCGAGAGAGAGAGAGAGAGATGGAGGGGGCGAGAGAGAGAGAGAGAGATGGAGGGGGCGAGAGAGAGAGATGGAGGGGGCGAGAGAGAAAGATGGAGGGGGCGAAAGAGAGAGATGGAGGGGGCGAAATAGAGAGAGAGAGAGATGGAGGGGTCGAGAGAGAGAGAGAGAGATGGAGTGGTCGAGAGAGAGAGAGAGATGGAGGGGTCGAGAGAGAGAGAGGGATGGAGGGGTCGAGAGAGAGAGAGGGATGGAGGGGTCGAGAGAGAGAGAGAGAGATGGAGGGGTCGGGAGAGAAAGAGAGAGATGGAGGACTCGTGAGAGCGAGAGAGATGGAGGGGGCGAGAGAGAGAGAGAGATGGAGGGGGCGAGAGAGAGAGAGATGGAGGGGGCGAGAGAGAGAGAGAGATGGAGGGGGCGAGAGAGAGAGAGATGGAGGGGGCGAGAGAGAGAGAGAGAGAGAGAGAGAGAGAGAGAGATGGAGGGAGTGAGAGAGAGAGAGAGAGAGAGAGAGATGGAGGGGGCGAGAGAGAGAGAGAGAGATGAAGGGAGCGAGAGAGAGAGATGGAGGGGGTGAGAGAGAGCGCGAGAGATGGAGGGGGCGAGAGAGAGCGCGAGAGATGGAGGGGGCGAGAGAGAGCGCGAGAGATGGAGGGGGCGAGAGAGAGCGCGAGAGATGGAGGGGGCGAGAGAGAGCGCGAGAGATGGAGGGGGCGAGAGAGAGCGCGAGATGGAGGGGGCGAGAGAGAGAGCGAGAGATGGAGGGGGCGAGAGAGAGCGAGAGATGGAGGGGGGCGAGAGAGAGCGAGAGATGGAGGGGGCGAGAGAGAGCGAGAGATGGAGGGGGCGAGAGAGAGCGAGAGAGATGGAGGGGGCGAGAGGGAGAGAGAGAGATGGAGGGGGCGAGAGGGAGAGAAATGGAGGTGGCCAGAGGGAGAGCGAGAGAGATGGAGGGGGCGAGAGAGAGCGCGAGAGATGGAGGGGGGCGAGAGAGAGAGATGGAGGGGGTGAGAGAGAGAGAGATGGAGGGGGTGAGAGAGAGAGAGATGGAGGGGGGCGAGAGAGAGCGCGAGAGATGGAGGGGGCGAGAGAGAGCGCGAGAGATGGAGGGGGGCGAGAGAGAGCGCGAGAGATGGAGGGGGCGAGAGAGAGCGCGAGAGATGGAGGGGGCGAGAGAGAGCGCGAGAGATGGAGGGGGCGAGAGAGAGCGCGAGAGATGGAGGGGGCGAGAGAGAGCGCGAGAGATGGAGGGGGCGAGAGAGAGCGCGAGAGATGGAGGGGGCGAGAGAGAGCGCGAGAGATGGAGGGGGCGAGAGAGAGCGAGAGAGATGGAGGGGGCGAGAGAGAGAGAAATGGAGGTGGCAAGAGAGAGAGAAATGGAGGTGGCAAGAGAGAGAGAGAGAGAGATGGAGGGGTCGAGAGAGAGAGAGAGAGAGAGATGGAGGGGTCGAGAGAGAGAGAGATGGAGGGGGCGAGAGAGAGAGAGAGAGAGATGGAGGGGGTGAGAGAGAGCGAGAGAGATGGAGGGGGCGAGAGAGAGCGAGAGAGATGGAGGGGGCAAGAGAGATGGAGGGGGGCGAGAGAGAGCGAGAGAGATGGAGGGGGCGAGAGAGAGCGAGAGAGATGGAGGGGGCGAGAGAGAGCGAGAGAGATGGAGGGGGCGAGAGAGAGCGAGAGAGATGGAGGGGGCGAGAGAGAGCGAGAGAGATGGAGGGGGCGAGAGAGAGCGAGAGAGATGGAGGGGGCGAGAGAGAGCGAGAGAGATGGAGGGGGCGAGAGAGAGCGAGAGAGATGGAGGGGGCGAGAGAGAGCGAGAGAGATGGAGGGGGCGAGAGAGAGCGAGAGAGATGGAGGGGGGCGAGAGAGAGGCGAGAGAGATGGAGGGGGCGAGAGGGAGAGAGAGAGATGGAGGGGGCGAGAGGGAGAGAAATGGAGGTGGCAAGAGGGAGAGAGAGAGCGATGGAGGGGGCGAGAGAGAGAGAGAGAGAGAGAGATGGAGGGGTCGAGAGAGAGAGAAATGAAGGTGGCAAGAGGGAGAGAGAGAGCGATGGAGGGGGCGAGAGAGAGAGAGAGGGAGATGGAGGGGTCGAGAGAGAGAGAGAGAGAGATGGAGGGGGCGAGAGGGAGAGAGAGAGAGATGGAGGGGTCGAGAGCGAGAGAGATGGAGGGGGCGAGAGAGAGCGAGAGAGATGGAGGGGGCGAGAGGGAGAGAGAGAGAGATGGAGGGGTCGAGAGAGAGAGAGATGGAGGGGGCGAGAGAGAGCGAGAGAGATGGAGGGGGCGAGAGAGAGCGAGAGAGATGGAGGGGGCAAGAGAGATGGAGGGGGCGAGAGAGAGCGAGAGAGATGGAGGGGGCGAGAGAGAGCGAGAGAGATGGAGGGGGCGAGAGGGAGAGAGAGAGATGGAGGGGGCGAGAGGGAGAGAGAGAGATGGAGGGGGCGAGAGGGAGAGAGAGAGATGGAGGGGGCGAGAGGGAGAGAGAGAGATGGAGGGGGCGAGAGGGAGAGAGAGAGATGGAGGGGGCGAGAGGGAGAGAGAGAGATGGAGGGGGCGAGAGAGAGAGAAATGGAGGTGGCAAGAGAGAGAGAAATGAAGGTGGCAAGAGGGAGAGAGAGAGCGATGGAGGGGGCGAGAGAGAGAGAGAGATGGAGGGGGCGAGAGAGAGAGAGAGAGAGAGAGACGGAGAGGGCGAGAGAGAGAGAGAGAGAGAGATGGAGGTGGCGAGAGAGAGAGAGAGAGAGAGATGGAGGGGGCGAGAGAGAGAGAGAGAGAGAGAGATGGAGGGGGCGAGAGGGAGAGAGAGAGAGATGGAGGGGGCGAGAGAGAGAGAGATGGAGGGGGCGAGAGTGAGAAATGGAGGGGTCAAGAGGGGGAGAGAGAGAGAGATGGAGGGGGCGAGAGAGAGAGAGAGAGATGGAGGGGGCGAGAGAGAGAGAGAGAGAAAGAGAGAGAGAGAGATGGAGTGGTCGAGAGAGAGCGAGAGATGGAGGGGGCGAGTGAGAGAGAGAGATGGAGGGGGCGAGTGAGAGAGAGAGATGGAGGGGGAGAGAGAGAGAGAGATGGAGGGGCGAGAGAGAGAGAGGGATGGAGGGGCGAGAGAGAGAGAGAGATAGAGGGGGCGAGAGAGAGAGAGAGAGGGATCGAGGGATGAGAGAGAGCGAGATGTTGAAAGAGAGAGAGAGAGAGAGTGGTGTTGACAGAAAGAGAAAGGGGGTGAGGGAGAGTGAGTGGGGGGCGAGAGAGAGATGAGGGGTGGGGAGGCGAGAGACAGACAGAGAGAGAGGGGCGTGAGAGTGTGGGTGAGCGAGAGAGAGGGAGGATGCGAGAGAGAGAGAGGGAGGGCGCGAGAGAGAGTGGGAGTGATGCGAGACAGAGAGAGGGATGAGGCGAGAGAAAGAGGGAGGTGGTGGGAGAATGAGGGAGGGGGCAAGAGAGAGAGGGAAGGGGAGAGAGAGAGAAGGAGTAGTGAGAGTGAGAGAGGGAGGGGGGCGAGAGAGAGAGAGAGGGAGAGGGGATGAGAGAGATGGAGGTGTTGAGAGAGAGGGAGGTGTTGAGAGAAAGAGAAAGTGGGCAAGAGAGAGAGGGAGAGGGGTGAGAGAGAGAAGGGAGGGGTTGAGAGACAGATGGGGAGTGGGTGAGAGAGAGGGGGAGTGGGCGAGAGAGAGGGAAATGGGTGAGAGAGGTGGAAGGAGGGGGTAAGAGAGAGGGTGGGTGCGCGAGATAGAGAGGGAGGGAGGGAGGGCGAGAGAGAGAGAGGGAGGGTGGATGAGAGAGAGAGAGAGAGAGGGAGGTTGCGAGAGAGAGAGAGAGGGTGCGAGAGAGAGAGAGAGGGTGCGAGAGAAAGGAGGGGAGGGGGGAGGTGAGAGAGAAAGAGGGGGAGGGGACGAGAGAGAGAGAGGGAGGGGTGCGAGAGAGAAAGGGTGGGGGGGGATGAGAGAGAGAGAGAGAGGGAGAGGGTGAGAGAGTGGGTGAGAGAGAGAGAGAGAGAGAGAGAGAGAGAGGGGAGAAAGACAGAGAAGGGAGGGGTTGAGAGAGAGGGAGTGGGTGAGAGAGAGAGAGAGGGAGAGGGCAAGAAAGAGAGGGAGGGGGAGAGAGAGAGAGAGGGGGATGGGGTGCGAGAGAGAGAGAGAGAGAGAGAGAGAGAGGGAGCCAGAGAGAGAGACGGAGGGGGGCGAGAGAGGGGGGGGGAGAGAGAGAGGGAGGGAACGAGAGAGAGAATGGGAGGGGTGCGAGAGAGAAAGGGAGGGGGATGAGAGAGAGAGACGGAGAGGGAGAGAGAGAGAGAGGGAGGGGTGAGAGAGAAAGGTGGGGGTGAGAGAGAGAGAGTGGGGGCGAGAATCAGAGGTGGGGTGAGAGAGAGAGGGAGGGGGCGAGAGAGAGAGGGAGGTGGCGAGAGAGAGAGGGAGGGGTGTGAGAGAGAGAGAGAGGGAGGGGGGCGAGAGAGAGAAATGGAGGGGTCAAGAGGGGGAGAGAGAGAGAGATGGAGGGGGCGAGAGAGAGAGAGAGAGATGGAGGGGGCGAGAGAGAGAGAGAGAGATGGAGGGGGCGAGAGAGAGAGAGAGAGAGAAAGAGAGAGAGAGAGATGGAGTGGTCGAGAGAGAGCGAGAGATGGAGGGGGCGAGTGAGAGAGAGAGATGGAGGGGGCGAGAGAGAGAGAGAGATGGAGGGGGAGAGAGAGAGAGATGGAGGGGTGAGAGAGAGAGAGAGATAGAGGGGGCGAGAGAGAGAGAGAGAGATGGAGGGGGCGAGAGAGAGAGAGAGAGATGGAGGGGGCGAGAGAGAGAGAGAGAGGGATCGAGGGATGAGAGAGAGCGAGATGTTGAAAGAGAGAGAGAGAGAGAGTGGTGTTGACAGAAAGAGAAAGGGGGTGAGGGAGAGTGAGTGGGGGGCGAGAGAGAGATGAGGGGTGGGGAGGCGAGAGACAGACAGAGAGAGAGGGGCGTGAGAGTGTGGGTGAGCGAGAGAGAGGGAGGATGCGAGAGAGAGAGAGGGAGGGCGCGAGAGAGAGTGGGAGTGATGCGAGACAGAGAGAGGGATGAGGCGAGAGAAAGAGGGAGGTGGTGGGAGAAAGAGGGAGGGGGCAAGAGAGAGAGGGAAGGGGAGAGAGAGAAGGAGTAGTGAGAGTGAGAGAGGGAGGGGGCGAGAGAGAGAGAGAGGGAGAGGGGATGAGAGAGATGGAGGTGTTGAGAGAGAGGGAGGTGTTGAGAGAAAGAGAAAGTGGGCAAGAGAGAGAGGGAGAGGGGTGAGAGAGGGAAGGGAGGGGTTGAGAGACAGATGGGGAGTGGGTGAGAGAGAGGGGGAGGGGGCGAGAGAGAGGGAAATGGGTGAGAGAGGTGGAAGGAGGGGGTAAGAGAGAGGGTGGGTGCGCGAGATAGAGAGGGAGGGAGGGAGGGCGAGAGAGAGAGAGGGAGGGTGCATGAGAGAGAGAGAGAGAGAGGGAGGTTGCGAGAGAGAGAGAGAGGGTGCGAGAGAAAGGAGGGGAGGGGGAGGTGAGAGAGAAAGAGGGGGAGGGGACGAGAGAGAGAGAGGGAGGGGTGCGAGAGAGAAAGGGTGGGGGGGGATGAGAGAGAGAGAGAGAGGGAGAGGGTGAGAGAGTGGGTGAGAGAGAGAGAGAGAGAGAGAGAGAGAGGGGAGAAAGACAGAGAAGGGAGGGGTTGAGAGAGAGGGAGTGGGTGAGAGAGAGAGAGAGAGGGAGAGGGCAAGAAAGAGAGGGAGGGGGAGAGAGAGAGAGGGGGATGGGGTGCGAGAGAGAGAGGGAGCCAGAGAGAGAGACGGAGGGGGGCGAGAGAGGGGGGGGAGAGAGAGAGGGAGGGAACGAGAGAGAGAATGGGAGGGGTGCAAGAGAGAAAGGGAGGGGGATGAGAGAGAGAGACAGAGAGGGAGAGAGAGAGAGAGGGAGGGGTGAGAGAGAAAGGTGGGGGTGAGAGAGAGAGAGTGGGGGCGAGAATCAGAGGTGGGGTGAGAGAGAAAGGGAGGGGGCGAGAGAGAGAGGGAGGGGGCGAGAGAGAGAGGGAGGGGTGTGAGAGAGGGAGGGGGCATGACAGAGAGGGAGGGGGTAAGTGAGAGAGGGAGGGGGTAAGTGAGAGAGGGAGGGGGCAAGTGAGAGAGGGAGGGGGCAAGTGAGAGAGGGAGGGGCGAGAGGGAGAGGGAGGGGTGCGAGAGAGAGAGAGAGAGAGTGAGAGAAAGAGAGGGAGGGGTGCGAGAGAGAGAGGGGGAAGGGTAAGAGAGAGGGAGGGGTGAGACATGAGGGAGGGGGTGAGAGAGAGAGGGAGGGGTGCGAGAGAGAGAGGGAGGGGGGGCAAGAGAGAGAGGGAGGGGGGCAAGAGAGAGAGGGAGGGGGGGCAAGAGAGAGGGAGGGGGGCGAGAGAGAGAGAGATGGGCCGAGAGAGAGAGAAGGGAGGGCTTGAGAGAGAGAGGGAGTGGGCGAGAGAGAGGGGGGAGGGAGCGAGAGAGAGAGAGAGAGGGAGAGGGTGAGAGAGAGAGAGGGGGAGGGGGTGAGAGTGAGGGCAGGGGGCGAGAGAGAGAGGGATGGGGTGCGAGAGAGAGAGGGAGTGGATGCAAGGGGGGGCGAGTGAGAGACGGAGGGCCGAGAGAGAGAGGGAGGGGCGACAGAGAGAGGGAGGGTGTGCGAGAGAGAGGGGGGCGAGAGAGAGAGGGATGGGTGGGAGAGAGAGGGAGTGCGGGGGCGAGAGAGAGAGGAATGGGGTGAGAGAGGGAGGGAGTGGGGCGAGAGAGAGAGGAATGGGGAGAGAGGGGGAGGGAGTGGGGCGACAGTGAGAGGGAGGGAGTGAGAGTGAGAGAGAGGGGGCGAGAGAGAGATGCAGGGGGCGAGAAAGGGGCACGAAAGAGACGGGGGCGAGAGAGAGAGGGGGAGGGAGCATGAGAGAGGGGGCTGGAGGGGCGAGAGAGGGAGGGAGGGGCCTGAGAAATTGGGGGTGTGGTGAGAGAGAGAGGGAGGGGAGCGAGAGAGGCGGGGCGAGAGAGGGGGGAGGTGATGAGAGAGAGGGGGAGGGGGCGAGAGAGAGAGTGACGGGTCAAGAGAGAGAGAGAGTGAGGGGTCGAGAGAGTTGGAGGGGAGAGAGAGATTGGGAGGGGGTGAGAGAAAGAGGGGAGGGGGGCGAGAGTGAGAGTGGAGGGGGGCAAGAGAGAGAGAGAGAGAGGAATGTGACAAGAGAGAGAGGGTGTAGGCGAGAGAGAGAGAGAGGGTGTGGGCGAGCGAGAGAGGGAGGGGGTCGAGGGAGAGAGGGAGTGAGGGGGTGAGAGAGAGAGGGAGGGGGCGAGAGAGAGAGGGAGGGGGGCGAAAGAGAGAGGGAGGGGGGTGAGAGAGAGAGGGAGGGAGGGTAAGAGAGAGCAGGAGGGGGGCGAGAGAGAGAGAGAGGAGTGGGGCGAGAGAGAGAGGGAGAGGGCGAGAGTGAGAGAGAGGAGGGCGAGAGAGAGAGAGGGAAGGGGGCGAGAGAGAGGGGGGGGCGAGAGAGAGAGAGATGGGGGGTGAGAGAGAGAGGGGGAGAGAGAGGGAGGTGGTGAGAGAGAGGGAGGGAGGTGGGCGAGCGAGAGAGGGAGGGGGGGCGAGAAAGAGAGAGATCGGGGGGGTGAGAGAGAGAGAGCGGCGAGAGAGAGAGGGAGGGGGTGAGAGAGAGAGAAAGTGAGGGGTGGAGAGAGAAAAGGAGGGAGGAAAGAGAGAGTGGGAGGGGGGCTAGAGAGACAGAGAGAGAGGGGCGAGAGGGAGAGGGAGGTGTTGCGAGAGAGCGAGAGGGAGTGGGGCGAGAGAGAGAGGGGGAGCGAGAGAGATAGGGACGGTAGGCGAGAGAGAGGGAGGGTCCGAGAGAGAGGGAGGGGGACAAGGGAGAGGCTGTGAGGGGGGGGGGGCGAGAGAGTGAGACGGAGGGGGGGCGAGAGAGAGCGGGGGAGGCGGGCAAGAAAGAGAGAGGGAGTGGGCGAGAGAGAAAGAGAAAGAGAAAGTGGGCGAGAGAGAGAGAGGGAGTAGGCAAGACAGAGTGGGAGGGGGCGAGAGAAAGAGAGAGGGAGGGGGTGGCGAAAGAGAGAGGGGGAGTTGAGAGAGAGGAGGGTGAATGAGAGGAGGGCGATTGAGGGTGCCAGCGAGAGAGAGCCAGAACGAGAGCAAGAGACACAGAGAGATGAACAAAGGGGGTGAGCAAGAGAGAGAGCGAGCGCGAGAGAGACATCGAGAGAACGAGGCAGCGAGAGAGAGAGAGAGGGGGCAAGAGAGAGAGCAAGAGACAAAGAGAGATGAACAAAGGGGGCGAGCAAGAGAGAGAGCGAGCGCGAGAGAGACAGCGAGAGAACGAGGCAGCGAGAGAGAGAGAGAGGTGACAGAGAGACAGAGAGAGGGGGCAAGAGAGAGAGCAAGAGACAAAGAGAGATGAACAAAGGGGGCGAGCAAGAGAGAGAGCGAGCGCGAGAGAGACAGCGAGAGAATGAGGCAGAGAGAGAGAGAGAGAGGTGACAGAGAGACAGAGAGAGGGGGCAAGAGAGAGAGCAAGAGACAAAGAGAGATGAACAAAGGGGGCGAGCAAGAGAGAGAGCGAGCGCGAGAGAGACAGCGAGAGAACGAGGCAGCGAGACAGAAAGAGAGGTGACAGAGAGACAGAGAGAGGGGGCAAGAGAGAGAGTGAGAGACAGCGAGAGAGCACGCGTGCGAGAGAGAGAGGATTGGTAGAGAGAGAGAGAGAAAGGGGCAGGATAGAGAGAGAGGGGGCTACAAAGAAAGAGGGGGGAGAGTGAGAGTGAGAGAGAGACAGAACCTGCGAGAGAGAGAGCGGGAGCGAGAGAGAAGGGATAGCGAGATGTGGAGCAATGAGAGATGGACGAAAGAAAGAGAGAGGAGGTGAGAGAGAGAGGGAAGGCCCAGAGAGGCAAAGACAGAGGGGTGAGAGAGGAAGAGAGGATGCGAGAGCAATGAGGCAAGAGCGAATGAGGGAGAGAGGTGGTGAGAGAGAGAGAGAGAGAGAGAGAGAGAGAGAGAGAGGTGCCAAAGAAAGAGAGTGGCAAGAGAGAGAGAGGGGCGAGAGAGAGAGAGGGATAGAGTGGGGAGAGAGAGAAAGGAGTGAGACAGAGAGGGGGAGAGAGAGAGTGAGAGAGATAGATGGGGGGCGTGATATAGAGAGAGGGAGAGAGTGAGCGAGAGTGAGTGAGACAGAGAGAACGAGCGAGAGAGATTGAGAGAAAGAGGGAGAGATTTGCAAGAAAGAGGGAAAGAGGGGGAAAATACGAGAGAGAGAGTGAGAGAGCGAGGGAAAGAGAGAGGGAGAGAGGGTGGGGGAGAGAGTGATCGAGAAAGAGCAAGGGAGGGATTAGAGAGGGGCGACAGAGAGAGTGAGAGAGAGTGAAGGGAGCTAGACGGAGAGGTGATAGAGAGAAGGATAGAGAGAGAGCGAGAGAGGTGAGTGATGGTGAAGGGAGAACAAAGAGAGAGATATAGAAAGAGACAGGGGTGAAAGTGGGTGTAAGAGAGAGAGGGTGACAGTGATGGGGTGAGAGAGGAGAGAAAGGGGGTGTGAGGGAGGGGAAAAGGAGAGCGAGAGAGAGAAGGAATGAGAGAGAGAGAGATGGGGAGTGCGAGAGGGCAAGAGAAAGAGGGGGCGAGTAAGAGACAGAGGGGTGTGAGAGAGGGAGGGAGGGAATGGTGGCCCGGGGGGGGCGGAGTGAGAGGGGGTGAATGGGAGGGAAGGGTGGCCGGGGTGGGGGGGTGAGAGGGGGGGTGAGGGGTGGGGGTTAAGAGGGGTTTGCTGGGGGCGCGCGAGAGGATGGGGAGGGGAGTGGGAGGGGAGGAGTGAGTGGGAGAGGGGGGAGAGAGGGAAAGAGAGTGCTGGCTATGTCATTTCATCAGCTGTGAAACACATGAAGACCGGCGAAGTCCCTCATGCTGATGATTTTCTGGTCAGGACTCCAGTCACTAACTTGCTGCCAGGTTCTGATAAATAACCAAAAACACAACAGGAGTTGCACTTGCAGAGAATAAGGGAGCCATGGTTAGATCAACATCAGAGCACGAGGAGGCTATTTAGCTCCGTGAGCCTATTCCACCATTCACCCAAATCATGGTAATCTTCATCATCATGACAAATCCCTGTCTTTATCCCATAATCCTTCAGCATTTTCATTCCAAATCTACCAATCTCAGATTTAAAATTTGCAAATGATTTCCAATCAATCGCTGTTTGTGGAACTTTATCAAACTTTATCCATTTCTGTGTATAAAAGTGTTCCCCGATATCACACCTTAATGTTCTGACTCCAACACTTTATCGGTTTAATCTTTCTTCTTAAATTAAGCCTTGGAATCCAAGTATCACATCAGTAAATCTACACTGCACTTCCACTCAGAGTGATACTCTCCTTAAGCCATGGTGCCCAGCCCTGACAGCTTGGTCTAACTAGGTTCGGATTTGCTGACGCATGACTTCTAATCCTTTGGTATCTCGTCTTCTGTCGAGATCAATGTCAACATTCTACCGGTCCCTTGGTCACGTTTCTGAACCTGTCTGTGACATTTTCATGAACTATACAGCTGGATCAATCCCACCAAGTTTCTTTGGAGTCCACTCTCTCTCTATTTTCACAATCAAGAAATATCCTATTTTGAACCAACCTCTCAGTTGCCGACACAAACTCATCTGTCATTGATTTTCTCATTTACTGAATCTATCAAGATTGCTTTCTAATGCTATGCTTCCATCTATCTACACTTGGAATCACAGTAATCTGCAGAGTGGCCCCACATTTTGAATGTGGCTTTCCTTTTATTATGAATAGTGAATAATTAGGGCTCCAACATCGATCCGTGCAGGATATCACTGAGCATATCCTTCCAATTAGAATATGTACACAAATGTCTCTTGTTCAAATCAAATTCCTCTGCAAGGACATCTTTTGCATCTTATTACCTTTAATGGAGAGTAGAAAGGTGTAAATTGAGGGACATTCTTTGCAGTCAAATTTGCCTTGTGTTTATCTGATTGGGGAAGCAATGAATCCCATTAAATATTAATCTTTGTCTTCACCACATGGTAACTCAATCACAAAGATTAACAATGTTAAATATTTATTCTCCTTCATGATTGATAAACTCTGGGCACATTTTTGCCGAGTGGTACTCGTTTTTTTTTCAAAAACACAGGCCCCGCCCAACTGTTGGCTCACACCCGTTACACCATATGGTCCTCGTCCTCTCCATCTGAATCTCATGGCAAGGTACCTCGAACATGGAGAGGAGCAACTATTCCAAGCACTGAGATCCCAGTAATTGGTACCACCACTCACCCTAATCCATTGGAGAAGCAGATTGGTCCCGCACTATGTCCTCATCTGAATCATGCTGCTGGCTGTGTTTCTTCCCCATATTAAAGCGGTGATAGCTCTCCAATGGCAGAAGGGAATGGACGGATTTCTCTTCAATCTCATCTTTCGTTATTGACTCGTCGAACTCATGGGAGTACTCAGTGGCAACAAAAGCAGAGTCTGGAGAGACAATAAATGATTGACATTGTTCTTTGTTATTTTCCATTGCTCACTGAAAGGTTTAGAACTTGAACTTGAAGTTAGGGGCTGAGCTAGAATCTTTGGATTAATTATCTGCTCAAAGAGCAGAGTTGGGTTACAATTATTGATTCAACACAACTTTGATATTGAATCACACATTGTTTAAGTTTCCTTATGCACAACCACAGATCCAAGGGAAACGCAAGGAAGTTGGATTGAATAGCTTAAGCACATGACTGAATAAAGGAAGCTTGAAATAAATCAGTGCAGGACATGTGCCTATTTGACCCACATATCCTTTGGGTAGGGAAGGAGTGCTAACGTATCAAAAGATTTGATTGATTCAAATCATCTAACTGAAGAGACACATTTTCCTGCTTAAGTCATGAGATCAGTGGAAGGACAAAACATTATTTCTGGTTAAAAAAATCACCTTTCTCACCAGGTAATGAAGGCACACTGTCTCTGCGGATCGAGTCATTGGCCACTGTTTGAACCACCTCCTCAATAGAGCTATTTCCCTTTTGTGTGGCCAGAGGTTCTGCTTTTCTCCAAGAATGGTAAGGGTGAGCTGTCTTGTTTACTGCTGCCGCTGCTGCTCCTATAGAAATGTCACAGAACAACACAGATGCATAGTTTCAGGACACAAAAACAGGTTCTCAGTATTTGTGATTTACTCAGGCTTCCTTCCCAACCTAAACCCATCAACATAGTTTTCTTCGATTTCTTATATTCCAAGCTCCTCCTTGAATTCATCTTTTATTTGCTTCAATTATTCCTGATGAAGTAAGTTCTACATTCAAACCCCTTTTTGGTAAAGACTTTGTCGCCCTCTGCAAATTCCCCATTAGATTTAATAATGATTACAATTATATCCCCAGATCCATGGTTTCTGTCATTCGCAAGCAGAAACATCTTTTCCATGTCCACTCGATCAAACATAACTGGACCATGTCACTCTTTTTCAATGAGACAACACTGCCCAATCTTACTTGATGAATTCAAACTCAGTTTGGATATAATCCCAGTAACTATTCTTTACCTTCCCCGATCCGAACTGTGTGCAGTGCCCCAAGGGTGACCTGTCCCCATCCGAACTGTGTGCAGTGCCCCAAGGGTGACCTGTCCCCGATCCGAACTGTGTGCAGTGCCCCAAGGGTGACCTGTCCCCGATCCGAACTGTGTGCAGTGCCCCAAGGGTGACCTGTCCCCGATCCGAACTGTGTGCAGTGCCCCAAGGGTGACCTGTCCCCGATCCGAACTGTGTGCAGTGCCCCAAGGGTGACCTGTCCCCGATCCGAACTGTGTGCAGTGCCCCAAGGGTGACCTGTCCCCGAACCGAACTGTGTGCAGTGCCCCAAGGGTGACCTGTCCCCGAACCGAACTGTGTGCAGTGCCCCAAGGGTGACCTGTCCCCGATCCGAACTGTGTGCAGTGCCCCAAGGGTGACCTGTCCCCGAACCGAACTGTGTGCAGTGCCCCAAGGGTGACCTGTCCCCGATCCGAACTGTGTGCAGTGCCCCAAGGGTGACCTGTCCCCGATCCGAACTGTGTGCAGTGCCCCAAGGGTGACCTGTCCATGGTCCTACACAGATCGGACACATTCCCATTCTGTCGCCCCCGAAATAAACCCATGACCTACTTCTCCATCTAACCTCACAAACCGGGGCCATTTGCTGCCAGTGACTCATTCCTATCTCCAGATCCCTCTGCCCTATTTAAGGACATATTTCCAAAGAGGAAGTGGTCTCTTTAGTCTTTTGACCACAGTGTACTACCTCACACATGGGTGGAGGTTAATCTTCCACAGCTTTGACTGTAATATTCCCTTAACCAAATCTTCCCAACAGTAAGTCTTCCTAATAGCAAAACTCCAATATATTAATGTACTTAATCTCATCAACTATTTCTTATTTGAAAAGCAGTAACTGTCCAGCTCAGTTTTGAACAAACATCCTCTGCCACAGTTATTAAAATGTCACAAGCTGAACTACAACCACTATTTGCATTCATATTCATTGCAGCCCAAGAATGAGAGGTGGTATCATTGAGGGTCTATAAAATGGTCAAGGGATTTACCAAGTAGATGCAGAGAAGATGATTTAATCTACAATGAGTTGTCGTAAGTTTACAATAAAAGGAAAGTTGAAGGAAATACTTCTGTCAGGATGGTGAATCTTGGGAATTCACTACCTCCGAACAATGTGGATTCTGGGACATGAAGTAAATTTAAATAAGAGACACACAGGTTTTTAATTAGTAATGGGTTGAAGGGTTAAGGAGAGCTGGCAGGAAAGTGGTGTTCAGGCCAAGATGAGATTAACCATGTCTGTATCAAATGGCAGAGCAGGTACAAGGGGCTGGATTAATACTCCTGCTCCTAATTATGATGCTCTAATGTTCTTATTTCAAAAGGAGGAAGTAAGAGGAATGGACTAATACAAGGTGTTTAATGGGCATGGTATTGGAAAGACTATGGTGAGAGGCTGTTTGATTTGGTGAAGTGTGGCACAATATCTCTACAGTATTGTCAGGAGACCAGCTGGGCCCAGCACAGAGAAAAGTCCGTGATGTCTCCTTTGCAGCATCTTTCCCCACCTATCCATTTCTCGCTTCTACCTTATTCCCCCCTCCCTAGCTTTCAGCCTGAAGCTCCTTCACCAAAACCTAGCAGCCTCTTTCTTCAAACCCACGATCACCGAATCCCCTACCATCAACATTCTGGGGGTTTACTATTGACTAGAAATTGAAGTCGACTTTCCATATAACTACGGTAAGTAAACCACCCTCCAAATCTCTGAAACCTGTTCACCATCTACAAGAATCAACTCAGGAGTGCAATAGGATATTCACTACTTGGCTAGGTTTGGGTGCAGCTCCAAGAACACACAAGAAGCTTGACAGTGTCAGGAAAAAGCAGACTGCTTGATTGGCACCACATTCACTCCCCCCTCCACTGATGCCCAGAGCAGCATTATGTACTATCTACAAGATACATTACATCAGTTCATAACACTTCAATAGCATCTTCCAAACCTATGACCAATACCAAATAAAAGGAAAAGGGAAGCAGATTCATGGGAACATCACCTCCTGTAGGTTCCCTTCCAAGCCACTACCATCTGGAGTTGAAAATCTTTCAGCAGTCCTGAAGTGTCATTGAGCTAACATTCTGGAATTCCCTCCCAACTGCACTACCAATAGGTCTACAAACCACATGGACTGCAGTGATTCAAAAAGGGAGCTCACAACCACCTTCTCAAGGGCATTAGAATGAGGCAATAAATGTTCGCACAGCCAGTGACACCCACATTCCATAAATTCATTAATTCCTTCATGCCTCCTACTTCCTTCCACAATACCCCACCCATAGACAGCTGCGCTGCGCAAACACAAAGCCTTCAGCAGCATATGGTAACCCACAACGAGGCCCAAGCTACATTCAAGCCATGCTCAGACAGGGGTGGTCCTAAACGAACAATCATCCCCAATGATTCACACACCGTAGTCAACAGTGAAACTATCAGTTGCCAATGTTTTCACAAAGAGATTGGTTGCTACATGGGAAGAACGACCAGAGGAAGTGGTACATGTAAGTACAGTTACAACATTTAAAAGACATTTGGAGAGGTACATGAACAGGAAAGGTTGAGGAATATGAGCCAAATACAGGCAAACTGCACTGGCATAGTTTGGGAAATCTGGTAGACATGGATGAGTTGGACCGAAGGGTTCATTTCCATGTTGTTGACTATGATTCTATTCTTTTCAGCCACAGTGGCATTTTGCAATTGTCCTAAACTATGGTGTAATTGAACAAGTTAATGGAGGCTTTTGACACCAGGGCCACAGTACTCTGTCGGTAAGGTGTTGAGTAGTAGCTGCAATTTAGTGGACATTTAATAAACAACATAATGAAGAAGTATAGAAGAAAATTACTACAGATGGTGGAATCTGTACTGAAAACAGCAAATACTGGAGCTGACAGCAGGTCAGAAAGCATCCATGGAGACCAAGCAAGTTAACAATGTGTCTCGATGACTCGATCAGAGATCTGATGAAGAGTCATCTGGACTCAAAATGTTAGCTTGCTCTCTCCATCGATTTTTCTTTAAAAAGAAGTTCATGGGATGAGGGTGTCATTGGCTCAGCAGCATTCATTGTTCATCCCTAATTGCCCAATGAGCAGCAAAGAGTCAAGCTCATTGCTATGTGTCTGGAGTCACATGTAGGACAAACTAGGTAAGGATGGTAGCTTCTTACTTCAATCATGTTAGTGAACCAGATGGGTTTTCTGTAACCCGACAAAGGATTCATGGTCATGAGATTCTTAATTCCAGATATTCACTGAATTCAAATTCCACCATTACCTGTGGCACAATTCGAACCTGGTTCTCCAGAATGCAACCTGGATCCTTTTATTCCTGATGAAGGGCTTTTGCCCGAAACGTCGATTTCGAAGCTACTTGGATGCTGCCTAAACTGCTGTGCTCTTCCAGCACCACTAATCCAAAGTCTTTGGATAAACAGTCGAGCAGTAATACCACTCAGCCATCGGCTCCCTCCTGTGATCTTCAGTATTTGTTGTTTTCAGTTCTCAAGAAATATGTTATGCATTAATTTTGAACTCGGTAAAGCATCCACAGTGAATACAAAAAACCCACCTCCAGTTATGATGTTTGAGTCTGGATGACTCCGTCAGACTGGCTAATGAAGCAGAGTTATACATTTTAATATCTGGCAGTTTCTCCGCAGTGATGGCTGGCGTTGGGCTGTTCTCATTCCTTCTGCAATGAAACAAACAAAGAAATGACAGGCTATACTCCCCAACTATGTGTCTATATTCAATTGCACCGCAACCAAAGTAATTTATTTTAATTCAAAAATGTTTCAGTGAAAGACATTTCAGCAAGCTCACCACCTCCTGTCTCAGTTTAATGGGAAATGGGATCAATTCTGTAGCGCCTACTGTCCCAGTGGAAAAGGCCACTAAGCCCTTGAACAGGCTATCAGCTGATCTGAGTTTTCAATCTTGTCCTTTGACAGATTGCAACATGTTTTGCACAAGGAGGCATGCAGACAGGACAAACTTCAATTATATTCAACACAAGAAAAGGCAATTCCATTTAAATGAGGCAGATTAATTGAGATCAGGCCTCAGGTGAGGATACAAAACAGTCAAGTTTGGAATTTCCAGAGACCATCAAGACTGTCGATTCAATTACTGAAGTTTGTCTCAGTATTGTTTTCCCAATCAACCTATTTCAATGCATTATGACACCTCTGGAGCAGGTGGGATAGTTCCAGGCCTTCTGGCTCAAAGTTGGAGACACTACCACAGCATCACAAGAGTAACTGGTGGGTTAATTTGCCCAATTATCTTACTAATCCGGAAGATACTGTTACCATCCTAATGCTGGGAAATAAGCAAGGTATTAATGGGAGCAAAGATGTTACAACAGTCTCTCTGACAAGGGACAAAATATCTTCCATCTGTTGTTTTGTTCATCCTTCGATAGTTTGAAATTTTTAAACTTTCTAGTCTACCATCATCTTTGCAGTTTTGTACATCTTTTTCAATTTGATGTCCCTCATAATTCCCTCAGCTATGCACCGCTGTTCATCGTGCATGTCTTTTACAAGTTAATATATATTGTTGAGAATTATAAAATAGCTGAATGTATTCTTCTGCTTTAACATTCTAACTATAGTCCCATTCCAGTTTAGCGAACTACTACCTTATCCCCTTGTGACTGCCTTTAAATTTAGATACGAGTGGAAGAACCAAATTCCTCACCCTAAAGCTAGATTCTATCATGCTGCATTGTATCTTACCAAAAGGTCTTTTACTTTGAGCTCATTAATCAATCATATTATCAGGTCTAAAATAGCTGTTCCATGATTGGTTCCAGAGCATCTGTTCTGTAAAATTGCACAGAGCAGTCTACCTCAAACTGCTTCAGAAGGTAACATAAGCTCAAGTGCAATACTATTTTAACTAACAGAGAACACTCTGAATACCAGAATTCTATTGGATCCCCAAAATTACTCATAGCATGGAATCCCTATGTTGTGGAAACAGGCCCTTCAGCCCAACAAATCCACACCAACCCTGCAAAGAGTATCCCAACCAAACCTATTCCTCAATGTTTACCCCTGATTAATGCACTGAAACTGTGCATCGCTGGACACTATGGCAATTTAGCATAACCAATTCAACTAACCTGCAGTTCTTTGGATTGTGGGTTTGCAGCCTTGGTTCGCAGTTACTTCATGAAGTCTGAATGTTGTTGCCTCTATTAGTCCAACAGCACTGTCACTGACACAGGAGCTGTTCCCCCAGATCGGTTTGTGGCAGTCAGAGATCCTGCTACAACCTGCGCACATGCCAACCCAGTCATCTCAATCAGAAAGAATTAGTACAGCACAGATTAGAAGACAACTTGGATCACATTTTGCTTTTGAAATCAGAGGCCCCTATTCAACCCATCACAACTGTGCCACCTTTTAAAATAGCTATTTGGCTAGATCCCTGCTCTCATAGTAATACAAATAATTTCTTTTTGCAAGTATTCAAATTAATTTTGGAAATTAACAGTGAATCAGCTGCCACCTCCTTTGCAGATGATCTCTACTCTTCTTTGAAACAGCAAAACCCAATGAGAACATTAAGGCATCCAATGTTTAAAAAGAATCACATGATCAATCACTGTAATATGATGAGTTTTGTTTTACATAATTCTTAGCAAAAGTTAATTTGAAGCAAAAAGGAGAACCCGAAGAGAAAGGTGAACCACCTGTGGGTAACAAAGGCAGTCAAGGGCAATACCCACAAGGAAAAGAATGCCATAGCCGCGGATTACTGAAAAGGGAGAAAATTGATCATGTAATTAAATTGACAAGAAACAAAAATGAATGGCAAGATTTGTACAGGTATCTAAAAATTGAGTATCTAAAGTCAGCATCGAACCCTTGGAGGTTCTGACTGTGGAATTGATAATGGGTACAGGGAATCAGCAGATAATTTAAACCGATATTTTACATTGATCTTCATGAAGGAAGATACCATTATCATCCTAAAGGTAGCAAATAAGCAAGTTAATCATGGGTAGAAAAATGTTATAACAGTCTTTGTCACAAGTGACAATGTATTGACCAACTAATAGGACTAAAGGCAGACAGGACCTAATGGGCTGGATCAAACATTTTAAAGGCAACTGACTGCAGAGATATTCAAGGCATCGATTGGAATATTCCAGAATCAGGGGATACAGGAAGCATCCAGTCGATTGATGCACCTGTTCAAGAAGGGAAGGCAGACAGAAATCAGGAAACTATAGACTAGTTAGTTTAATAACTGTTTTTGTAATACAGCAGCGTCGAATATTAAAGTAATAAATAGCAGGGCATTTAGAAAAGCTTATCATTAAACATGGTAGACTGGGTTTTGTGAAAGAGACACTATGACAAATTTGCAACAGTTCATTGTGGAGATAACAAGCAGGGCTGATAAAGGGCAATCCAATGATGTTCTGTATTTGGATTTTAAAAATGCAAATAATAAGGTGCTACAGCAAAATTAATTGCGTAATACAGGAGCTCACTGTGTCAGGGGTAATGTATTTGCATGGAGTGAGGATTGGTTAACCACACTGGCTGTTGCTGAGACCTCACTTGGAGTACTGTATTCAATGTTACCTCCCATATTTAATAAGGGATAAACCAGTATTGGAGACCATTCAAAAAAAGCTTCAGCTAGCTGCTTCGAGGACGAAAAGGTTGACCTATCAAAAATAGCTAAACAAGTTAGGCCATTATTCAATAGAATCTCGACAAACAGATTACATAGAGTGTGGAAATAGGCCCTTTGGCCCAACAAGTCCACACCGATCCGCCGAAGCACAACCCACCCAGACCCATTCATCTACTTTTACCCCTTCATCTAACACTACAGGCAATTTAGCATTGCCAATTCACCTAACCTGCACTTTTTTTTGGATTGTGGGAGGATACTGGAGCACCCGGAGGAAACCCACGCAGACAACGTGCAAACTCCACACAGTGTTACCTGAGGCAGGAATTAAACCCAGGTCTCTGGCACTGTGAGACATCAGTGCTAACCACTGTGCCACCCACATAATATAAGGGGTGATCTTATGGAAACAAGATTCTGAGGAGCTTGACAGGGTCGATGTTGACTAGATCTTCTAGCACCAGTGAAGTCTCAAAACAGGGGACATTACATAAGGGAACATTCATTTTGTAAACAAATGTAAAGACTTTTTTTCTCTCAGTGAATGGCTAGAATTTTCTAGCCCAAACAATTGTGAAAGTTAAATGTGGTAGGGAATGGATCTGGTTGGGTTACTCTTCAGAAGGTCAGTGTGGCTTGTTGGCCCGAAGGGCCTGTTTCCACACAGTAGGGAATTTATGATTCTATCTCAAATTATCCTAAAAGAGGGCAGATAGATTTTTGAAATATTGAGCAGTTGAGGGCTATGCAGATCAAGCATAAAAGAGGTTGGCCCAGCCATGATCTGATAGAATGGGGGAACAAGCTGAAGGGAATGAATGCCCTACTCCTGCTCCGATTCCTTGAGGCTCCATTTCATGTTTTTTTTTATCTCCAAAGAAGAGTGTGATACAATCAGCTGAAGATCTCAGATGTTGTGAAAATGGTGTGTTTATGTACTGGTTCAGATGGCATTGATTCATCAATCACAGCTATACAGTCATGAGTAGGAAGGCAATTCCCTCCATGAATAAAGGAAATCTCCTGCAGAGCTCACACAAAGGGATCCTTCCCCTCAGTAAACTCTCCCATCACATTACCCAACATATCAGCAAAAGCAGAACGCACTACGCATGCTCTAGCCAACAAAGGGACCCCGGGTGATTAATGTCAGCTCCGGACCAATGAAAGGACTGTGGGCGGATCTGGAGGACCTGGCGGGAGGTTGGTCCTCCAACCAATCAAAGCGAACTAGGGGCAGAACTAGATAAACCAAGTGATCAGCCTCGCGCGCAGCGGAGAGTCGCTGTAATGAATTCTCTGGAAGTTATAGAGCGAAAGGATACGGTAAGGAAAGAAATAAATAAACAGGGGGAAACGGGAGAAAAACTGTGTTGCTATGAGCGGAGAGGTTTTACAAACATGTTGTGTACGTCGGAAAACACAACTTTGACCGTCCCAGTCCCGTGTTTGTAGTAAACGGGAAATTGCCTCAGTGTGGCTGCAGGCCTGAGTGAGCGCCGCCATCTTTATTCGGGACATTGATTCACTGGACACGTGCGTGGCCGCCATCTTTGTAGGGGGCAAGGTGCAGCCAGGCGCATGTGCAGCCTTTCTCTGGTACAGAGTCATTGGGCAGGATTTACACAGAGCACATTCACACTCAGAGAAATGGATGTTTATTTCTGGATTTGTTTCGTCATTCATTTAAATGACTTGCTTTCGTAACTGAGTTTGCAGGTCATTCAAAATTGGAGGTATTGTGCATAGTGAAGAAGGTCACCTCAGGTTACAGTGAGATATTGATCAGATACGGATTAATTTAGATAAATGTGAGGTGCTGCCTTTTTGGAAAAGTAAGTCAGGGCAGGACTTCTACACTAGGGGAACGTGAAGACTGCAGATGCTGGAGATCAGAGCTGAAAAATGTGTTGCTAGAAAATCACAGCAGGTCAAGCAGCATCAAGGGCTCATGCCCGAAATGTCGATTATCCCGATCTTTGGATGCTGCCTGGCCTGACCTGCTGTGCTTTTCCAGCAACATGTTTTTCATCCCAGGACTTATACACTGAATGGCAAGGCCCTGGAGACGCTTGCAGAACAAAGAGACCTTGGACTGCAGGTTCATCGTCCTTGCAAGTCAAGTTGCAGGTAGATAGGATGATGAAGAAGGTGTTCAGTGTATTTTCCTTTATTGGTTAGAGCATTGAGTATAGGATGTGGGAGGTCATGTTGCTGTACAGGACATTCGTTAGGCCACTTTTGGAATATTGTGTGCAATTCTGGCCTGCCTCCTATCAGAAGGGTGCTGTGAAACTGGAAAGGTTTCAAAAAAGACTTCCAAGGATAATGTTAGGGTTGGAAGATTTGAGCTACAGGATGAGTCATAAAAGGCTGGGGCTGTTTTCCCTGGAGTGCCATAGGCTGAGTGGTGATGTTATGGAGGTTTATACAATCATGAGCATGAACAGGGTAAATGAACAAGGTGTTTTCCCATGAGCAGTGGTGTCCAAAAGTAGAGGACATTGCTTTAGGGTGAAAGGGGCAAAAATTCAAAGGGGGCTAAAGGGCAACTCTTTCATGCGGTGGGTGGAATGAGCTGCCAGAGGAAGTGGTGGAGGCTGGTACAATTAAAACTTGTTAAAGGCGTCTAAATAGACACATGATATGATTAGGAAGCGTTTACAGGGATATGGGCCAAGTGTTGGCAAATGGGAATAGATTAGGTTCGGATACCGGGTTGGCATGGATGAGTTAAACCGAAGGGTCTGTGTCGGTGCTATACATCTCTAAGACTGTGGGATCATAACAGCTTCATCCCTGGGCTCCCTTATGAGCACTTTGTCAATATCTAGCTTGCTCAGTATCGAACAATGGGTGTATTTTTGGTCTGTTTCGTATTTTACGATTACTTTTACAGACATTTTTGTAAGTTAATTTTTCACTGCCGCCCAGCCCCTGACCATGTGCTGCTTATTAATTTTTTTTCTGGAAAATCTTTGACAGTCAAGAATTCTTTTTTCCAATAAGCAAGTGTATTTTCCTTCCATTTCTGACTATCAAATTCTGCACCATTTTCATTCCCTGTAATCCATTTTGCACTCCTTGAAACATCAACTGTGTTTCTCCTTCCACAGATACCAGTAATTAATGCCAAAGCCCTGTTGCTTGTGGAGAGGGTGATGTTTGACTTTCTTGTACAGCTGCAGTTTGTGTGGTGAAGGTACTCCCACAATGTGGTTAGGGAAGAGACATTACAGAGTATTCATTACAGCAACAGTGATGATTTGAAGGTAATGTCCAAATCAAGAACAGTTTGTAGTTTTATCATCATGCTTATAATTTCACAAAAATATTATTGGGAACTTTAGACATAAGGTCAGAGACTGATGATATTAGGTCAGGTGACCAAAAGCATTGCAAATAAGCAGGCTTTGAGGAATGTCTTAAAGGAGGAAAGCAGAGCTGTGAGGGTTTGGCTGCGAATTTCAGAAAACGATGCTTTGAAAACTGTAAGAGCAGCCATACATGTGAAGTAATGAATTAACAGATCATTGGGAGTCACGAACAGAATGGGTTGCCGAGGTCTTCAAGGATGTGTGATGCGGCGAGCCAGGGATGATCACAATCAGGAATTAAATCAAGGGTGAGAATTTTAAATTGAGGGATGTGGGCCGGATGCTAGCAGGTGGGACGGAATTGGGTTGGAATATCTGGTTGGCATGGACGGGTTGGATTGAAGGGTCTGTTTCCAAGCTGTACATCTCTGTGGCTCTATGTTGTTGATTATGAATATGAGCCTTTTGATGCATCAACAAGTTTTGGTACGAGGGAGCACTTGGGCAGCAGAGATTTAGTATTTTTTTAAGATAACAGGGAGATTGAATGTGGGAAGCTGGCCAGGAGTGTGTTTGGATACTGAAGTCTGGAGATAACACAAGGTGGATGAGAGTATATGAGCTGAGACAAGGGTAGAATCTGCTAGAAATAGTGATCTTGGAGTGGGACTAGTCTGTCACCCTCGCCTTGCCTCTGGGATTCAGTTAGTTGCCAGATTGTGAATCAGGGCGGTAACACAATCGGGAGCTGAGTGTCCCTGGTGGAGCCTAAAATGAGTGTCACTCAGCTGGCTGTTGCTGAGCAGCTGCTGCTTGATAGCCCTGTTGATGACATCTTCCATCACTTTACTGCTGATCGAGTGTGGATTGATAGATGGAAATTGGCTGGGATGGATTGCCCTGTGTTTTTGTGTTGAACATCCCTGGGCAATGTTCCACATTGTCAGTAGATGCCAGTGCTGGAGCGGTACTTGGCTTGGTGGGTGGCAAGTTCTGGAGCTCAAACCATCAGTATTATTGCCAGAATATTGGTAGGGCCCGTAGCCTTTGCACTACTTAACCATTTCTTGATGTTATTCAAACTGAATCAAACTGGCTTAAAACTCACATCTGTGATGTTAGAAACCACTGGTTCAGATGGATCATCCCACTTTGCACTTCTGGCTGAAGATTGCTGCAAATGCTGTCATCTTATCTGGTGCGTGGATGTATGAGGCCCCTCCATCAGTAATGGTGGGGATATCTGTGATGCTTCCTCCAGTGAGTTGTTTAATTGTCTATCACCGTTCACAACTGGGTGTGGCAGAACTGCAGAGCTCCGATCTGTTCCATTGAATGTGGGATCACTTAGCTCTGTTGCTTTCTGCTGATGCTGTTTGACATGAAATAGCTTCAGGAAATGGTTAAGTAGAATCCAAAGAGATTAAACAAATATATCACAGACAAAAGAACTGGACCATAGAATAGGACCCCTTAAAGGTGAACGAGGCTGTCTATGGAACCAACTGGGGGTGGGGGGTGGGAAAGATATGCAAATATTTCACGTCGTTTTTACTGGAAAAAGATATGGAACTCGAGAGGTTGGAGAAATAAACAGAGAGAACTTGAAAAGTATCCATGGTACAGTGGAGGTGTTACTGGATGTCTTGAATCGCATCAAGGTGGATAAAGCTCTGGGACCTGATCAGATGTATCCCGGAACTTTCTGGAAATCTAGGGAAGTGATTGTTGGGCCTCTCCTGAGGTATTTGTATCATTGATAGTGACAGGTGAGGTGCCATTGTTTTAAAAAGGTGGTAAGGAGAGGCCATGGAACAAGAGAATAGTGAGCCTGAAGTCAGTGGCAGGCAAGTTGTTGGAAGGGATTCTGAGGGACAGGATATCCATCTATTTGGAAAAGTAAGGAATAATCATTGACTGTTGTCAATGTGGAGCTGAAAATGTGTTGCTGGAAAAGCGCAGCAGGTCAGGCAGCATCCAAAGAACAGGAGAATCGATGTTTCGGGCATCAGCCCTTCTCAAAACGTCGATTCTCCTGTTACTTGGATGCTGCCTAACCTGCTGCGCTTTTCCAGCAACACATTTTCAGCTCTGATCTCCAGTATCTGCAGTCCTCACTTTCTTCTGTTGTCAATGTGGCTTTGTACGTGCACAATCGTGTCTCACTAACTTGAGTGAATGTTTTGAAGTGACAAAGAAAATTGATTAAACCAGGCTGTGAACGTTGTTTATATGGACATTCGACAAGGTTCCAGAAAGCAGACTGGTTAGCAGGGTTACATAACATGGAATGAAGGGAGAACAAGCCATTTGGGTACAAAACTGGCATGATGGTAGGAGACAGAGGGTGATGATGGAGGTTTGCTTTGTGGACTGGAGGACTGTGAGCAGCAGTGTGCTACAACGATCGATTATTGGGTCCTTAAATAAATGACTTGGATGTGAATATGAGGTATGGTTAGTAGCTTTACACAAGACACCAAAATTGGAGGTGTCGTGGACAGCGAACAAGGATAGTTCAGAATACAACAGGATCTTGATCAGATGGGCCAGTGGAGAAAGGAATGGCAGATAGAGTTCAATTTAGATAAATGTTAGCTGTTAGATTTTGTAAAGGCAAATCAGGGCAGGACTTATACACTTACTGGTAAAGTCCTGGGGAGTGTTGCTGAGCAAAGAGACCTTGGAGTGCAGGTTCATAGTTCCTTGAAAGTAGAGTCACAGGTAGGTAAGGGAGTGAATGCAGCGTTTGTTATGCTCTCCGTCACGTTGTGGCTGTACAGGACATTGATTAAGGCTCTTCTGGAATTCTGTTTTCAGTTCCAATCTCCCTGTTCCAGGAATGATGTTGTGAAACTTGAAACATTTCAGAAAATGTTTACAAGGACTTTGCCAGAGTTGGACAGTTTGAGGGCAGTGCATGTTTGGAGTGCGCTGCCAAGGGAAGGGGTGGAGGCTAGTACAATTACAACATTTAAAAGACATTGATTAAGCCACTTCTCGAATTCTGTTTTCAGTTTGAATTTCCCTGTTCTGGGAAGGATGTTGTGAAACGTGAAAAGGTTCGGACAAGATTTACAAAAACATTGTCTGATTTGGAGGATTTGGGATAAAGGGAGAGGCTGAAGAGGCAGGGGTTAATTTCCCTGGAGAGTCCAAGACTGAGAGGTGACTTCATGGAGATTTATGAAATCACGAGGGGCATGGATAAGGTGAGCAGCCGGGGTTCTTTTTCCTGAGGTGAGGTGGGTCCAAAACTAGAGCACATGGTTGAGAGGGCAACGATTTAAAAGGAATCTAAGGGCAACGTTTTCAAGCTGAGTTGTGGTGTGTGTGTGGAATGAGCTGCCAGATGAAGTAGTGGAGGCTGATAAAATCACAACATTTAAAAGGCATCCAACTGGGTACGTGAACAGTAAGGGTTTTGATGGATACAGGCCAATAGATGGCAAATGGGACTCCAGTAGTTTAGGATTCCTAGTTGGCATGGATGAATTGGACCAAAGTTCTGTTTCTGTGCTGTACATGTCTATGACGTTAATAAAGTAAGATGCATTCCTCTTTTGTGGAGAGCAAGCTGCAGCACAGATAATTGTCCTTGGAGCTGAGAAGGTGAAGCAGTGATTTCGACCTGGTGCAGATTTAGTTCCAAGGTCTTGAATGTGCAGAGAGAGAGAGAGAGAGAGAGGAATTGTTAACACTGGCATAACTTTTAGTAACTACTTTCAAGTAATTGGCAAATAATATAAAGTGAAAATGTGAACATTATTGTACTCAGTAAGTTCTGAGCATCTGGAACAGTCTGAATGACACAGATTCAGCAGGTATTCTGAAACAGACTTGGAATTTTAATTTTTAAGGAAAGATTTGCGGGGCTGTGGGAAAATAGGAGGGAATTTGGGACAGATTTGCAGCATCTCCAGAGGGAGAGAGTACAGCCTCAATGGGCTGAATAGCCCCCAGGCCCTGTGCTCTATGATACTGCCCCATTCACTGCGAATGATGAAGCTCATCCCAGGGCAGAGAGAGGGATTAGCCCTCCACTCTCATCACAATGGGGCCCGGCTGATTGACGGCAGCTCCAGACCAATGGGAGGAGATTCTGTGTGGTCCTGCAGCCAATGGGAGTGAATGAGGGGTGTGGCCAGCAAGATGACACCTGTCCATGAGCTGTGCAGGTGCCGTGTCACTGGGTGGGGTTGGGAGAGACAGCAGAGACTGGGACCGAGGCTGTTGGACCTGAATTACAAACTCCTGGTAAATTAAAACCAAAAGAACTGCGGAAGATGTAAATCAGAAACAACAACCAGGAGGTTCTGGAAAAGCTCAGCAGGTCTGGCAGTATCTGTGATGAAAAATCAGAGTTAAAGTTTAAGATCCGGTGTCCCTTCCTCAGAACTGATACTGAGAAAAAAATGTTGATTTATATGCAGAAGGTAGGGTTTAGGGGAGGATGTAAGGATTAAAGGATAGGTGGGGATAGAGCGAGAAGAAGGGTTGGATAAAGGAGTGGATAACGATCTGGCTGGGGGAGGGCTACTAGCTGTTAGTGGAAACTGTTAGTGGCTAAGCATAGGTAGTGTGTAATGACAGGCTGTGAGAACAAGGACTGGGGTGTGGGGTAGGGGGCTTCGACATGTGATTGCTAAACTATGGTTAGCCACGAACTGTCTCCGTTGTAAGCTGTTCTCCACAGACATCACTCCATGATTGGAGCTGCAGATGGGCGGCACGGCGGCACAGTAGTTAGCACTGCTGCCTCACAGCGCCAGAGACCCGGGTTCAATTCCTGACTCAGGCAACTGTCTGTGTGGAGTTTGCACATTCTCCCAGTGTCTGCGTGGGTTTCCTCCGGGTGCTCCGGTTTCCTCCCACAGTCCAAAAATGTACAGGTTAGGTGAATTGGCCATGCTAAATTGCCCATCGTGTTAGATGTAGGGGAATGGGTCTGGGTGGGTTGCTCTTTAGACGGTTTGTCTGATCTAAAAACCTCTTCAATATCCTTCCCAACCCGCTCTGTACTCCTCAAAGATGTATCTTAAAGTTGTTCTCTTTAATCAATGTTTCCAGCATTCGTGAAGCACTTTAGGAGAATTGTCAGTGTGAAAGGCTCCATACAATGCAGGTCGTTGTTGTTAATGTCTGATATTAGGAGAAACAGGAATGAACACTCTCTTATACCTGATGAACAGCAGCAAAAGTAGGAAGCACTGAGCATGCTCCAGCCCACGAAGGGCCTCTGGTGATTGATCTCAGTGCAGGACCAATAAGAGGATGGGGACGGGGCTGGAAGACAAGGTAGTGCTGGTTGGTCTGAGTGAATGAGGGCGTGGCTACACTCAACCACGTGATAAGCTTCTGGATTAGTGGTGCTGGAAGAGCACAGCAGTTCAGGCAGCATCCAAGGAGCAGTGAAATCAACGTTTCGGGCAAAAGCCCTTCATCAGGAATAAAGTGATACCACGTGATAAGCTTCACTGGCAGCACTGTGATGTTGTGACCAAAGCATTGGAAATGTGTGAAGGTGCAGGGCAGGGGAAAGGAAAGACATATTGACCAGGAAGAGAAGGAAATTTTAATGGAACAGGCTGAGACGTTTTACAGAACTTAGTGCACATTGGAAAACATAAATTTGAAAATCCCAGGCCCGTGTTTGTGGCAAATGGCAAAATGCTTCAAATGGTGAAAGGCGTGAGTGATCACCGCCATCTTTATTGGGGGCAGTGATCCACGGGACACGTGTGTGGCTGCCAACTTTGAGAGGGGCAAGCTGTAGGGGGACGCATGCACAGCCTTCCTTGGCAGGGAGTGATAGGGCAGGATTTACACAGTGTCAGAGTCAGGATGTTTTCAGTGTCAAAGAGTGTGATGCTAGAAAAGCACAGCAGGTCAGGCAGCAGCCGATTGGTGGGAAGGAAGATGGAAACGTAGGACGGGTCAAAAAGGCAGTGCTGGGTTGGAAGGCTGGATCTGGGATAAGGTGGGTGGAGTGGAAATGAGGAAACTGATGAAATCCACATTGATCCCATGTGATTGGCGGATCTGAACACAGATGATGAGGCGTTCTTCGTCCAGGCATCAGATGCCTGGGATTTGGCGGTGGGGGTGGCCCAGGACCTGCATATCTTTGGTGGAGCAGGAATGGGAGTTAAAGTCTTCGGGCACAGGCTGTTTGGAATGTTTAGTGTTTTACTGTTACTTTCATAGACCTTTTGTAAGTTAATTTTCCTCTGCTGCCCAACCCCTGACAATGTGCTGCTCTCTAAACTGACTAAATTTTCCACAGTATCTTTGCCAGTGAATAATTCTTTTTTTCAACAAAAGAGTGCATTTTCCTTCCATTTCTGACCATCAAATTCTGTAACATTCTCACTTCCTGTAATGCATTTAGCACTCCCTGAAATATCAACTATGTGTTTCTCTCTCCACAGACGCCAGTGATTAATGCCAGAGTCCCATTGCCTGTGGAGAGGGTGATGTTTGACTACCTTGTACAGCTACAGTTCGTGTGGTGAATGTGTTCCCACAATTAACTTGGGTAAGAGATGTTACAGATTGTCAACTCTTCACTGTCGCTGAGTGAATAGTGTGTGTGCAAATCAACAACAGTTTGTATTTTTATCATTTTTATAATTTCACAGAAATTGAGAATTTCTGACATACGGCCACAGATGGGGATATTAGGTCAGGTGATCAAAAGTATTGCCAAATAAGCAGATTTTCAGGAATACCTTAAAGGAGGAAAGCAGGTCTGAGAGGGTCAGGGAGTGAATTCCAGACCGTGTTGCCTTGGCAACTGTCAAAACAGCCAGAATGGTGAAGCAATGAATAAACACATCTTTGGGAGTCTGAAAGAAAATGAGTTATCGGGGTCTCACAGGTTGTGTGGTGCAGGGAGACAGGGATGTTCACAGCCAGGAATTACATCAAGGGAGAGAATATTAAATTGTTGTTTGTTAATAGGAGCCTTTTGATGGATCAACAAGCTTTGGTACAAGTGAGCACTTGGGCAGTAGGGTTTTAGATAGTCTTGAGCTTATATGTAAGTTGAATGTGGGAGGCTGGCCAGGACTGTGTTTGGATAATGAAGTCTGGAGATGACACAGGGATGGACGAGTATTTCAGTAAATGAGCTGAGACTAGGGTGGAGTTGGGTGATGTCACTGATGGAGAAATAGTAGTTTTGGAGTCTGGCTCCTCCTCGTCACTCCCCCTCACCAATTCACAAATATTGTTCGTTGTTCTGTCTGTCTTTTCTGGTTATGTCCTTCTCTCCAATTCTGCTAAGAACTAATATTTGACCTCAAGATTGTTGGAAAATCCTGCTCCATCTCCACTCTCCCTTTCCATTCTGAATTCCTCATATGTGGTGTCCATCCAGGATCTATCTTTGTCCCCTCCTGTATCTGACCTACATACTGCCAGGAGGTGACATCGTATTGGTTTCACATGTACACTGACAATGCCCAACTCTCTCTCCCTATCATCCCTCTCCATTGCTCCACTGTTACTCATTCATCAAACTGCTTACCACTCAATTGGCTGCAGTTTCCTCCAATGAAACACTGCAATGGTTAAACCCATTGCCTTCAGTTGCTATTACAAATTCCTTTCCCTTACTGCTGAACCCCTCCCTCTCACTGGGAAATGCCTGAGGCAGAACTACACTCTTCACAATATTGCTCTCATATTCTGACCCCAAGGTGACCTTCTGATCAGACATCTACACAATCGCAAACACCAGGAACTCCAATCTCCAATGTTGCTTTTCTCCACCTCACCCCAGCTCCATTGCTATTGAAACCCCTTACCCATGTCTGTGTTGCATTAAAGTTGACAAATCAAAAACAGAACCCTTGATTCTGCAACTGACCCAGAGTCTGGTTCCAGGTTCCCTCATAATGGGACACATCCTCTCAGTATTTACCCTGTCATACCCCTTAATAAGCCTGTATGTTTCAATAAGATCCCCTCTCATTCTCCCCCAAATCCAGTGAGTCGAGTCCCAACTTCTTCAGCCTTTTCTTAAGAGAGTCCCTGCAAACCAGGGATCATCCCAGTCAATCTTCTCTAAATGCCTCCGATGAAGTGATGTCTTTCCTTAACTAAAGGGACCAAAACTTCTCTCATTACTCCATATGTGGTCTCACTCGCACTTTATAAAGTTGCTCTCAGGTATATACTTCAAACTCTTGTACTGCACATCCCTTCAAACAAGGAACAACGTTTCATCTCCCTTCCTGATGACCTGTTGTAACTGTGTGCTAGCTTTCTGTGTTTCCTGCACAATTACCTCCTGGTCTCTTTTGTGTTGCAGCTGTCTACAGTTTCCACCATTTAAATAGTCCTCTCTTCTTTTATTACCTCCTCCAAAATGAACAACTTCACATTATCCCAAGTTATGCACCATTTGCCAACTTGGTGTTCACTTCTCCAACAAATCCGTCTCTGTAAACAGTTTATAATCCTTTTGGAAGTTTACTGTTCTGCATTTTCTAGGAGATTCCCCCCTCATTCTTCTAAACCTTGCCAGGGAGCACCGGACAGTGGGAAGCATGCTGAGTTGCTGTCTTTTCAGAGAGACTCTTTGGAGTGACTGGGAGGATCTTGCTGCCCCTAGGTGAGAATGGAGACAACTTGCCCATCGAGCTGCATGAGACTTTCACCTTATTGATGAGGCACAGTGGCAGCACGGAAGGAAAGAAAAGGAAGCAAATCCTGCTCTCCACATCTCACTGACCTTTAGAACACTCTGTCCCATGTGTCAAAGATCTGCCCTGTTCAGTCACAAGAAGTCCCAAGGTGGAAACTCATAGAAACCCACATAGATTTCCCCCTGAACTGACTGCTGGTCTCCACAAGGGGTAATGTGTGCAGTCATCCTGGACCAGGAGGAGGGAATGGTGTGAGTTTCTAACCTGACCTGACAGTGACAGATTTTATAAACTTGTATTACAGGATACTACAGGTGGATATTCAGATGGCAATCTTAGTAATTGTAATGCCAAACTCTGATTGAATTACTCCATTCATCAGGACCTGGATATTTGCACTGTGTGAGTATTTTGTTCCAGCTCAATTCCATTTTCTGCATAAAAATTCTCCTTTGAATCAAACCACCCTGTCAATAGATCTCCCCGAAATCTTCAATATGTGTCCAGTAATCCTTTTATGATGAGTTGATGAGTGTGAAGCTTAACACCCTAATGTATATGTTTTGCAAACACTTGTCTCTCAGCTCCCGTCAATTGCCTTTGCTACAAGGAGAACAATCTCAGTTTTCCCAAACCCCTGATTCACCAATGTCTGTTTGTGTGCCTTATAGACAACATCAGGATTGTGTTGGAACATTCTCCACTTGCCTGCATCAGTGCAGCCCTCAACAGTATTAAAGAAAGCGAATATCCTCCAGGACAAAGCACTGTGCCTGAGTGGTGTCCCATCCACCACCTTCAGCATTCCCTCTCTCCACCCCCAATGCACATTGGCATCACTGTGTAAAAGGTAAAGTCAGCATTGTCCTGCCAGACCATAGGGCTGCTCTCTTATTAGGGAGAGATGTCTGGTGGTGGTTTAACTTGAAGGTAACCCCAGCCCAGGCAAGGGGAGAGGTTGAGAATGAGAGTCCATCTATTGTAGATGGATATTCTTGATATGTATTAACAACACCCATATTCCTGCAACTAAAATCCCCCATTCCTTGAACCATCCTGGTAACTCTCCTGTGCCCCCTCTCAGGGACCCTGCCATCCTTCCCAATGTGTGGGCGATCTCTGGCTTGCACAGACCCAGCTGCTCTGTGTTCCTGTGGGTGATGTCATCATCGAGCAACAGTTGCACTAAACCTCACTGTCTGTGAGGGTGGGAGACACAAATCCTGAAAACAGTTGAGATGTATTTAGTGTGCACTTGCTATGCCATGATAGATGACACTTTTCCACAAGTACTGGAAAATAGATGAGGATAGTAGTATGGTGGTAGTTTTCGGTGATAGTTTTTTTTCTCACAGACTCGATGGACCACCAGAGCGTTTTCCTGTTCTGTAGACCGCTGCGATGTTTATTATAGGAATATGACAGGCTCCATTTGACATCAGGTCAGAAAAGGTGATACTAGAATAGATGACACGTGATTGGTCGATTTTCTTGGGAGGAAAGTGAGACGCAGAGGTTTAAGAGAAAATTCAGAAGCTCAGCGCAGGAATTGTAAAGGGCCATTATCAAGTGAGAAATAAACATTGGGCATCCTGAAAGCTGGAAATAAAGAAAGGCACAAAAAGCAGAGCTTTGAGAGACTGGAGGGGATGAGACATGGGGAGGATAATGAAGCTGGAGGAGACGCAAGTTGGAAAGGATTGTGAGGATGGAGGATGTTACAGAGATAGAGATATTTGTGATAGAGGTTTTTTTTATTTTGAGGCTGGAAAGGAATTATAGAGATGAGGAGGATTTGTAAGGCTGGATGAGGTGGCACTGATAGGGAGAGTTCCAAGCATAGAGGAATTTACAGAGATAACGAGTCATAAAGCTACACAGCATCGACACAGACCCTGTGGTCCAACCAGTCCGTGTCGACCATAAATTCGAACTTAACTAATTGCACCTGCCTCCACTTGGTCCAAGTCCATCCTAGCATTCCCTATTGATATACGGGTCCAAATGTTTTTTTCCTATTAGAATCCCATTCCCCTACCCTTTTGCTCTACATTTACCCCGACTAATTCACTCAACCCAAACACTATGGGCAATTGAGCACGGCCAGTTCACCGACCCTGTACATCTGTGGATTGTGGGAGGAAACGGGAGCACCTGGAGGAACCCACGCTGTCATCGGGAGGAATATGCAAACTCCACATGGACAGTCACCCAATACAGGAATTGAGCCTGTGTTCCTGGCGCTGAGAGGTAGCATTGCTAACTGTTGAGCCACTGTGCCACCCTGAAATTGTAATTGCATTCACAGCTACCACGTCCTCTGCAAGTTTATTCCACATGTGAACCACCCTTTGTGCAAAAACAAAAAATAAAATCCAGAACTTCTTTTTAAAGCCTTACTTTTTAATGTGAGAAACGTATGTCCCCAATCTTGAATCACGCCCCCTCCTGGAAAGGGCACCTGCTGTTCACATTACTGAAACTCTTCAGGATTTTATAAACCTCTAACAAGGTCACCCCTCAGCCTCCTGTGCTCCAGTGAAAAAGGACCCAGCCGATCCAGACTCTGCTTATAACTCAAACCATCCATTCCATTCACCATCCTGGTAAATCTATTCTGAACCTGCTCCAATTCAATAATATCCTTCCTATAACAGCACAACCAGAACTAGACACAGTATTCCAGAAGAGGCCTCCCCAACATCCTGTACAACCTCAACATAACGTCCTAACTCCTATATTCAAAGATCTGAGCAATGAAGGCAAATGTGCTAAAGCCCTCCTGAACCATCCTGTCTGCATGTGACACATAGTTCAAAGACCTGAACCCCTCGGTCTCTTTGTTCCGTATCACTATCCGAGGCCCAACTTTTAATCAGTGTAAGTCCTGCCCTCGTTTGTTTTATCAAGATGTAATATTTCACATTTATTCCAATCCAAAAATCACAAACATCCTTTGAGTATAAAGGCAAGAGGAGTATACTTAAGAGTTAAATCAGTAAGGCAAAAAGGGGACAGGAGACCGCTTTGGTGAATAGGGAAAGGGTTTTTAGAAATACATTTAAGAGCAAATGGGTCACTAGAGAGAGAATAGGCCACCTCAAAGATCAGCAAGGCAGCCTATGTGTGAAGATGCAGGAGAGGGGGTTGTTGGGGGGATACTAAACGAGTGGCATCAGTGTTTAATGTGGAGAAGGACAGATTTGTGGAGGTTGTCAAGATGAGAGATCGTGAGGGTGATGAGACAGGAGGAGATTGGAGGATGTTACAGAGATTGAGATGTTTGTGATACCAGAGATAGTGATGGTTCTGAGGCTAGAGAGGATTTCTAGAGATATGGAAGAGTTTAGTCTGGATGAGGTGACAGTGACCTGGGGAGTTGTGAGCATGGAGGAATTCACAGAGATAGCGAGAGTTAGAGTCATAAAGTGATACAGAACAGAGACAGACCCTGTGGTTAAACCAGTCCATATCGACCATAATTCCCAACTAATCTAATCGCCCCTCCCTCCGCTTGGTCCACATTCATCCAAACATTTCCTATTTATGTACTTGTCTAAATGTCTTTTAAACATTGTAATTGTATTCACAGCTGCCTCTTTTTCTGGGAGTTCACTTCACACATGTAAAAGTAAAAACAAATCCCCAATTTACTTTTTAAACCTTTCTCATCTATTTTCAAATTGTATGCACCCAGGTCTTGAATTCCACCCCCCCCCCCCCCTCCACCACCCCCAGCCATTCACCTTGTCTACACGCTTCATGGTTTTATAAACCTCTAAGGTCATCCCTCAACCTCCTACGCTCTAGTGAAAAAGCATCCCAGCCTATCCAGTTTCTCCTTGTGACACAATCCCTCCATTCATGGCAACATCCCGGTTAGTCTCTTCCGAATCCGCTCCAATTTAATAATATCCGTCCGATAACAGCACAACCAGAACTGGACACAGTATTCCAGAAGAGGCCTCCCCAACATCCTGTACAGCCTCAACCTAAATTCCTAACTCCGGTACTCAGAGGTCTGAGCAATGAAGGTAAGTGTGCTAACTACCTTCTTAACTACCCTGTCTACATGTGACACAGACTAAGAAAACCTGAACCCTTCGGTCTCTTTGTTCCATATCACTACTCAAAGCCTTACTTTTAATTAGTGTAAGTCCTGCCCTCGTTTGTTTTATCAAGATGCAATATTTTGCATCAGTATTTACTGTGGAGAAGAACATGGGAGATGTAGAATGTGGGGAAATAAATGGTGACATCTTGAAAATTGTCCATAATACAGAGTCGTGGATATCTGGAAACGCATAAAGGTGGATCAATCCACAGGCTTTGATCAGGTGTATCCAAAAATTCTGTAGGAAGCGAGGGAAGTGATTTCTGGGCTTTTTGCTGAGATTTTTGTATTATTGATAGTCTTAGCTGAGGTGCCAGAAGACTGCGAGTTGGTTAATATGGTGCTACTATTTAACGAAGGTGGTTTGGTTTGGACAAGCCCGGGAACTACAGACGCTGTGCTTGACTAGGTGTTGGAGGGACCCCTGAGCGACAGGATTTGTGTGTATTTGGAAAAGCACAGACTGATTAGGGATAGTCAGCATAACTTTCTGCATGGGAAATCATGTCACGTACTTGATCTGGTTTTTAAGAAGTAACAAAGAGGATTGATGAGGGAAGAGTAGTAGATGTGATCGATATGGACTTCAGTAAGGTGTTCGACAAGGTTCCCCATGGGAGACTGGTTAGCAAGGTTAGATCTCACGGAAGTAGCCATTTGGATATAGAACGGGCTCAAAGGCAGAAGACAGAGGGTGGTGGTGATGGATGATTATTTTTCAGACTGGAGGCCTGTGACTAGTGGAATGCCACAAGGATTGGTGCTGGGTCCACTACTTCTCATCATTTATATAAATGATTTGGATGTGAACACTGGAGGTATAGTTACTAAGTTTGTAGATGGCACCAACATTGGAGGTGTAGTGGACAGTGAAGAAGGTTACCTCAGATTTCAATGGGATTTTGATCAGATGGGCAAATGGGCTGAGGAGTGGCAGATGGAGTTTAATTCAGATAAGTGCGAGGTGCTGTATTTTGGAAAAGCAAAGCTTAGCAGGACTGATACACGTCATGGTCAGGTCCTGGGGAGTGTTGCTGAACAAAGAGACCTTGATGTGCAGGTTCACAGCTCCTTGAAAGTAGAGGCACAGGTAGATAGGATAGTGAAGGTGTTTGGTATGATTTCTTTTATTGGTCAGAGTATTGAGTAAGAAAGTTGGCAAGTCATGTGGCAGCTGTTCAGGACATTGGTTTGGCCACTCTTGCAATATTGTGCACAATTCTGTTCTCCACCTATCACAAGGATGTTGTGTAACTTGAAAGGTTCACAAAAGATTTATAAGGATATTGCCAAGGTTGGAGGGTTTGAGAGAAAGGGAGAGGCTGTACAGGCTGGGGCTGTTTTCCCTGGAGTGTCAGAGGCTAAGGAGTGATCTCAGAGGTTTATAAAATCATGAGCATGGATCGGATAGATAGACAAGGTATTTTCACTGGAGTGGGGGAGTCTAGAACTAGAGGGTATAGATTTAGCATGAGAGGGGAAAGATGTAAAAGGGGCCTAAGGGGCAACTTTTTCATGCGACGGTGTTGCGTTTATGGAATGAGCTGCCAGAGGGAGTTGTGAAGGCTGGTACAATTGCAACATTTATTAGGCATCTGGATGGGTATATGAAGAGGAAGGGTTTAGAGGGATATTAACCAAGTGCTGGCAAATGGGACGAGATTAGGTTCGGATATCTGGTCAGCATGGACGAGTTTGACTGAAGGGTCTGTTTCCGTGCTGTATGTCTGTGACTCGCTGCCGGGGATCAGCTCAGTGGGTTTCAGTCTCCTAAAAGGTAAATCTGTTTTACTTTTTAAAATCCGCAACATTCAGTAGGGTGAGTGTTTACTAGTTTAAGTGCCTCTGTTATGATCTTTTGGTTGAATGTTTTAAATATAAAATGCAGGTACTAATGTATTCGAGAGTAGTCTTTTGTAAAGCTGTAAGACTCTGCCTTTTTCTGGATCTACAGATTAAGGTGCAGAGATGGCCATTCGTACAGTGATGTGCACTTCCTGGAGGAGAGTAGGGGGAGTTTGAATGATCCTGATGATAGCCTACAGGAAGTGATGCAAATCCTCTTGGATCACATGGATCAGGTGGAGCGGTGCTTAATGGTAATGAAGAATTTACAAGAGTCAGGGTGTGTGATAGGTGGCAGTTTCAGGCCGAAAAACTGCAGATACAGTCAGGTAGATGGGTTACCTCTCGGAAAGGTAGGAGAGGGAGATAGGTAGAGCAGGAGTCTCCTGTGGAGAAAGTGAAGACTGCAGATGCTGGAGATCAGAGCTGAAAAATGTTTTGCTAGAAATGGGCTTATGCCCGAAACGTCGATTCTCCTGCTCCTTCAATGCTGCCTGACCTGCTGCGCTTTTCCAGCAACACATTTTTTTCAGCCATGAGTCTCCTGTGGCTCTCCCCATCTCAAACAAGTTTACTGTTTTGGATAATGTAGGTTGTCATAGACTTTCAGGGAATGTTGCACTGACAGCCAAGTTACTGGTACTGAGATTGGCTCCACTATAATGAGAGATATATCAGATTCCAAACGTTCAAGGATGATCAGGGAGTTTCTAGTCAGTCACAGACTGCTGTTTCTGCAGCTGACAGTGAGACGTCAGAATGAGGTGGTACCTCCCTGGTGCCAGGGTCAAGGATGTTTCGGACAGGTAGCAGAATATTCTCAAAGGAAAGAATGACCAGTGGGAGGTCATTGTACATTGGTACCAATGACATAAGAAGGGGAAAAGATAAAGTCCTTATGAGAGAATATAGCAAATTAGCCTGGAATATAATGAACCAGGTCCTCGGTCATAATATGTGGATTACTCCAGGTGCTACATGCTTGTGAGAGTAGGAATAGCAGGATGGAGGAGATGAATGATTTGCTAAGGAGCTGGTGTCGGGCAGAAGGATTCACATCTTTTGATCATTGTAATCTCCTCTTGAGTATAGTTGATGTGCATAAGAAGGATGGATTGTACCTGAATTGGAAGGTGTCTTTTATCCAAGCAGGGAGATTTGCTCGTGCTACTCAGGAGTCATTAAACCAGTGAGGGAGTGTGGGTAAACTCAAAGAGCTAGTGAGAAAAGAGGTAAGTCTGAGGCTGGTACAGTTCAGAAGTCAGACAGTCAAGGCAGGCAAGGGCAAGGCACAGAACCAGGTAGAACTGACAAGTTACGCTCCATTTACTTCAATGCAAGAGGTCTGACAGGGAAGGCAGATGGGCTCAGGGTATGGTTTTGAATGTGGCACTGGGATATCATGAGTATTACAGAAACGTTGCTCAGAGATGGATAGGACTGGCAGCGTAATGTTCCAGGGTATCGATGCAAGAGGAAGGACAGAAAGGGGGTCATGAGAGGAGGCGGAGTGGCTTTTTTGATTAGGGGTAGCATTACAGTTGTGCTGAGGGAGGATATTCTGAGATTACGTCCAGCGAAGTTATTTAGGTTGACCTGGGAAATAAGAAAGGGATGATCACCTTGTTGTTATTACCTGCGTGGGTTTCGTCTGTTTGCTGTGGTTTCCTCCCACTATCTAAAGATATGCAGGTTGGGTGGATATTCCAGGCTGAATTGCCCATATTGTTCAGGGATGTGCAGGCTAGGTGGATTAGCCATGGGAAATGCATCATTACATGTTTAAGGTAGGAGGCTTTGAGGGTCAGTGTGGATGTGATGGGCCGAATGGCCTGCTTCCACACTCTCCGGATTCTCTGATAATTCTACTAGTTTTAAAATAGTTACAGAAAATAATAAACCAGATCTAAACGGTGTTCTCAATTGGACAAAGGCGAATTTTGACGGTACAAGGCGAGAACTTTCAATATTTCTTTGCTATTCCCAGGTAAAGGGACAGCTGGAAAGTGGGAACATAAGAACAGAAGGAAGAGGAGCAGGAGTAGGCTACCTGGCCCCTCAAGCCTGCTCTGCCTTTCAATAAGGTCAGGGCTGATCTTTTCATGGCCTCAGCTCCACTGTCCTGTTCTCTCACCATAACCCTCAATTCCTTTCCTGTTCATAAATCTACCTTTTAACCGAACGATAGTCAAGTTGATAACGTCAACTGCTGCACTCAGCAGCAAATTCCACAGATTCACAGATTTATCTGAAGAAGTCCATCATGAACTCAGTCCTAAATCTGATATCCCCTTATTTTGACTCTGTGCTCCCTAGTTTGCTCTGTCCTCAGTGGAAATCACCTCCCTGCTTCTAGTTTATCTACTCCCTTCATAATTGCAATTTTTTTCCTCTCCAACCCCCCATATATTGAAATTCCAATGAATATAGAACTAGTTTTCTCAATCTCTCCGCATACGCCAAACCTCTGAAATCCTGACTCAAACTAGTGATCCTCCACTGCACCCTCTCCAGTGCCAGTACATCCTTCCTGATGTAAGGAGACCAAACCTGTACACAGTACTCCAGGTGTGGCCCCTCCAGCACCCTGTACAGCTGCAGCATAACTATCCCTCTAGCAATGAAGGACAATATTCCCTTCACTGTCTTATTTACCTGCTGCACCTGCAAACCAACTTCCTCTGATTCATGCACAAGGAAATCCAGCTCCCTCTGTACAGCGGCGTCCTGCAAGTTTTCACCATTTCATCAGTTAGCTGTTAGTCCGACCAAAATGGATGACCTCACATTTCCCAGAATTGTCCTCCATCTGTTCGACCCTTACCCACTCACTTAACCTTTCCGTATCCCTCTGCAGACTTACAGTTGACTCTGCACACATTGCTCTACCACTCTGCTTCGTGTTGTCTACCTTTCATGAATCGATGCTGTGTCTGCTCTGAGACAATTTCTATCCAGATAGCTCACTATTTCTTCCTTGTGAGATCGAGCATTTCCCCCACTACAGAAGTTATGCTACAGGTCCATTTTAAAATATTGGCATCGCATTTGCAGCTATCTAATCTGTCAGAACCGTCCCAGAGTCCAGCACATTTTAGTGAATTATCACGAGTGCGTTTGCTATTTAGCCACTGCCATCTGTTATAGTCCCCTGGGATGCACTCCATCACGGCCAGACGACCCATCTACCTTTAGGCTGTTACCTTTCCCAACACCACCTCTTTACTGAGAATGATTGCTTCTCTGTCCTCATCTGTCATTGCATCCATAGGCGTGCAACAACGAGAGTACACAGACAGTATGTTCCTGTTAAGGCCAAGGCTGGGAGGTGTAAGGAATGCTGCCTGTCGAGAGAAATTGAGGGCCTGGTCAAGAAAATGAAGGAGGGATAAGGCAGGTACAGACAGCTGGGTTTGCGTGAATCCCTCCAGGAGTAAAAGGGCAGGAGGAGTATAGTCGAGGGAAACCATGAGGGCTAAAAGGGGACATGAGATAGCTTTGGGAAATAGGTTTAAGCGAGAACCCAAAGAGTTTCGACAAATACACCTAGGACAAAAGAGTAACCAGGCAGAGATTAGGGACCCTCAAAGATCAGCAAGGCTGTCTGTGGAACCATCGGGGGTGGGAGGATTTCATGTCAGCTTTTATTTAGAGGATGTGGAAGTGAGACAGTTTGGAAAAATAAATAGGGAAAACTTGACAAGTGTCCATATTACAGAGAATGAGGTACTGGATATCTTATAATACATAAAGCTGAATAAATCCCTGGGACCTGATCAGGTGTGTCCCAGAACTTTGTGGGAAGTTAGGGAAGTGATTGCCGGGCCCCTCACTGAGATATTTGTATCACCAATAGCCACAGGTGAGGTGCTGTAAGACAGGCACCATTATTTGAGAAAGGTGGTGAGGAAAGTCCAGGGAACAATACACCGGTGAGCCCGAAGTCAGGCAAGTTGTTGGAAGGGCTTCTCAGGGACAGGATTTGGATGTAATTGGAAAGGCAAGAAATAATTAGGGATAGTCAGCATGGCTTTGTGCATGGAAATCACTAACTTGGTCTTCAGAAAGATGTTCAACAGGTTCAACATAACAGACTGGTTAACAAATTATACAAAATTGGCTGGAAAATTGGAGACAGAGGATAGTGGTGAAGGTTTGCTCTTCGGACTGGAGGCCTGTGATGAGCAATATGGTGTAAGGATTGGTGTTGGGTCCACTGCTTTTCATCATTTATATAAATGATTTCGATGTGAATATAGGAGCTATGATTAGTGACTTTACATAGACACCAAAATTGGAGATGCAGTGGACAGGGAAGAAAGTTACCTCAGAGTACAATGAGACTTCAATCAACTGGGCGGAGGAGTGGCAGATGGAGTGTAATTCAGATAAATGTGAGGTGCTGCATTTTGGAAAAACAAATCAGGGAAGGGCCTGGGGAGTGTTGCTGAACAAAGAGACGTTGAGGCGCAGTTTCATAGTTCTTTGGAAGTGGAATAAGCAGGGTGGTGAAGAAGGCGTTTGGTTAACTTGCCTTTATTGGTCTGTGCATTATGTTTAGGAGTTGCGACGTTATTTTGCAGCTGTACAGGACATTGATTCAGCCATTTCTGGAATTCTGCTTTCAGTCCTGGTCTCCCTGCTATTGGAATGATATTATAAAACTTGAAATGATTCAGAAAAGATGTGCAAAGATGTTTCCAGGGTTGAGGGTTTGACCCATACAGAGAGGCTGAATAGGCTCGGGCTGATTTCACTGGAGCATCGGATGCTGAGAGGTGACCTTCGAGGCTGATAAATCGTGAAGGACATGGTTAGGGTGAACAGCCAGGGTCTTATTCGCAGGTTAGGGGAGTCCAAAACCAGAGAGCACAGATGTGAGGTGTGATGGAAAAGATTTAAATGCGATCTAATGAGCAATGTTTTCAAGCTGAATATGGTACGTGTATGGAATGAGCTGTCAGAGGAAGTGTGGAGGCTGGTACGATTACGTTTAAAAGGCATCTGATTGGGTACGTGTTTAGGAAACTTTTAGAAGGATATGGGCAAAGTGTTGGCAAATCGGACAAGATTAATTTAGGATATCTGGGCGGCATTGACGAGTTGGACTGAAGTGTCTGTTTCTGTGCTGTGCATCTCTATGACACTAATAAATTAAAATTAAGATAGATTTCTCTTTTATGGAGAGTTAGCAAAAGACCTGACAATTCTCCTTGGAGCTGAGAAGCTGAAGCAGTGATTTCAACCAGAAACAGATTTGTTTCCAGGATATTTAATTTACAGAGACACTGAGAGAAATTATTGTCACAATTTTTAGTAACTACTTTCAGGTAATTGGCAAATAATGCTGGTTAAAAATGTGAAGGTTATTTTACTCAGTACGTTCTGAGCATCTGGAACAGTTTGAATCACAGCTGGATGCAGCTTTTGTTATTGACAAAACAGATTTGGAATTTAACTATTTGAGGGTAAATGGGAGTGGAGAAAGGGCAGATTGGCAGCATCTCCAGAGGAAGAAAGTACAGCCCCAATGGGCTGAATAGCCCCCAGCCCCTGTGCTCTGTGATACTGCCCCATTCACTGAATGATGAAGCTCATCCCAGGGCAGAGCCACATTCATGTACAGCAAGGAAACAGACCCTTTAGTCAAACTCGTCCACACCGACCAGATATCCCAACCTAATCTAGTCCTATATGACAGCAGTTGGTCCATATCACTCTACGCCCTTCCTATTCATATACTCATCCAGCTGCCTTTCAAATGGTGACAGCTTGTATAGTTACACCACTTCCCTGACGGTAGATTCCATACACGCACATGAAAGAAGTTGCCCCTTGGGTCTCTTTTATTTCATTCTCCTCTCACCTTAAACCTATGACCCCTCGTTCTGGACTTCCTAACCCCAGGGAAAAGACCTTGTCTCTGTATCCCATCCACGCCCCTCATGATTTTATAAACCTCTGAGGTCACCCCTCAGCCTCCTACCACTCAAGTCACAATGGGACCCGGCTGATTGATGGCAGCTTCAGACCAATAGGGGAGTTGGTGTAATCCTCCCGCCAATGGGACTGAATGAGGGGTGTGGCCAGCAGACCAACACGTGACCATGAGCTGTGCAGGTGCAATGTCACTGTGAGGGGGGACCCAGTGAGTGTGAAGGGAGTGGGAGAGACAGCAGAGACTGGGAGAGAAATTGAGTTTGTGTACTGGGTGGGTTGATAAACACACGATGTAGGCTGCTAGACCTGAATTACAAACTCCCAGTAAATGAAAACCAAAGGAATTGCGGATGCTGTAAATCAGAAACAACAACCAGAAGATCCTGAAAATGCTCAGCAGGTCTGGCAGCATCTGTGAAGAGAAGTCAAAGTGAACATTTCTGATCCAATGACCCTTCGTCAGAACTGATGTTCCTGAGAAACAATGTTGGTTTGTATGCAGAAGGTAGGGGTTAAAGAGTAAATGATAGGTGGTGATAGATTCCAAAGAACGTGATGGGAGCAGTTGGACAAAGGAGTGGATAATGATCTGGCTGGGGGAGGGTGAATAGCTGTTTATGGAGACTGTTAGTGACTAACCATAGGTAGTTGTAATTGCAGGCGATGTAATAACAGGGCCTGGTTTATGGGATGGGGGCTAGGACACGAGTACATAGGAGACTTAGGACCTAAAATTATGGAATCCAATATTGAGGCCAGAGGACTGAAGGGTCCCCAGGTACAAGATGAGGTGATGTTCTTCCAATTTGTGTTAAAGCGTGGTGCTGGATGTGCACAGCAGGTCAGTCAGTATGCAAGGAGCAGGTGAATTGACATATTGGGCCTAAGCACTTCTTCAGGAATGTGAGGGTGGGAAAGAGGACAGATAATACGATGGGTATGTAGGGCTGGTGGGAAGGTAGTTGGGAAGGCGATAAGCAAATGCAGGTGGGGGTAATGGTGAGAGGGTGGAGTGGATAATTGGGAAGGAAGATGGACAGATGGGACAGTTTGAGGGCGGTGCTGAGTTGGAGTGTTGGATCTGAGATAAGGTCGGGGAGAGGAGATGAGTAAATGTTGCCATGTTGTTGAAGGGTCGCTCCATCCCACCTCTTATTTACTCTTTTACCCCTATCTCCTGCAGTCCAAAGATGTGTAGGTTAGGTGAATTGGCCATGCTAAATTTCCTGTCGTGTTCAGGGATGTGTAGGTGAGGTGCGTTGTTCAGGAGAAATTTAGAGTAACAGAGTAGTGGAATGGGTCTGGGTGGGATACTCTTCGGAGGGTCAGTGTGGATTTGTTGGACCGAATGGCCTGTTTCCACACTGTAGGGAGTCTAATTTTACCAGCTGCCATCGGTTCTGAGGAAGGGTCACTGGAACCGGAATGGCCCTTGGCGTGTGCAGGAGCCGGAAACTGGGAAGAGCGAGTGGCAGCGGAAACCGGGAGAAAATTATTCAGTTTAGACTGGGAGGTTTTATTTAAATGTCTGTACAGGATGTTAGTCCTGAATTAGAAACTCTTGGTCCCATGTTTACAGCAAATGGGAAAACGGCTGTGGGCCTCAGTCAGTGATAGGTCCTGGCTTATGGCCGCCATTTTTATTGGGGGCACGGTACAGCAAGGTGCATGGACATGTCCTCTTCCTGGGTGGGGGAGGGGTGATTTGAAGAGGAGCATTTACACATCAGACACATACCAGAGAAATATTTGTCTTTCCAATTCATCCTGCCCTGGCTGAGATTTGTTTTGTGAATTCTCTTTATGGGATATTAAATGAGAATAATTGAGGACAGGATCTCAAAAAAGCAGATTTCTGCACTCAGCGGAGTCATCAGGATCTGGATATCATTGGCATTTTACTGTGGAAGGAGAAAGGGCTGTCTGTTCTGTCTCTGGGAAAATATCTCCAATACTTTTGTGAAGCAACATGCAGAAAGATGTTCAAATTTGTGGTTGAATCGCCCATGGGCGATTTGGCCTGAGTGGGAGCACAGATTTATCCAGATTATACCTAGTCTCTTTGCAGGAACTGTCAGATTTAGTTCCAATTACTCACTTCATGATGTTAACCTGTAAACTCCTAATTTTCAACTCCCTGCAAAATTCTCATTAAAATTCTTTGTGAACTCAAATTCCAGCACATTTTCAGGTGGAATGTTCCAGGTTCTGACAACTCTTTGTTCAAAAAGAAACTGCTGAGGTCCATGTTGACTCTGGGGTTACAAAGGGCTGAGCTGAAAGATGAGGTGCTGTCCCTGAGCTCCCATTGCGATGCATTGGAACAGTACAGGAGGCTGAGTGCAGTGTAGGTGTGACCAGACAATGAAAATGACAGGGCTGCACTGAGTGTTCACATGATCCCAATGAGAACAGCCAATTTGTAAGTGATACCTGCAGAGTATTTGTTAAGTTTTTAAAATATAATGTATCAGCTTAAATAAAGATTGGGTTTTTTGATATATAATGGAAATGTTTGAAGTGAAGGAAGGTTGAAAGCTCTTTTAAATTCTCTTAATGGGAGTAATTAGCTGAATCTAGAGAGACGTTGTGACAGGAGCCATCAGACCCGTGGTGTGCTCCTCTTGTACAATGTGGGAAATAAGGGATACTTTGTGTCCCTGACTGCTATGTGTGCAGGAAGTGGGCCCACCTACAGCTACTGGGAAACTGCTTTTCAGACCTGGAGTTATGAGTGGACTCACTGTGGAGCATCTGAGAATGTTATGGACAGCACGTTTACTGAGTTAGTCACACTGCAGGTGAGGGTTACACAGGCAGAAAGGGAATGGGTGACCATCAAACCAAATAAAAGGCTCAGGAATGCAGTGCAGGAATCCCCAGTGATCATCCACTTCTCAAAAAGATACTGAATCCTGCTTGGGATTCTGTTGGGGGTGAATGTGTGGAGTGGCTTCTCGGGAAATCAGCAACAGCCAGGTTCATGATACCACAGATAGCTCTGCTGCACAGAACTGGAGGAAAGACAGTGGCAGGGCTATAGTGACAGGGGATTCAATAGTCAGGGGTACAGGTAGGCACTTCTGTGGCCACAGACATGAATCCAGGATGGTATGTTACCTCCCTGGCGCCAGGATCTGCGATTATCATGGAGCAGCTGCAGGACATTCTGGAGCTGGAGTGTAAAGCCAGTGGTTGTGGAACACACCGATACCAATGTCATCACTAAACAAAGGGATGAGTTCCTGAAAGCTGGATAGAGGGAGATCAGGGATACAGTAAAATGTAACTCCTGAAATAAAATAATGTCAGACTTACTCACAGTGCCATGTGCTAGTGAGAGCAGGAAGAAGAGGATAGATCAGTTGGAGGTGTGACTGGCGAAATGGTGGACCAGAGAAGGGTTTAGATTCTTCAGGCACTGGGACCGTTTCTGGGTGGGTTCTGTACCAGCCTGACCGGTTACCCCTGGGCAGAGCTGGGAGAAATCTCCTGGTGGAGGCTTTTGCCAGTCCCATTGGTGCGGTTTTAACTAGTCTAACAGGGGGATGGGAACTAAAGTGTAGGCTTAGATGGGTCAGATTCAGGACAGGGAATGGGAGGTAGAATATTAGTGATGTAGTCAGCGGCTCAGAAAGCCAAAGGAAAGGAGGATGAAATGAGGATTGAGTCCCTCTTCATCCATCAGTCCTACCATCCCAGGAATTATAGTCAGCAAAATATGGAGCTGGACAGCTCTCTGACTCTAAGTGCTTGAGCAAAATGGGGGAAATCCACAATAAAAACAAAAAGTGCTGGAGATCCTCAGCAGGTCGGGCAGCATCCAAAATGGTGACAGATGCAGGAAGCATTGCAGCCTTGAAGAAGTGTTGAGATGATCACACCAAGCACTACAATATCGGTTACACGCTGAATGCCAGAACGTGGGACTAGAATTAATAGGTGCTTGATGACCAGCATGAATACGATGGGGCTGGAAAGGTGACGTTTCGGGTCAGGACTATTCATCAGGGCTGACAAAGGGTTGCGACCCAAAACATCGACCTTCCTGCTCCTGTGATGCAGCCTGACCTGCTGCACTTCCCCAGATCCACATTGTGTGGACTCTGACTTCCAGCATCTGCAGCCCTTAACTATCTCCACATCCCAGGACTCAGGCTGGTGACCCTCCTTTACTCTCTCAACAACCAGGAGAGCCTTCCTTGGGAAAGGGGAACAAAGGTATACACAGTACTTCAGGTGTGGTCTCACCAATGCCCTTCCAGATAGGGATCCCTGCTACTGTACACGAATCCTCTCACTAGGAAGGTCACCCATCATTTACATTCTCCACTGCTTCCCATTCCTGCCTGCTTCCGAAAAGAAGGAATCGCAGAGAAACATGGAATCAAATGAGGTCAGAGTCTCTGGTATAAAACTGTTGAACACAATGCCCCCATTTTCTACATACTGGCCACCAAGCGCACGTGCCTGGTGTGATAATCTAACCACTTCTTCAAGGCTGCAATGTTTCCTGCATCTGTCAGCATTTCCGATGCTGCCAGAATTGCTGAGGATTTCCAGCACTTTCTGTTTTCTCTGCTGTAGAGTACTGAAAGGGGGGATTTGCAGTTGAGAAATTCAAATTGAACTTCATGTTCAGTTTTGATAGTTACTTGATCCGTGACAATCTGAATATCATTGGCCTTTTCATCTGGATGGAAAGGTGTGCATTCTGCCCGTGGACGAATATTTCAAATCTCAGTGTGATTGGGGATAATAGTACTGAGACAGTGAAGTCCATGTCAGCGTGGGGACTGTGGAGAGAGATTTCATTGGTTTTTGAAAGTCTAAACAATCATGGCACATTTCCCTGGAACAGGTAAGCCACAGATTGGTTTTGTATGAGGACAATTAACCATGAAACCAGAAAGACAAAAGGATTCCTGCATCATGGAAAAAGCTATGAAAATGGGATTGTTGTAACGGGGTAAATTATCGATCATGGATTGTAATCCATTGGCGTTGTCATGTCTGTTCCAACGCCGTGGGGAAACACTGGAAATGTGATGAACGCAGTGTAGGTTTCAGTTATTAAACTGGAAAAGGTGCTGAAGAAATTTACAAGGATGATGCCAGGGCTCAGGGGTCTGCGTTATAGGGAGAGATTGGACAATCGAGGGCTTTTTTGTTTAGAGCAGAGGAAACCGAAGGGGAATATTTTATACAAGTGTATAAGATCATGTGAGGCGTGGGTAAGGTGAATGCACTCAGTCTTTTTCCCAGGGAACCAAGGACTGGAGGGCATCAGTTTAAGGTTAGAGGAGAAAGACTAAAAGGCAAGCTAAGGGGCAACTGTTTTACACAGAGGGTGGTATGTATATGGAATGAGCTGCCAGTGGAAGTGGTTGAGGCGGGTACACTAACAACATGTAAAAGGCATTTGGACAAATACATGGATAGCAAAGTTTCAAAGGAAGATGAGCCAAGTGCAGGGAAATGGGGTCAGCGTGGATGGACATTCTGATCGGCATGGGCCATTTTGGGCCAAAGGGCCTGTCTCTGCTGTAGGATGCTGTAACTAAGTGCATTTGGTATTTCTCCCCCTAACTCTGTTGGTATCCTGGGATGTATTCCATCAGGGCAATGAGACTTGTGTACCTTTAACTCCATTAGCTTGCCCAGCTCTAACTCTTTCACGATCATGGTTATTATCTAGGTCCTCACCTTCCTCAGTCTCCTTATCAATTACTGGCATGTTCTTCGTATACTCCACTGTGAAGACTGACTGCTGTGTACTCATCTTCCTGAACCCTGCTGGATAGGAATAACCAGGCACAGAACTCTGAGACGTCTTCTTTGAGTATTTATTGATGAGACATGGTAGTTACCTGGGTATTTTACGTGCAAAACGCCTTTAGGAAGCATCAGGTCCGATGTACAGCTGCAATTCTTCTACCTTTGTGATTTGTGACTTTGCATAGAGACTGTCTATCAGGATTATCTCCACGGCAACAACAGTTAAAAAGTCTAGTTCAGTTCAACTCTGTGGTTAAACCACACACCCCTCCCCCACACCTCCGTGGCTCCCTCAAGTACCTGACAGGCGCTTCAGTTTCAGTGGGGCTGTCTATCAGGATTCTGATGTGGAGGAGCCGGAGTTGGGGTGGGGTGGACAAAGTTAAAAACCACACAACACCAGGTTATAGTCCGAGAGGTTTATTTGGATGTACAAGCTTTTGGAGTGTGCTGTGATTTTTAACTTGATCAGGATTATCTCTCTGGTAACTGTTAAATGCTTCAACAATTACAGAGGCCATATGTTCACCAAACAATAGGTTTCCCTCAAGCAGTGTAAACTGCTATTCTGTCCCTGGGCATTGCTACTCATCACTTTTTATACCCAATCCCATCAAGCTTTCAGTTGACCTTTGAAGTTTTTCTAATCTCCTAATTTCTCCTTGGCCTTTGCCAATTTGTATGCCTTCTATTTCAGTTTGATAGACTCTCTTATTTCCTTAGACCCCCATGGACAGTCCTTTTCCGACAGTCCTTCCTTTTCACTGATATATACTTTTGCTGAGCACTTCGAAAAATTGCTTTGATATTCCTCCACTGTCTGTCAACTGTCCCACCGTAAAGTCTTTGCTCCCAGTCTACATTACCAACTCCTGCCTCATCCTATTGTCGTCTTCTTTGTTTTAGCACAGGATCTTCGGACTGGATTTAATCTACCCGCTTTCCATCTGTATTCTAAATTCAACCAGATTTATCGCATGTCTTTTGTCAGATTACGAGGTGAGGCGATGTTTCCTGGGTGTTTTGGTTTTCATTAGCAGTGACCTTGGCATTGTAATAAATTACAGAATAGATATTCACAACAGAGTATTCTGGACAGTGTGAATGTACGACACAATCTATAACCATAAATCACTGTTACCCCTCAGTTTAAAATTGCAAAATCATTATCTTCTACACACTTCCTCACTATCTCAGTTTTGAATACTATTCCACTTGACTATCCTGCATTTCCCGAAAATCTCCTTTGGTGAAGGTGGTGAGTTTTGGATTCCGCTTTCCAGTTATTACCGTAAGAAGATAAGCCCTGGGCACAGGAGAGGCAATGCAGCCCTTCGAATCAACTCCACCATTTAATACCATGATAATTGAGCTCACCTTGGTCTCAGCTGGATTTTTCTGCCTGCTCTCTCTCTCTCTCACCCTTCAGCTCATTGCAAATTAAAAATCTGTATCTGTCCATTAAATTTGCTCATTTTCTTGGCATCCACTGTGTTTTGAATAGGGAATTCCTCAGATTCACAACACATTGAGATAGGTACATTCTTCTTCATGAGAATAGAATAGAATCCCTACAGTGCAGAAGCAGGGTATTCATCCATCGAGTCCACACCAATCCAAAAATTCAGACTCGCCCATTCCCAGTATTTCCCATGGTTAATGGCTTAACCTGCACATGCATGGATACTGTGGTTTAGCATGGCGAATCCACCTAACCTGCACATCTTTGGACTTTGGGAAGAAACTGGAACACCGAACAAAACCATGCAGCCACTGGGACAACGTGTAAAATCCACACAGTCACCTAAGGCTTGAATCAAACCAGGGTCTCTGAAGCTGTGAGGCAGAGGTGCTAGCCACTGAGCCACCTCTGCCTAAAACTGCTTCCCGTTATTGATCCTTCCACCCTGCAATTGACTGAATCTATATTCCTTACGTCAAAAATTGGATTGTCTGACCAGATGTCTCAGTAAAACCCAGTGACAAGCCATATGTCCTGTCTGTCTGAATGGGGATCCTATACACAACACCCTTCCACCCCACACGTTTCATTCACTTTCCAGAGACAGGGCTCCAATGACTTCATGGGGACTGTAACTCCCCATAATTGCTGAGGCAGGAACCACAGGTGTATTGGGAAACCCGGCACTGTACATGTACAGAATGTGGGCGGGTTTTGGAGCACACGTTTTGGGATAATTAGGGGAAAGTATTTCACACTGTGATTGGCTAGATGAGGAACGTATCTGCTTGTCGTATTGATCAGTTGGGGGGTCAAAGTGTCACTACACCCTCGTGGGACCACTGTCCATCTCCAATTCATTGTAATGCTGGGAATAAACTAATGGGAAACACGGAAGAATCTGATCCATTCTCCCAGACTGAAGGTTCCTCTTCTGTCCAGGATCTGCCACCTCCCTTTCTGTTTCCGTCTGTTTCATTCTGCTCTTACATTATTGACTTGCAGCAACTGAAGGGAAAGCAAGTAAACCCAGAAAGGGTGCAGAGTCTAACCAGGATGGGAAGTGGTGGCATGGATCTGTTTATCAGTAACTCCATGAGAATGAGGAGGGTGGACATTAGGGGCAGCAGAGTCAGAATGGTCGGAGAGAGTAAGTGGGCTGGAGGGTTAAAGCGTTGGGGGAAGAAAGGGGAAAAAGATATTCCAGAGAAACTAGAATAGTCTGTTCTGAATTTCTAATCTGTGCATATTCCTTTACACAGGGTGCTAGATGGTGAAGATTTGCAGGCTGAAATCTCAAAATCATGTGCAGATTGTGATTAATGTTGTGGTTCTGTTCGCCGAGCTGGGAATTTGTCTTGCAAACGTTTCGTCTCCTGTCTACGTGACATCCTCACTCCTTGGTCGTGTTGTCCCAGAAATGCTCCTGATGCAAATGCTTCAGTTGACAACGGAACGAGGACATGCCGCAACCCGAAGGACTAGCCACACTACCATACATCAGGAGCATTTCTGAACTGACAGCCAGACTACTGCGACTACTAGGACTCCTAACAGCACACAAACGAACAGCCACGCTCAGACAACAACTCACCAGAACAAAGGACCCAATACCCAGCATGAGCAAAACTAATGTAGTGTACAAAATCCAATGCAAGGACTGCACAAAACACTACATCGGACAAACAGGAAGACAGTTAACGATCCATATACACGAACACATGAATTCGACTGGGACAACACTACCATTATAGGGCAAGCCAAACAGAGAACAGCCAGGGAATTCCTGGAGGCATAGCAATCATCCACAGACTCTATCAACAAACACATCGACCTGGACCCAATATACCGGCCACTACAGCGGACAGCTCGAACTGACAACCGGAAGTGGCAGAGACAGGCCACTATAAATGTCTGAAGAAACAGCACAGGAGCGCTTCACAGGAGGCTCCCAAGCACTGAGAATGTCACCTAGACAGGGGACGAAACGTTTGCAAGACAAATTCCCAGCTCAGCGAACAGAACCACAACAACGAGCACCGAGCTACAAATCTTCTCCCAAACTTTGAAGATTGTGATTAAGTCGACCAGCGTTTGAAGAACCAAAGATGGAGAATCACTCGGCCAAAATCCTACAACACTCTCCCACCCAGCATTGCCGGTCTATCTGCGCCAAATGGACCGCGAATGGTTCAAGACAGCAGCTCACGACCATCTTCTCAATGGTACCTAGTGATGGGGTATAAATGCTGGCTGAGCCAGTGATCCCCATATCCTGGAAATGGGTTCTATCTCTCATTGCTGAAACCCAGTTGATGTTACTGCAGGATGATGAGGGACGCTGAGTTAGTCCTCCAGGAAGAGCACCATCACATTACCCCTGCCTACACCCAGCAATAACACAGCAACATCGCTGGTATAAAAGGCAGTGAAGCCCAAGGAGGACTGAAATATAGTTCTTCAAGTTAAAGTCATGAAAGCGGATTGGAACAGAGCAGGAACAGGAGACTGAGCTGGATGGTCAGCTGTTTCCCATTGAATGGTGGAGCCAGATTCAAAGGCCGAATGGCCTTCTGCTGCTATCTCCCAGGTATGTATATAGCCATGGAGCCCGGGTAGGAAGAAGTAGTCAGGGCAGGGATTCTGCAGGAGATTGCACTTCCACCTTTGTTTTCAGTGAGGGATAGTTTGATGGATTTTATTTAACATTTATCTTTAACGCAAGATGTGTGAATTTGTTTTTTTTTAAAGTACAAGTTTATTCCACAATAAATAAAACTTAAAGAATCGAAACTATCTGCATATAACAGTTTTTAAAATTTCAAATGCCCTTTAAACAAAATCCTGTCTACTCCTGGACCCCATCACTTTTCAGTTACTCAAACTCCAGGGAAATATTCCTTCCCTCTTTGAACCTTTGGTTTGATTTAACTATTTTCAGTTCTTGTTCTGTGAGCTGTGAAGCATTTTTCTCCCATTTCTCCTACCCTGAAGTGTTATCTCACACAGCTGAGCAACCTTCCCACCATCAACATCATTATTCCATTATTTTGCTTTTTGTTAACGTATAATCACCAGCAGTAGCACACCAGTGTCATCAGTTGAATATTTACAAACAAAGCGCATTATGGGCAAAGCAAACTATTACAAGTGACAGAGTGGGAAGGGGCTCAATCAAAGTAGAGTTGGGGGTGAGGGGGTGGTGGTGGCGGTGGAGATAATGCACTGTATCCCCTGCGGTGCCCACCTCTATCTAATGGCATTAAGAGCATTGATACGCACCACATGTCCCTCCTCCAAGGCGACCCTGAGAATATTCTTTATCCTCAATCATACAGTGTGGAAGGAGAGCATTGGTCCATCAAATCCCACCAACCATCTGAAGTACATCCCGCCCAGAGCACTCCATCCTTGTAACAGTGCATTTCCCATGGCTGATCCACTTAGTCTGCAAATTCTGAACACTGTGGACAATTTATGACGACCGATCCACCTAACCTGCATATCTTTGAATTGTAGGAGAAAACCAGCGCACATGGAGGGGACTCACATTATTATGGGGAGAATGTGGGTACCCTACATAGGCTGTTGACCAAGGCTGGACTCTAACCTTTTATCTGGTGCTGTGAGACAGCAGTGCTATGATCACAATTTAAATCAATACACATGAACCCTGCTCCTTGTCACATTGCTGTTTGTGGTGACCTACTGCCCAGAGAGGCATCCTGAGGTTCAGAAAGTGGCAATATAAATTTAGTCAACTCCAGCCCAGTTAATGTGGTTAACAACAACAACATCAACACTCCAACAGTGTCATCATGTACAAGGTCCACTCCTGACTCTGATGAAAAGTAACTGCAGAATCAGAGTCCTGCAGTGATGTGTGAACTCACCACCACATGGAGCAGGGGGATGACCACTTCCCTGTGTGCACTCACTGGTCTCTCAGTCGTGTTGAGTCTCAGCAAATCCCTTGTCACACAGAGGGAAACAGCTCCTACGCAGTGTGAACCCGCTGGTGTCTCAGGGGGTCAGAATGAATCACTGAATCCCCTCTCACACACGGACCATCTGAATGGCCTCTCCCTTGTGTGGGCTCACTGGGGTCTCAGGGGGTCAGGATGAATCACTGAAACCCTTCTCACACCCTGACCATCTGAATGGCCTCTCCCCTGTGTGGGCTCACTGGGGTCTCAGCAGGTGGTGCATTTGAGTGAATCTCTCCCCACATTGGGAGCAAGTGAATGGTCATTCTCCAAAGTGAGCTCACTGGTGTTTCAGCAGATCAGAAGACTGAGTGAATCCTTTCCCACACATGGAGCAGGTGAAGGATCTAAATCCATTGTGCCCTCTCTGGTGCCTCAGCAGATTGTAAGATCGAGTAAATCCCTTCCCATACGTGAGGCAGGTGAACAGCCTCTCCCCAGTGTGACTGTGTCAGTGAGTGTCCCACTGGGAGGGGTAAGTAAATTTCTTCACATTTACACAGCTTTGCCCTGGTCCCGTTACATTGGTGTCTTCCCAGATCACATGATCGGTTCAATATTCGACCAGCTGCCTAACATGGGAATGATTTCTCTGAGCTAGGAATGCTGCTTTCACCTTTTATATTACTGAGAAGGATCAGGACCTGCAGAATTGGACGACTCTGCAGTTGATGTGATGTTAAAGCTGAGTTTTCCATCTGTGAACTCTCTCTCTCTCTGTGAAACAAGTTTTTCCCTATCATTACTACAACTCCCAACACCAGCTCTCCCTTCAGCTCTCCTGAACGTCTAAATTTGGACTAATGCAAAGGCCTCAGTAATGTGCTTTTCTCTCACTTGTTTCTGAAAGTAAATTGGAGCCATTTTGAATAATTTTATACACTTTACCAGCAGAACTCATGCCTACTCTGTCATTTATGATTTGTAACCTCTGGGAAATTTGTTACCATCTTCGATGACCGTTATAATGCTCTGCCCACTTCTCTGGAGCCAGGATAAGTCAATTCTGACAATTACCAATAGATTGGATCTAAACATAAAGTCCCCACAACAGTAGGCACTCTGACACTCAGTGCCCATCATTTAAGTTCTTTTTCTTAATGCCCCTCATGTGTCTGGCAATCTGGCAATACCATTGAAGATATTTTATACAGTAACCTTTCAGTCTCAATTGCCAGTTCCAGTCCTTGAAGCAGCCAGTAACACACCATAGTGACTTGAATTCTAACAGCAGCATTGCCTTGGCAGAAGAGATTGAGGAGAATGAAGCTGTCTTCTCTGGACTATCTAAACATGAAACACTTCAAATGAACAAAAATCTTAAAGAGATCAATATGGTAGACACAGCAAGGATGTGTGTCCCGGCTGGTGTGTCTGGAATGAAATCAGCACTAACTGTGGTATCTTTACCCAGCAACCCTTTTAGCTGCACAAATGTTTAACATTTATTTGCTGCTCTAATTCCACTCTCTTGATCACTCCCATTTGTAACTGCTGTAATGTTGTCAGCCGTGCAAATTGACAACATTTGATTCAATCCATCCCAAAACCTCTCTGTATCTGTGTCTCACTTTTGTTCACTGAGACCCTCATTCAATCTGTTCTCTTTACAAACCCTGCCCTGATATTTCCTTGGAAGGCTCAGAATGAAATGTTCACAGAATTGTAAATGCTGAAAGGAGGCTGCTTCACTCATCAGCTCTCCAAAGGTAAGAGGGCTGAGAGGTAAATAAGAGGGGTGTGTGGGGTTGGTGGGATGGGAACTCGGAAGGCAATAGGTAGATGTAGATGGGAGGTAATGATGAGAGGTTGGAGTGGATAATTGGGAAGGAAGATGGACAGGTGGGACAGTTCAAGAGGCCAGTGTCGAGTTGGAGGGTTGGATCTGAGATAAGGTGGGGGGGGAGGGGAGATGAGCAAACCTTGATGCCGTGTGGTTGTAGTTTCCCAAGGTGGAAGATAAGGTGTTATTCCTCCAGGCGTCAGGTGGCTGGGATTTGGCGATGGAGGCAGCCCAGAACCTGCATGTCCTTGGTGGAGTGGGAGAGGGCGTTGAAGTGGTCGGCCACAGGGTGGTGGAGTTGTTTGGTGCATGTGTTCCAGAAATATTCTCTGAATCAAGTTGGTGTCCTGACTCCCCAATGTACAGGAGACCACATCGAGAGCAAAGGATAAAACAGGTGAGGTATCTGGACGTGCAGGGAATCTCTGCTGGATGTGGGAGGATCCTTTGGAGCCGTGGATTGACGTGAGGTGAAAGTGTGGGCACAGGTTTTACACCTCTTGAACTGGCAAGCAAAGGTGCTGGGAGTGGAGGGTGGGTTGGTGGGGAGCATGGATCTAATGAGGGAGTCGTAGAGGAAATGGTCTTTGTGGAATGCTGAAAGGGGTGGGAAGGGAAATATATCTCTGATGATGCGGTCTGATTGTAGGTGGTGGAACTGGCAGAGGATGATGTGTTGTATCTGGATGGAAGGTAAGGACTGGGGGATTCTATCCTTGTTGCGTTGGAGGTGTGGGTTTCAAGAGTAGAGGTGCAGGAAGTGGAGGAGATACACTGGAGAGCATTGTTGACCACCAGGGAGGGGAAATTGTGAATCCTTGAAAGAGGAGGCAATTTGGTATGTTCTTGAGTGTTCTGCCAGCTTGCATCAAGTTTCACTGGAACAATGCAGTAAGCTTGAGACAGAGATGTTGGCCAGGGAACAGGCTCGTGTGTTAAAGTGGCAGGCAACTGGAAGCTCAGGGTCTGTTTTTGCAGCAGAACGTAGATCATCAGCCACCATTTCCACCACCTCCACTGAGATGCTGCCAGACACAGGTTCCTGTCCCCTCCATTAACAGCTATGCACCCTCCCAGCAAGATCATTATCCACTCTTTTGTCTTTCCAAATGTTCCTGTCTCTCTTTGCACTCCATCTCAACCTATTATTTACTCTTTATCCCCTATCTCCTGCAGTCCAAAGATATGCAGGTTCGGTAAATTGGCCAAGCTACATTTCCCGTAGTGTTCTGGAATGCATAGTTTAGGTGCATTAGTCAGAGGAAATGTAGAGTAATAGGGTCGGGAATGGGTTTGGGTGGGATAATCATCGGAGGGTGGGTGTGAGCTTGTTGGGCTGATGGCCCTGTTTCCACACGGTAGCTGGGAAAGTTTAGAATTCCTACAATCGGATCGAAGGAAGGGTCACAGGTACCAGAATGACCCTTGGTGTGTGAAGGAGGTGGAAACGGGAAAGGGGAAGTGGCAATGGAAACCGAATGAAATGTATCAGGATAGACTGGGAGGGGTTTAATTACACTCTGTACAGGTCGCTAGTTCTGAATTAGAAACTCCTGCTCCCACGTTTGCAGCAAATGGGAAAATGTCTGTGGACCTCAGGCAATGATAGGTCCTGGGTTATAGCCGCCATCTTTATTGGGGGCAAGGTACAGCAAAGCGCATGGACATGTCCTCTTCCTGGGTGGGGGCGGGGCAATTTGAAGAGGAGCATTTACACATCAGACACATACCAGGGAAATATTTGTCTTTGATATTCATCTTGCACTGACTGTGAGCTTTGTCTTGTGATTTTTTTTTATATCAGATATTAATTGAGAATAATTGAAACCGGGATCTCAAAAGCATGTTTCTACAGTCAGCAGAGTCATCAGGATCTGAATATCATTGGCATTTAACTGTGGAACGAGAAAGGTTTGTCTGTTCTGTCTGTCGAAACGTAGCTCATATGTTTAGGTAAAAACAATGTCCTGTAGCCCAACATTTCAACTCCCCTCCCACTCAGCAAGGACATGGAGGTCCTGGGCCTCCTTCACCGCCACTCCCTCACCACTCGACACCTGGAGGAAGAACGCCTCATCTTCCGCCTTTGAACACTTCAACCCCAGGGCATCAATGTAGACTTCACCAGTTTCCTCATTTCCCCTTTCCCCACCTCACCCCAGTTCCAAACTTCCAGCTCAGCACTGTCCCATGACTTGTCCTACCTGCCTATCTTCCTTTCCACCTATCCACTCCACGCTCCTCTCTGACCCATCACCTTCAGCATCACCCCATTCACCTATCGTACTCTTTCCTATGTTTTCCCCACCCTCACCCTCCTCTCATTTATCTCTCCACCCTGCAGGCACCCTTTTTCTATTCCTGATGAAGGGCTTTTGCCCGAAACATCGATTTTACTGCTCCTCGGATGCTGCCTGAACTGCTGTGCTTTTCCAGAACCACCCAATTCCAGGCTGTCATATTTTTGTCAAGCAAATAGCAGAAAGATGTCCAAATTCATGGTTGGATCACCCTTGGGGTATGTGCTCTGTTCTGGGCAGTGCAGCCCGGGAAGGAGATATTGGTCTGAGAGGGAACATAGATTTGTCCAAACTCCACCTCGACTCTTTGCAGGAACTGTCATGTTTAGACCCAGTCAACCACTTCAAGACTTTAAACTGTGAACTCCTTACTTTCAATTCCCTGTAAATTTCCCATTAAAATTTCTTATGGACTCAAATTTTAGTAACTTTTCAGGTGGAATTTTCCAGATTCTGACAATTATCTGTTCATCCAGAAATTGCTGAAGGTCATGTTGATGCTGAGTGCTGCTTGGCTCAATGAGAGTGTTTTGGAGTTGGGTGAAAACAGAGGGAGATGAGACAGGGAGAAGGTGACGCTGAAACTCAGTTTTAGTTCAGGCCATTCAGAATTTCGCATGGTCCCAATGGGAACAGCCAATTTGTAAGCAACACTGTGGAGTATTTGTTAACAGTTTTTAAAGTATAATATATCAGCTTAAGTAAAGATTGGGGCTATTGATTATAATGGACATGTTTGAAGTGAAGGAAGGTTGAAAGCTCTTTTAAATTCTCTTAATGGGAGTAACTAGCTGAATCTAGAGAGACATTGAGACAGGAACCTTCAGACCCATGGCGGGCTCCTCTTGTACAATGTGGGAAATAAGGGACGGTTCTCGTGTCCCTGACGGCTATGTGTGTAGGAAGTGTGTCCATCTGCGCTACTGGGAAACTGCTTTTCAGAGCTGGAGCTGTGAGTGGACTCACTGTGGACCATCTATGATACTGAGAATATTATGGACAGCACGTTTAGTGAGTTCGTCGCACTGCAGGTGAGGGTTACACAGGCACAAAGGGAATGGGTGACCATCACATCAAGTTAAAGGCTCAGCAAGGGACTGCAGGAGTCCCCAGTGATCATCCCCTTCTCAAACAGATACTGTATACCGGTTGGAATTCTGTTGGGGGTGAATGGGTGGGGTGGCCTCTCTGGGAAATCAGCAACAACCAGGGTCATGACACCACAGATAGCTCTGCTGCACCGAACAGGAGGAAAGACTGTTGCAGGTCTATAGTGACATGGGATCAATTGTCAGAGTAAGGGCAGGTACTTCTGTGGCCACAGACATGAATCAAGGATGGCGTGTTACCTCCCTGGTGCTAGGATCTGTAATAGCATGGAGTAGCTACAGTGAGTTCTATAGCTGGAGGGTAAATAACCAATGGTTGAGGAACACACAGAAATCAATGATATCGCGAAACAAAGGGATGAGGGCCTGAAATATGTATAAAGGAAAATCAGAGATATGTTAAAATGAAAAGTAATAATGTCAGACTTACACCCAGTGCCATGTGCTAGTGAGAGCGGGAATGAAGAGGATAGATCAGCTGGATGTGTGGCTGGAGAAATAGTGTATCAGAGAAGCGTTTAGATTTTCCAGGCACTGCGACTGTTTCTGGGCTAGGTGAGACTTGTACCAGCCTGACTGGTTACCCCTGGGCAGGGCTGGGAGATATCTCTTGGTGGAGTGATTGCCAGTTCCATTGGTAAGATTGTAACTAGTCTGGCAGGGGGTTGGTAGCTGAAGAGTGGCTTAGATGGGCCAGATTCAGGTCAGGGAATGGGAGATAGAGTATTCGTGATGCAGGCAACACCTCAGAAAGACAAAGGAAAGGAGAATTAAACGAGGATTGAGTCCTCTTCATCCATCAGTCCTGCCATCCCAGGGGTGAGAGTCAACAAAATATGAGGCCTTCTAAATGTCTATGACTCTCAGCAAAATCGTGGAAATCTGAAATAAAAACAAAAAAAACTTGCTGGAGATCCTCAGCAGGTCTGGCAGCATCTGAAATGGTGACAGTTTCAGGAAACATTGCAGTTTTGAAGACATTGTATAATGCCATCCCATTACGTCCACTACTCCAGGCAAAATGTCCTCAGCCCCTCCTTATGGTTCACATGTTTCAATACTGGCAGCACCCTTATAAATGTTTTCTGGACTTTTTCAGGTTTCCCAACATCTTTCCTATAGCAGGGATACAAGAATGTAAAGCAGTCTGGGCATTCCAAAAGTGGCTGAGCCAATAAATTGTACAACTGAACCATGATCTCCCAACTCCTAAACTCAATGTACTGCCCAATAACAGCTATCATACCAAACACCACCTTCACCGACCTGTCTACCTTCAGCCCCACTTTCAAGTAACTATCAAACCACTCTGCACAGTGTATTTGTTCGTCAACACTTCCCAGGAACTTGTTATTATGGGGCTGAGTCCTATCTTCCTGAAATCGGGGAGACTAGAATTGAATGTAGTATTCTAAAACTGTCCTCACCAATGCCCTGTACAGCCACAACGTGACCTCCTAACTCTTATACTCAGTGACAGAATCCATACAGTGTGGAAGCAGCCCATTCAGCCCATGAGACCTTACCAACCATCAGAATAGCATCCCACCTGAACCATGTAACCCAGCATTACCCACAGTTAATCCACCTAACCTGCACCTCTTTGGATTTTTTGAGGAAACCAAAGCGCCCAGAGGATGCCTGTGCAAACACAGAGGGAGAATGTGCAAACACGACACAGAGTGGAATCAAACCCAGGTCCCTTTATTGATGAGTGCACAGACCAATAAAGGTCAGCGTCCGACATGCAGTCTTCAGCACCCAGTCTCCCTGAAACTCGACTTTCCAGTAACTATGCAGTTCTGAGCTCTTCAGAGGGATTGAAAGTGAGGAGGAGAAAACAGGAACAGGGTTGAGTTGTAGATCCATAAAATAACTCTCTGTTCCCGTCTCTCTGTTTCCCTCCCCCTCTGTTCCACTCCCCGTTCTCTGATTCTCCCCTGCCTCTGCCTGTCCTCCCCTGCCCCCATCTCTGTCCTCACCTGTGCGACCACTCTCAATCCACACATCCTCTCTTCCCCCCCACCCTCAGCCCACCCTCTCTGCCTACTCCCCCCTCCCTCTCACCTAGTTCTGTGTACCCCAACCACAGGGAAAGGACCTTGTCTATTTGCCCTCCACATGACCGGCTAATTTTATAAATCTCTATCAGGTCACCCCTCAGCCTCCAACGCTGCAGGGAAAACACCCTATCCAACGCTGGCAACATCCTTGTAATTCTTTTCTGACCCCTTTCAAGTTTGAGAACATCCTTCCGATAAGAAGGAGACCAGAATTGCTGGAATATTTCAAAAGTTGCCTAATCAATGTCCTGTACAGCCACAATATGACATCCCAACGCCTATATTACATTCTCTGACCAATAAAGGAAAGCATACCAACTGCCTTCTTCACTATCCTATCCACCTGTGACTCTACTTTCGAGGAACTATGAACCTGCCACAAAGGTTTCTTTGTTTCGCAACACTCCCCAGGAACTTACTATTAACTGCAAAAGTCCTGCTAAGGTTTGCTTTCCTAAAATGCAGCATCTCACATTTTTGTAAACTGAACGCCTCAGCCCATTCGCCCATCTGATCCGGATCCCGTTGTACTCTGAGGTAATCTTTTTCACTGTCCACTACACTGCCAATTTTGATGTCATCTGCAATCATGCTAACAATACCTCTTATGTTCACATTGATATAAATGGCAAAGAGTAGTGGATTCAGCACCGATCTTTGTGACATTCCATTGGTCACAGGCCTCCAGCCTGAAAAGCATCACTCCACCACCACTCTCTGTCTTCGACCTTTGAACCAGTTCTATATTCAAATGGCTCGTTCTCCCAGTATTCCATGAGATCTAAACTTGCGAACCAATCTCCCATGAGGAACCTTGTCGAACGCCTTACTGAAGTCCATGAAGATCATGTTATCCGCTTTGCTGCTACTTCAGTAAACTCAATCCAGTTCATGAGACATGATTTCACACACACAAGGCTGTTATTGATATCCAGAACTTAACTCTGTACATTGGGGTCTGCGTCGCCCAGTTATAGGAGTTAATATTCTGGATAACGTTCACGTGCACCAGCTTTGTGTTGGTGACTGTGTATTGAGTCTTGTTAATAACGCCAACACAGGTGAGTTCCTTTTGAAAGGCAGTCCCGATATCCCTAGCCCCTCCCACCTGCTCTGTCTCCTCCATCCCCACCGTAGACAGGAAGTACGAGGAGCTCATGGAGTTTCCATGTGAGTGAGTTTGAGCAAATCTTCCTTTCTTTCCACAACCCCACTATGAAATGGTGGTAGTGTCCTTTCCTCTGGACCAAGAGGATCGGGTTCAGAGTTTGGTAACAGCGGTTTTGAAGAGGCTGATTGGAAAACATGCCCAAGCCACCAGGCCATACTGTCTCCCAGCTGTCCCTGCCTGAGTCTCCAAACAGAACCTTCCTGTAGTTTCTCTCCTGTCAGACTCTACCATTACTCAGTTTGTCCAGTATTCCCTCCTACTGCTGCACTGATCCTGTCCCTCATTGACCTGTCCATCCCCCAGTGTCCTCCACATTCATTCATTGTTTACAATCCCATTATTTCCCGTCCTCCAGCCCCGCCGCCTCCACTCTATTGGGCAGCAGCTGCTGTCAATCACCCAGGCTCCTGTGTGATCGAGAGCATGTTCCGTAGGAAGGGAGATCAGTGCACGGGCGCAGTGCTGGCCAGTTGGTGGCGTATGTGCAGGGCTGGTCAGTGCCAGGGAGGGAGGCTGTGGGAGTAATCTGTCATTAGCAGCTCCCTTCCTTCTTTCTTCTGAGGACACAACCCAGGGGAATAGCCCTTTGCCTGATATCCTGACGAGTGGTCAAAGTATCAATGGGGGAGCATTTTACAGCAAGTTGTCAGAACTCTTTTGAATAGTCAGGATTGTTATGGAAAATGACAAGGATGGGCCTCTAATTAGAGTTCTAATTTGGTTAATTTTAGTTGAACCAGATATGATTTGGCCAGTGTGTGCAGAATGGTTCTCATCAGAGAATGGGGGTTCCAGGAGATGGGGGGGGGGGGGGAGGATTCACCAACACCCTGGAGGCTCCACGTCAAACTCATTGATTTGGATCTTAGTCTGCAGACAGCAGCTCGGAAACTGAATTCAAGGCGAGGAGAGAGATTGTGAGAACTGGGTGTGGAGGAAAGGAGGAATGAGATTGGTTTGGATTTCAGTTAACAAGAGAGAGAAATTGTGAGACTGAGATTTAAAGCTTTGGAGGAACATGGAAACTACAATTTAATACTATCACTGTCTTATAAAGTTCCATCCTGTATTAATAATGGTGACTTGTTTTCTCTGTTGTAGGGTACGGAAAGGGTGGATTTGCAGATGAGAAATTCAAATTGAACTTCATGTTCAGATCTGATAGTGACTTGATCCGTGCCGATCTGAATATCATTGGCCTTTTCATCTGGAAGGAAACGTGTGCATTCTGTCCGTGGGCGAATATTTCAAATCTCAGTGTGACTGGAAAAAAGTACTAAGACACAGCCAAGTCCGTGTTAACGTGCTTTGTGGCTTTGAATGGAGGCTGGTTCTCAGGATTATCTCCGTGGCAACGGCAGTTTAAAAAGTCTAGTTCAATTCAGCACTTTGTGTTTAAACAACACACCCCTCCCAACACCTCCGTGGCTCAGTCAAGTACTTGACAGGTGCTTCAGTTTCGGTGGGGTTGTCTGTCAGGATTCTCATGTGGAGGAGCCGGTCTTGGAATGGGGTGGACAAAGTGAAAAATCACACCACACTAGGTTATAGTCCAACAGGTTTATTAGGAAGCACTAGCTTTCCAAGCACGATGTAATTTTTAACTTTATCAGGTTCATCTCTATGCTGACAGACTTCTTCAGATAAGTACTTCAACAATTAAATAGGCCATATGTTCACCATGCAATAGGTTTCCTCGAGCAGTGTAAAATGCTATTCTTGCCCTGGGGATAGCTGCTCATTTGTAGACCCAGTCAAAATCCCATCAAGCTTTTTGTTGATCTTTAAAGTTTTTCTAATCTCCTAGTTTCTCCTTGGTCTTTGCCAATTTGTATGCCTTCTATTTCAATTTGATAGACTCCCTTATTTCCTTAGACACAAATGGCAGATTACTCCTTTTCCAACAGTCCTTCCTTTTCACTAATATATATAATTTTGCTGTGCACTTTGAAAAATTACTGCCTCATCCTGTTGTAGTCTACTTTGTTTGAGCACAGGATCTTGGGATTGGATTTAATCTTCCAGCTTGCCATCTGTGTTATAAACTCAACCAGACTTCTCACATATTCTTAAAGTGCCTCTTTGGATTCATTCTAATCTTCTCAGCCAAGGTTCTTTCATATCCACTTTGTCGTCCTCCTGATTTCCATCAAAGGTAAACTCCTATATCCCTTATTGTGCGCCAGGCACTCCCTTGATCCCCCTTGCCTTTGCCTGAGCCACGCATCCCTCTTTTTTCCAGTCAATGCCGAAATATCTCTTTTCATCCTGGGTTCCCCATTCCTGCCAACCTTGCCCTTCACTGTCACAGGAACATATAGACCTTGAACTCTAGCTATCTCACGTTTAAAGGCTTCCCACTAGCCAGCGGGCCATTTACCTACAAGCAAATTACTCCAGTCGACCCCTGCAAGATCCTGTCCAATCCCATCAACATTCCCCTTGTCCCAATTTAGAACTTAAACCTGTGGAGCAGCTTTGTCCCTCTCCATAGCTATTTGAAAGTTAATAGGACGATGGTCACTGGTCCCAAAGTGCTCCCCCACTGTCACCTCAGTCACCAGTCCTGCTCTGTATCTCAAGAGTTGTTCGAGTTTTGCCCCTTCCCAAGTAGGACCGTCTACATGCTGCTGGAGGAAACTTTCCTGAATTCACTTATCGGATTCCACTCCATCAAATCCATTCACGCTCTGGCAGTCTCAGTCTGTTACAAAAATTAAAATCCACTCTTATGACAACCATATTGCTCCTGCATGTCTCCCTTCTCCCTGCATATTTGTTACTCAAATTCACGTTGACTATTTGGAGGCCTATAGTACAACACCGGTGACATCATCATCCACTTCCTACTTCTTAGCTCCACCCGCGAAGCCTCACTGGATGATTGGTCAGTGATTATATCTCTGATTACTGCTGTGATAATCCCCTTAATCAGAAATTCAACTCCTCCCCTCCTTCCACCATCCCTGTCCCGCCTAAAGCACCTGTACCTGATTCGTGAAGCTGCCAGTACTGACCCTCGCTTAGCCATGTTTCCATAAAGGTTATATTATCCCAATCCCATGTTCCTATCCACGCCATTAGTTTTTTGGTCTTCCCTGCCAACCCTCTTGCACAGAAATAAAAGTAGTTTAATCCAACAGGCATTCCTTACTCCTTATCATGTTCCAGCCTGACCTGTCTCTTCACTTTATTGTTTCTGATTACTGTATCTCCTACCAGTCTCCTTCTTGCCTCCCTGATCATGACAGTATTGCTCCTCGCCAATATAGTTTAAATCCTCCCTTGTCGCATAAACAAAATTCGCCAACAAGATACTGGTCCCCTTCCCAGTGCATGCACCACCTGTCCCTCCTGATCAGGTCAACTCTGTCACAGAAAAGACAACAATGTAAAAATCTGAACCTCTCTGCCCACCACCCCTGCACCGATTCTTTAGTTACTTATTTATCTGCCATATCCTCCTGTTCTTACTTTCATTAGCTCACTACAATGGAAGTAATCAGGAGATTACCACCGTCAAGGTCCTGGTTTTTAACTTTTCTCCCAGCTCTCACTAATCACTCTGTACGACCTCATTCCTACATCTACCCGTGTCATTTGTGCCAAAGTGCATAATGATTTCTGTCGGCTCCCCCTCCCCCTTGAGAAAGTTCTGCAGCCGCTCGGAGACATCCTGGACCCTGGCACCTGGGCGGTAACTCAACATTCTGGATTCCCATTTGAGGCCACAGAATCTCCAATCTGTCCCTCTAACAATCGACTCTCCTATCTCTAAGGTCCTGTTAACTGTTACCCTTTCCCACTGTGCCCCAGAGTCAATGGTAGTGCCACCAACCTGGCTACTGCTGCTTTCCCCTGGAATGTATTTTCCCTGAACAGTATCCAAAGCGGTGTACTTGTTTTCACAGGGAATTGCCACAGGGGATTCCTGCATTCTCTGCCTACTCCGTTCGCCATTCCAGGTGGTCGCCAACCTCCTCTCTGTCTTGAACACAACAGTGAGCAAGGACTCCTGTTGGATTAAATTGCCCTTATTTAAATGCAACAGGACAGATAGGTAAGCCTGATGTACTCATAGCATGGATCTTAACGCGGGACTGGGATATTATAGTCATTACAGAATCATGATTGGGGCAAGTCTTGGGTGTGACCACAACACGAAAGCTCTTATCTATGAAGTTCTCAATATCTCAGATGATCCTGAGGGCATCCAGCTCCAGCTCCCGAACACGGTCTCCCAGGAGTTGCAGCTGGGTGCATTTTCCACACGTGTAGTTACCAGGGACTGTGGGAATTTCCCTGAGCTCCCCACATCCCGTAGGAGGAACGTTCAACAGTCCTAACTGCCATCTCCATTGCTGCAAGACTAAAGTTGAAAGGACTATATTTGAGCTTGCCTGTAGTTTTCGCTGAGCTGCTGCTTTCCAAAACCTCTTCAGCCAAACATTACGACTGACTCTGCTACCAACCGCATGTCTCTCTACCCCTTCACATTTAGTTTTGGTTAGGGAAGGAGGGAGACACTGCAGTGATGTAGCACTTGGGCATTAAGCACTCCTTGACACCTGGCCACTGACTACCTTCTCTCCATCCAAGATCACTGATTGGCCTTGGAAGATGTCTTACTGAGATTTTTCTTCTGGTAGTGCTAACTGCGCTGATGCTAATCTTCACCCCGACAGCCAATCTTGGAACTTTCTGTCTAAGAGTACTGCATTTATTAATTCCTTGAATCCATCGACTGCATTCCAAACTGTGTCTCACTCCACAGCGAGAGAGGTTGATGTTCCAGTGAATACAAGGCTATTGTAAAAATGATACAATTCGACATAGGAGCAACAGTATGTCTATCCGCTTACTGAGTCTGCTTTTTCACTCAATTCGGTGAGAACTATTTTGATAATTCCCCCCATTCCACTTGTCTGCATTTTCCCCATAAACCTTGTATGAGAATGTCTGCCTCAATCCTAAAGATATTTAATGTGCCAGCCTCAACAGCCCGAAGAATTTTTGAAAATGATTTCCCTCTCACTGATGTGAGACTTGGTGGTCTTTAAGCCCATGCGGTATTTCTAGCACTCTGTTTGAAAGTTGTATCAATATTAGATATTATCCTGTCCTATCACACCATTCTGTGGCCAGAGGCAAAACAAAAATGAAAAGTTAAGAGACTGTAATCTCCTCACGTCAGCCTAAGATACAGCGCATCCTGGTCTGTGTATTTGCCTACTCTCTATCCCGCAAAAGCTTCCAATTCTTTGTCAGCTTCTGTATCAATTCACTCAAGGATCACACGGTCACTCTACTTGAATCCAGGAACTCCTTCTTCAAACTAAAGACCGAAAGAAAGTCAGTGTTTAACATATTCGCTGAATCCGTGTACAGGCTGCCCCCTTTGTCCCTAACACTCCCCATTCTCTCCCGCGTTATCCTGTTCCCCTTAATGACCCGAAAGAATGTCTTTGAATTCTTGCTAATCTCTACCCTCGAATGTTTTAACTCCCCGCCAACACTTCTGCTCTTCTACTGACTTTTTAAGTTTAGCCCTACACTTTCTATATTCTTTTCGGACCTCCATTGACCTGCTCACTTTGTAACTGCGTTAAGCTTCTCTTTCCTTATTAATTCTGTTTGGAATTTGTGTCGACACCCGAGGTTCTCTGGGCTTGTGTTCCTAAAATTCATCTTCGGTTAAACATGCTGGGCTGATACTGTCATCAATTACATTTTGATCAAGTGACCCCCAAACTCGCACCCCACGCTGTTCTGCTACAGTTGCACCCAGAAGCATCTGTACTTTGGCCAGATCCTGTCATATTTTTTCATAAAATCGGTCTCCCAAATCCAAAAAGCTTTTATTTTTCAAACTTGTTTGGGTCTTTTCCTTAGCAAACCCAAAACATAGGAGTCACGGTCACTAGTCCTTTCATGCTCACCCCAATCCTGCCTGCAACATCTGACTGACTTCGTTCCCCACGATGAGGCCCAGCACAGCCCCGCCCATTGTTGTATCTGCTACACGTTGACATAAGAAGCTCCCTGGAATAAATTTCAAGGCATCTGTCCCCTCTTAAAAATGTTATCACTGCCCGAATGAATGTTTGGAAGTGAAATGCCCGATTATAATGATCCTATTGTTGTATTAGCACACCTCAGTAATTGGTTCAATATCAGCTGCTGTACTTTCTTTTGTTTGGGATTATATCCCCAGCGGTGTGTCTTCATGGTTTTGATCCTGAGCTCTAACCACCAAGCCTCATTAGATCCTTCTTACTGCAGTAACTAACTCCACAATTAATAATGCAACCCCATTTCCTCTTTTTCCACCTCTCGTGTCGTGCTTCTAGATCTTGTACCACAGGACATTGAGTTGTCAGCCCTCACCTCCTCAAACACATCTCTGTGATGGCAAAAATATCACACTTCTCCATTTCACCTCATTCCGTTATCACACCTGCTTATCCGATAACATTCCCAGCATTAAGGTAAACGACATCCAGCCTGGAATGTAACACCTGGAATACTCTATAACGCGGAGTTCTTTAGTCATTCATTGTTTGTTCTCAAGCTGCCCAATTCATGAACCAAAACTGTAACTCTGGGAATGAATGAATATTTGTTGAATTGTAATTTCTCTTTTAATAACTGTATTCATCAAATGCAACTTACCAGAAGTAAACAGTCAGCTCCACATGCAATGAGTTTCTGCTGATTAATTCCCTGTTCAGTGTGCAGAGGGGAGAGCTCTAAGTAATGGAGAAAGTGAAAACTGTAGGTACTGGGGATCAGAGTCGAAACGTGTGGCGCTGGCAAAGCACAGCCATTGGGGCAGCATCTGAGGAACAGGAGAGTCAAAGCTTTGGGCATCAGCAGTTCATCAGGATCTGCAGTTCTCACTTTCTCCATTACTTAGTTCTGGAAAGTTGCATTTGATGAATACAAAGGAGGATGAGAGATGACTTGATAGAGGTGTATAAGATGACGAGAGGCAAATATAGAGTGGATAGCCAGATACTTTTTCCCATGGTGCAAATATCTATCACAAGGGAGAAAAACCTAAAGGTAAGTGGAGGAAGGTTGAATGGAGATGTCAGAGGTAGGTTCCTTTCACAGAGAATGGTGGATGTTTGGAATGTACTGCTGGCAACTGTAGTAGAGTCAGCTGCATTGGGGATATATTAAGAGACCATTGGATAGGCAATTGAATGATAGCATAATGAAGGGTATGTCGGTTAGTCTGATGTTAGAGTAGGCTAAAGAGTCGGCAGGACGTCAAGGCCAAAGTGTCTGCACTGTACTGTTCTATGTTTCACTCAGCATGTGGATTCTTTTCAATTGTTGAATGTGTGAGGGAGATATGTGTGTGAGATCAGGACGCTCTGTAGGGGCGTTAGGCCAAGACGTCCACTTCTGGGGTGCATTCTTACAATCACCTGAGTACCAGTACAATATGTGTGTGATGACCTACACCAGACAGAATCCGTCAAGTTCTGTTATTACGGTGATTCTGGACTTGTCATTTGCTGCTGTGTTCTTCAGATAGATTTTGTTGGTTGACCCATGTATTAATTTTTGTCCATCAACAGAGATGTACAATTTTATTTGTATACTGGTGAATGTGAAGGTGACATTTATTGGACACGGTTTTGGAGCTTTCTTTGTGAGACACAATGTGCTGCACAATACTGTCAACTTATTAACGTCTTTACCCAGTGTCTGGTCCAGATAGCAGATGCTTGGAGTCTGGGAGGCTGGCCAGATATCATCACCATAATTAACTTGTGCGATGTGATTCTGAGACTCCATGTCCATTCATCTGCCCCCAGTCAAGTCGCAGACCGAAGGTGGAGTCGAAATAATTTGTTGTGAAATAATGTTTGAATGACTGCCCTGACCCAGGTGGAAGCTCTCTGGATTTATTTAAGACCAGAATAATGTATTACCCAGCATCACAGGCAGCTGTGACTGAATTCAAATCTTTTAAAGTCTTTTTTTCAATGTAGGTTATGATTGCAATCTGATCTGAAAAAATCAGATATTTGCTATGTTCGTGAATTGTGATTCACAAAAGTGTGAAATATCATTATTCAACCAAACAATAATTGCATCACCTCTGAAAACAATTAGGTTGATGTTATATTTATGGTACTAAAATGTACTTTCCTGCCAACATTTTATGATACAAAAATATAGATTGTATATTTTATTTAATACCGAGCAAAGAACATGTTATCTGACTGTAGTGGTGATCATAATTACATGCTTTTGCATACATGAACATCAAGTAACCACAAAAATACATCATCCTCTCTCACTAGTATTCTCACATACGGATGAGGAAGGACACCACTTCAACTGGGACAACATATCCATCCTCGGACAATCCAAATAGAGGCACGCACGAGAATTCCTAGAAGCATGGCATTTCAACCTGAACTCTATCAACAAAAACACCGGGTTAGACCTCAACTATCACACCTGAGAAAAGGAGCAGGATGTGACTTCACCACAGAAAATGACATCACCACAGGAAATGGCATCACCAACAAAGAAACTCAAACATGTAAATAGAAAGCAGGAATTTTCAGCGTTGGTTCTCCTGAAGATGGTAAAACATCTCGAAATGAACCTCCCAGCTCAGCGAAGAAGCCTACATCCAAAACTTCAACCTGAGCTACAAATCTTCTCAAAACTCGCTACAATTACATCCTCATTGTCAGTATTCAAATGAACACATCGTTGCTCCAACATTTGGAAAGTCGTTGGCTGCTGAATGATTGTATTTTTCGAGTGAGAAAACGATTGAACAGTCATATAGAAATTGCGTTCTTACATATTTGTACATAATCGATCAGTTTAATTTCTCAGTAAATGTGCGAGCTTCAGTTCTTTACCAATAATTGAAAAATGACAATAATTCAATATGAACAGAGAATATTAGATTAAATAAATGATTTGTGTTATTAAATTGAAGTGAACAACAATTTGAATCCTTGAAATTTTCAGAATGAATGGTATTTAAAGTGAAATGTGAAAAAGAATGAACAACATACATCCCTGTGAGTGAACAGTCAGACATTTTCAAAAGAGTTTTGTGGCAAAGCAAAGGAAATATTTGTTTTATTTGTTGGGATACAAAGTTTAAAATATTCGTGTGCTGAGTACGAATTAGATTTCATCATCAAGCTGAACTTGTAATACTTGCATTATAAATGGTTATGCTGCAGCAAAATGATCAGATATTTGCCAACATTTACAGATGGAAATAATCTGATACTGGCTTTGACTTGCATCTGTACATGATAGAGTTCAGAACTTTAATGTACACAAGGAGGCTATTTGGCCACTGTGTATGCATCAGCTTGTGAAGTGTCTCCCAAATCCTCCCATTTGCCACTTCTATCACTGTTGCCCTTTAATTTGGGAACTTTCAAATATATATCCAGTTCCCTCTTGAGTCTTCATTCACAAATCTCCCAGGTAGGGCATTCCAAATCCTAAAAACTCTCTCAATAAAGAACTTTTGCCTTATCTGACTCCAAGGTCTTGTGCCAACGATCTTGAAACTTGGATGCTGTAATGCCAGCTAAGAGAAGCGAAGTATTCTTATTTTACCCTGTTTTTTTTTTCATAATTTTGATTACTGCAATAAGTTCACATCTTCATCTGTTCTGATCAATCAGGAGTAATTTCATTACTCTAATTTCTCGCATCCTACCTTTAACTAATTTCTTCATTCCACTTATCATTCTGATTATTTATAAGGTTCCAGGTATTCTTCTTCAAAGTACTGAAGGGTGTGTGTGTGAGAGAGAGAGAGAGAAAGAGAAAGAGAGACAAAAGAAAAAACAATTCTCTGTAATGTCTGAATTACACCCAGTGCCTCGTATAAAAGAGGTAAGGACTAGGTAACATTTAACATATGGTAAAAGAGCTAGTTCAGGGGCGAGGGTTTCAGATTTCTGGATCATTGGGCACTCTTCCAGGAGGGGTGGGGGCTTTAAGAAATGGAGAGATTGCATCTTAACTGGATGAGCACCAACATCCTAGTGGGGAGGTTTTCTCGTGCAAATTGGGTGGATTTAAACTAATAAACCAGGAGGCTGGGGGAAAAAAAGCAGCAGGTCAGGAACGGAGTAGAATGTAGAGGTGAGTAGGACATCAGGCATGGCCAGTCTCATGACCCTGCTGCGAGAAGGAATCAAATCAGTCCAAAATGTGAGTTGGAGATTGGAATAAATGATAGAGATGTATGTCAACGATTAACAAATTAAGATGGAATGTATCGGGTTCGTGAAGGAGTGAGGTGTTTGAGATCAGGAGGCTCGTCCTTAAGAAACAATTAACGGGGAAAAATAAATCGAAAAAAACTTATTTAAAATCCTTAGGCCAAAAAGCACACAGTTATTTGGAATAAAATTGATGAGCTGGCAGTAGGTACTGAGATAAATGGGTATGTCCTGGTAAGGATGATTGAAACATGGGTACAGGAAGATCAGGACTGGACAGTGAACTGTCCATGGGTACTCGGTATTCCGAAAGGATCGACATGAATGTAAAGGAGGTGGAATTGATGTCTTGGCTAAGGATGACATCAAGGCTATATTAAGAAATAATATTGGCACGAGGGAACAAAATTAAAATCAGTCCAGCTGCAAATAAAAAGCAACTGAATAAACCTCTTTGGAAGAGTAATTTTCAGCCACCGTCTCCCCAAAGTACTTCTGAGGTTGGAAATAATAAGGGTTCGTGACAAGTTAACAACGGTGGGATAAACGTGCATATTGAATCAATTAATCAACTTGGCAAAGGGTAGGCTCCAAGTACAAATCGTAGAGTATATGAAGGATTGTTTCTAACAAAACATGTCATGGAGCCAACCAGAGAGCAAGGTACTTTAGATTTGATATAAGCAAGGCATGAAAAACGATTTTGCAGGAAAGGATCCTCTTGGAAAGAATGACCACAACATTCTGGTGAGAACAGAGTCACATACGAGAGCCTTAGTGTTGGGTAATAATACTTACAGTGGCCTAAGGAAGGTGTTGGTGGGTGGTGGGGGAACAGTTACAGGCAGGACAGATGAAGAAATTTGGCAAATACTTAAGGGGATACTAAATACGCCTCAATTAAAGTATATTTGTGAGAGAAAAGGAGTTGCATGACAAAGAAAATTTATCCATGTCTAGATAAGGAATTCAATGACAGCATCAGGGCAAAAACTAGGGCAAATCATACTGCACAAGTTAGTCATGCTCCGGGGATTGGGTAAGGCGGTGGCCTAGTGCATTACTGCTGAACTGCTCATCAAGAGACCCAGATACTGTTCTGGGGAGCTGGATTCGAATCCTGCCATGGCAGATGGTGGAATTTGAATTCAAATTTGGGATTAACAAACTGATGGTGAATATGAATAGATTGTGAGGAGAAGCTCACCTGTTTCACTAATGTACTATGCAGAAAGAAACTGCCATCCTTACCTGGTCTGGCCGATATGTGACTCCAGACCCACATCAATGTAGATAACTCCTAACTGCCCTCTGGGAAATCAAGGATGGGCAATAAATACCGGCTTATGCAGCAATGCCCTCTTCCTGTGAATTAATGAAAACAAACAAAAAAAAATCAGCAAAGGGTTAACATACAACATTAAAAGAAGCTATGACAGGAAATGAACGGAACCATAAATACTGATACCAGTAGCTTTCACTAGTACATAAAAAAGAATCGCAGAGTGAAACTAAGTGATGGCTCTTTGCAGGATGAAACTGACAAGATAACAATGAAAAACTCAAAAAATGTCAGAGACACAAAAGCAATATTTTCTGTTTTCACAGACTACACTAAAAACTGTAGTTCCTACAGAGGAACTTGTTGGGATTACTGCTGTTTGTCATTTTAATAAATTACCTAGATGAGGGCATAAAATGATGTGTTAGTAAATTTAATGATGATACGAAGGTTGGTGAAGTGTGGATAGTGCTGAAGGATGTTGCAGGTTACAGAGGGACATAGATAAGCTACAGAGCTGGGCTGAGAGGTGGCAACTTCGGTTTAATGTGCAAGAGTGTGAGGTGATTCATTTTGGAAGTAGCAAAATGAATAAAGAGTACGGGGCCAATGGTAAATTCTTGGCAGTGTCCATGAGCAGAGAGATCTCGGTGTCAATGTACATAGATCACTGAATGTTGCCAATTTGCTTAATAGGCTTGTTAAGAAGGCGTAGAGTATGATAGCTTTTATTGGAAGAGGGATAGAATTTTGGAGCCACATGATCATACTGCAGGTGCACAAAAGTCCGATGTGGCCGCACTTGGAGTACTGCAATTTTCTGCTTGCTGCATTACAGGAAGGACGTGGAACGTTTGGAAAGGGATCAAAAGAGATTTACAAGGCTATTGCCTGATTTTGAGGGAAAGTCTTATAAGGAAAGACTGAGGTAGTTGTCACTGTTTTCATTCGAGAGAAGAAGGATGAGAGCTGCCTGAATTGATCTATATTAGATCATCAGAGGGTTAGATAGGGTGGACAGTGTTATGAATGTTTAAGTGTACTATACCTTCAAGAGAGTTGAAAGGCTGGCCAGAGTACTGGAAAAATTAAAAATGTAATATTTGATCAAACAGCTAGCAGTATCTGGGTTGCTATGAGAAAAATTCAAATTCAAATTCAGCCAATCAGTTTAAATAATGTGCCAAGATGACAAATGCTAATCAAGTTTGTATTTAGTGTTTTTACAATATTAAAACCTATGAAACAAACCAATCTTTTGGGGTATAAATATCAAACATTTTGAACAGTTGGTCAGAGCGGCAAAGAGCAGCAAGCCGCTAACAAGTTCAGCCTGGCAGCAGAAAGATCTGCTCTCTGACAGGGACCTTTATCAACCAAAGACCTGGGAAGCAGAATCCCCAAGAATAAGAAAAGAAGACAGGAATATGGAGAAGAATCGACAGCAGCCTGGTTTTGAATTAAGAGTTTTTAAAAAATCTTCATCAGGATTTTTTGATCGGACTATTATTATAGAGGTGGAGGTATCAGTGTGCATATCAGTCTATTGGTGCGTAAAAACGGCGAACTTGCAAAATTTTGGGCAATACTATGATGACCTTTGAAAAGATAAGGTGCTTTTCGGTGATTAAACAGAAGAACGAATGTCTGTGAGTAAGGAGTTTGCAGGTGCCCAAATTGACAGAATGGATCGAACCCGTTCAGTTATCAGGCCCAAACAGCATTTTTATACAGGCAACAGTTCAAATGCTGCCAGTTAACTTAAAACAGCACTTGGAGATTAAGGATCCATTTTAGCGTTAACAATACGAAACCAATCATATACTAAGAATTTCTTGTGTCGAGGAGATATATATAACAGAGAGGCAATTGGACAGAAGGGGACAGTCCACTGCTAGTTGAAAAAACGATGACAGGGAGTGTCATCTGTGAAAGAAATATTGGGGTCTCACAAAATATCTCCATGCTCGGCCTAAAAAGCTCTATCCATCAATAAAAGTACACAACACGCTGAGCAAATATTCTTGAAACCAGAAAACAACTGAGAAGGCATTTCAGACAGAGAAAGACGAGGGAATAAGATACAGAAATTTCAAGAGATTCCATTCTGGATGAACTTTGAGAAAATAAGTTTTAATTTTACTCTTAGTAATAATGGATTTATGAGTGGAATCCGCATTAATGAAACCACATATCAGGAAAATCTTGTTTTTTTTTCCTGGAAAACGTAATTAGTTACAGACTGATCGTTCAGTTTGTTAGTGATTTGTTCACTGTTAAAGTTAGAATCATAGAATACGTAGAGTCGGGAAACAGGCTCTTCGTCCGAACAAGGATCACACTGACCCTCCAAAGAGTAAACCACTCAGATGCATTCCTCTACACTATTGACTATATTTACCCCTGACTAACGCACCTAACTTACACATCCGTGAACACTATGGGCAATTTAGCATGCCCAATTCAAGTAACCTGCACATCATTGATTCTGAGAGGAAACAGGAGCACGTGTTTGAGCCCACGCAGACACGAGTAGAATGTGATAACTCCACATAGACAGTTGCCCGAGGTTGGAATCAAGCCTGGGTCTTTGGCACTATGAGGCAGCAGTGCTAGCCCCTGAGGCACGTTGTCACTCCTAGACAAGCAAATAGTACTTGTTAATTACAGAATGCGTGAAAGGATTCAATTTCATTGAACCAATCCTTTATAACAAACTGGGTTGTCAAAAAGGAAGTGAGTTACATCACTTGTCACACTCTCTTCTTTGGGTGCATTGCTTTTAATTATCCGATGGATGTTGACATCCACTTCATTGTATTATAGAGAGTTCGAAGTGGGTCAAGTGAATGATATATTGGTATATGGGGCATAGCAGGAAACATGTGTCTGTGTTTGAATAGATTGGTGGTTTGAAGGAAAAACAGTGCGTTAATCCAATGGAGAGATTGCAAAGCTGAGGCACAGAGGAATCAGACACTTGGATAACAAAAAAAAACACGTTGCGTGCACATCATAGGGAGGCAATATAAATTTTCAAACCTTTTGAAATAGAATACACTCAGGAGTAGGGAAGATATCCTACAGTTTTGTAGGGTATGGTGAGACCACATTAGGAGAGCTGAGGGCCCAATGACATGAAAAGCAGTCCAGAGAAGATTCACTCAACTGATTCCTATGAGGAGCATTTATCTCTGGAAGAACATTGTCAGATTGGCCTTGGATCAGTTAGGGTTTAGGCAAATGACACACGATCCCTTTTAAACCCATAATATTCTGAGTCGTCTATTCAAGTTGAATGCTGAAATAATATTTAAATTTGTGCAAGAGATTTACAGACATGGATGGACTCCTGGAAACAGGAGAATATCCCAGTGAAGGAGTTAGTGATTGTTTTAACCATCTTAAAGGGTTCTGCGTCTGTGGGAACTTCCTTCCCAGAGAGTGATGGAAGGTGAGACATTGAATATTCTTAAGACACAGTCAGACAGTTTATCGGCTATGAATTATGAATTAAAGTTATAGGGCATAACCACAATCAGATCATCCATGATCTTATCACATGGCAGACTTGGTTCAAGTTGTCCAATCACTTACTCCTGATCTTAGTTTCTTCGTTGCTATTGCCTTTAGATACTGACAAATAATGAAAGCATTCTCAAGAGCACAAAGGCTCTCCCTTTCAGAATGATGAGCACAACTTGCAAATGTGATTTTTAATCAGCATTTTAAACGCACTCGTGGAAGTTTCATGGAGTTACAGAAAGATCGGATGCTTAGGTCAAAGTAAAAGCCTCATTAAAACTGCGTTAGAAATCTGATAGGTTAGAATGGATGCCTTTAATAGAGCAGATTCATGTCAGTTGTTCTTGTAAGGTGAATTCCGTTAGCAAGACCAGCATTTATTGCCTATGTCTAAGTTCCATTCAGAATATGGTGGCGAACCCCAGTGATCCTCGTGGTGCAGGGACAAAAACTGATATGTTTCAAAGAGAGCCACAGGATTCTGAACAAGTGACAGTGAAGGGACAATGATATTGATTCAATCCAGGATGCTGTGTAACCTTGGAGATTGTATTCCTCACCACATGATGCTCACAGCGATGGAAATAGTGGGACAATCTCTTGTTGTTCTTATTTTGAGGAATTTACGGAGTGATGTAGTTAAGGTCATTTATGCGGGAGCTTGAAGTAGCATTTTGAACACAGAGCTGAACTCTCCTTTTACATACGCTCTGCCAGCTCTGCATGTTTTATTTATAAACCTTGCGAATAATTTAGGATGAAAATGTGTTGCTGAAAATGCGCAGCAGGTCAGGCAGCATCCAAGAAGCAGGAGAATCGACGTTTCGGGCATGAGCCCTTCGTCAGGAATGAGGAAAGTGTGCCAAACAGGCTAAGATAAAAGGTAGTGAGGAGCGACTTGGGGGAGGGGCGTTGGAAATGCGATAGGTGGAAGGAGGTAAGGTGAGGGTGATAGGCCAGAGTGGGGGTGGGGGCGGAGAGGTCAGGAAGAAGATTGCAGGTTAGGAAGGTGGTGCTGAGTTCAAGGGTTGGGACTGTGACAAGGTGGGGGGAAGGGAAATGAGGAAACTGGAGAAATCTGAGTTCATCCCTTGTGGTTGGAGGGTTCCTGTGCGGAAGGTGAGGCACTCTTCCTCCAGCCGTTGTGTTGCTATGGTCTGGCGATGGAGGAGTCCAAGGATCTGCATGTCCTTGGTGGAGTGGGAGGGGTAGTTGAAGTGTTGAGCCACAGGGTGGTTGGGTTGGTTGGTCTGGGTGTCCCAGAGGTGTTCTCTGAAACGTTCCGCAAGTAGGCGGCCTGTCTCCCCAATATAGATGAGGCCACATCGGGTGCAGCAGATGCAGTAAATGATATGTGTGAAGGTGCAGGTGAATTCGTGGCGGATATGGAAGGATCCCTTGGGGTCTAGCGGTTAGACTTTCTCATTGCTAGGACTAAATCTAAAGTTGCCCAATCTCTAATGGATTGTGCTATGTTAAACTTCACCTGAGGAATTGTGGGTAGTATTAATTGCACATTTGTCATTGTATATTCCCACTTTTGAACTTATGATGGAGGGAAGGACATTGATGAAGCAGCTGGAGATGGCTTGGCATGGGATATTTCACTGCAGAACTGGGCCCTTGTCATGCAGTACTTGGAGGTGCATAGTAAAATAGGGCTGAGTCAGCATGACTTCGTCAAGGAGAGGTCTCGCAGACAAGTCTGCCAGAATTCTTTCAGATGATAATGTGCAAGTTGACAAGGAAGGATGTGATTTGATTGGCTAATTGGGACTCTGCGAAATATGAATCTGCGTTAAATTGAATTTTGAATATCTATTGGTTACAAGTTGCATAAGTAGAGATATAAAAAACATTTAAAAATTAAAAAAAAAACAAATTCAGCACTAGCTAAATACAATAACGATGGTGGGTCGGGGAATGTGTTAGTTCTGCATCATGTGGTAGCTGGAGACATTCACTGTCTCGCTCAGCAATCCTAACCTGCGGTGTGACCAGTTCACTAAATGTGTTATCCACTCCCTCCTTAGCATCGCGGATGCTCCAGAGTGAGTCCATCCGCAGCTTCAGAGCCATCATGCGGTCAAACAACATCTGCAGCTGGACACATTTCCTGCAAGTGTAAGAGTCAGGAACGACAGACACGTTCCTAAGCTCCCACATCAAGTAATAGTCACATGGCACGCGTCTGAGGTCCCCTGCCATTGTAAGCTTAACTTTATATGAACTAACTAAAACCAAACAATGCACTTAAGTAAATGAAAAAGATGGACAAGATATAAAAGCCTTACCTTACAGGATCGTTTTCTTCTGGTTAGTGGAGGGGGGCGTTCGGGAGATTTCCGTGTAGTATCTCGGTATAACAATAGCCCAGATATAAATTCAGCCCTAACATTCCCAACAGCCCTCGCTTCACTCCTCCTCCTCTCCCCGCCGCTCTGGAAAAATGGAGTTCATTGTCAAGCAGGTTTCGTGGAGGTGATAGATATCAGATCCTGTCATCACTGGACTGATTCAGAGGACTCCTCTTTCCCAGTTAATGAACTCACTCTTAAGTATTTATTGTCAAGTCTGTCCATTTTAAAGAAAAAGTAAATGCCGGATTTGTGCTGAAATGATATGTACATTTTCATGCGACAAGATTATTCAAGTGCCAATGAGGTTAGGAATAGGATGGTAGTAGAGTGAAATACATGGGCAAAGAACTGGTAGAGGAGGCAGCACTTCGATATGTGTATCATTGGGATTCCCGAGTCCCTCTCTCAAACAAATATCTATAATATTAACATAGCAGTGATATGTACTCACCCAAGCTCCAAGTTCACCCGTCTTGCCTGTCATTCTCTTCACATTATAATCAGTGTACTTCAGACTGCCAGGCTCATTGTGTTCAGTAACCTCTGTCTGTTTGTTGTTGGTCTTAGCTGTACTGGGATTAGTCACCAAGCCCGCCTCAGTCGTGTACTTGTGGACCTACTGCTCTGGTTCCCACTGCTCCCCCCTCCCCCCAACGACCACACTAGCTTAAACCTCCTGAGTGACAACAGCAAACCTGCCTGCCAGGAGATTGCTGCCAGTTCAGGTCCATCCCGTTCTTCTTGCGAACATCCTACCGACCTGTAAATCCCAATGATCCATATATCGGAGATTGCTGCCAATTAAGGTCCATCCGGTCCTTTTTGTTTATATCCTTTCGACTCATGATCTGTTGGCACTGGGCTGAAGTGTGTTTTTGTCAACGCAATGATTATTATGGGTAAGGCAGATGAGCTTACAGCTTGATTCAATACGTGGAACCATGATGTCGCAGCTATGACAGGCATTTAGTTTGGAGAGGGACAGGACTGGGCGGTCAACATTCCAGGGTATTGTTGTGTTAGATGAGATATAAAGGAAGGTAAAAGAGGTGGAGGAGCTGTATTACTAATCAGGGATCATGTTGCATTTGCACTCAGAGATGTCGTACTGGAGGGCTCATCCACTGAGGCAATATGAGTAGAGCACAAAAATAAGATTGATGCAATTACTGTGTTCGGATTATACTATATTCCGTTCAACAGCCACCGATGCTTTGAGAACAAATGTGTGGACCAGTTATGGAAAGGTGTAATAAAAACAGAGTTGTCATTTTGAGTGACTTCAAAATCCCCAATATTAACTGGGACTCCCTTAGAGCAATTGGCTTAGACGGGGCAGAGTTTGGTGCATCCAAGCAGGTTACTTGAATCGGTATGTGGGTAGTCCACTGCAGGAACGGCCACACTGGACCTCTTTTTGGCTAATGAGCCTGGACAATTGACTGACATTTCAGGGGGACAGCATTGTGGAATCATTTTGGAAACTCCTTCAGTTTTAAGGTAGCTAAGAACATGGATAAGTCAGGACCTTTTGATAAGCTATGGAATTGGAGTAAGGCAAGTTATGTCAGTATCAGGCAGGAGCTAGGGAGTGTTAATTGGGACGAGTAGCTATCAGGCAAATCCACATTTTGTATGTGGCAACTGTTTATTAAATCCTGATTGCAATATCATCCGGCGAACGTCCTCTAGACTGTTTGATTTTCAATCTATTTTATTTGAACAGATATTTCGAAGTCGCTATATACCAGAGAACAGAAAGAGATAATGGATGATTGTGACCTGAGTCCTTCACTGAATCAGATTGTCTCTACAGGCATCTAATATTTTTATTGTGGGTCAGAGCACCACAGAATTAATAGAGCACAGACGGAAGCCATTCAATCCTTCGTACATTCACGAGCCCTCCAACTATGCAATCAGAAAGCAGAGAGAGTTATTGGAGATAGACAGAGAGAGAGAGCGAGAGAGAGAGAGAGAATGAAATAGAAAGAAAGAATGTGAAGGGAGATGAACAGAGAGGAGAGAAAACGGAGTGACAGTGAGTGAGAAATGAAGGGGTGTGAAATGGGGATGAAATTAGGTAGATCAGGAGACAGCATGAGGAGACATAGACAGAACATGGAAGTTTTATTTAAAAATTTCCCCTGAATCAAAAGCTCTTTGTTTGGGAGCCATACACTATGAACACCATGGTGATACTGGTTGTGATCCCAGATCATTTATCTTCTATAATATCACAGTGTTGAGTGGCTGACAGCTAAACAGAATCCAATAGACCAATTGACTGGCTCCAGAGAGAAGGTGGATTAATTTAAATAGACTGTGCCAACGGTAGCAGAACTGATAACCCCCTGAGACACTGTGCGAGTGACTGAGCCAGAGAATCTCAGTGAGGGGGATCACTGTCAGAGGGGAAATCAGCATCTCAGCTGTGGGTCAAGTAATGACTGAAAAGGATTGCACACCACTTCCATGGTTTAATAATCCACATTTCACTTCATATAGCTCGATATCATGAGGGTATTTTAACAATCTTATCTCTTTGTACATTTCATATTTTGGTTTGTCGAGAAAATCATTTTGACCCTGTATTTTGTGTTGAATAAACGCAGATCATTTCTGGGGAAGAAAGGACCTGTTCTGATGGGACAGCCTTTATCAGATCCATGTTGGGACCAGAGTCCGAATGAATCGCTTAACTAGGGCGATAGACAGAGATGTAAATGGAATAGTAGTGTGGGAACGGGAATCAGTTATAGGGGTAATTAGAAACCTGAATTAAAAGAGGAGGTAAGAGTGCAGAATTCAGGATAGTTTATTAAAATCTCCATCACAGACATAAATAGGATAGAGTATCTAGAAATGATTAACAAACAAACTTCAAGCACACTGGAATACGAATGACAATGAGAGGAGAGATGGTTAATACAGGACTGACAGCGTTTTATCTGAATGCATGCAGTATGAGGAATAGGGTAAATGAATTCGTGACCCAGATCGAAATTGGCCAGTATGGCGTGATGGGCATCACGGAGATATCGTTACAAGGGGATCAGGATTGGGAGCTAAATATTCCAGGATATGCACCCTATCCAAACGATACGCTGGTGGGCTGATGAGGTGGGGTTGCCTTATCAGTAAGAAATAAAATTAAATCAATAGCAAGAAATAACATAGGGCCAGATGGTGTAGCATCTGCATATGTAAAATTGAGGAAGCAACGGCAGTTGGTGTCTTATACAGGCCTCCAAACAGTAGTGAGGAGCTGGGCCATCAGATATATCAGGAGATGGAAAAGATGTGTAGGAAAAGCAAGGTTACAGTGATCATGGGCGATGTCGATATTCAGGGGGGAATGGGAAAATCAGATTGGTAGTGGATTGTAAGAAAAGAAATTCATGAAATGTTTACAAGATATTTTTTGAGTAGCTTGTGGTGCAATCCACGAGGGAACAGGCAATACTGGATTTAGTGTTGTGCGAAGAGGCAGACTAGATAAGGGATCTTAAATTGAAGCAAGCCGTCAGAAGCAGCGATCATAGCATGGTTGAATTTATACTACAATTTGAGAGGCAGAAGATAGAATCAGAGGCAACAGTACTTCAGCTAAATAAAGGCAACTGCAGAGGCATAAGGGAGAAGTTGGGTGGAATTGACTGGGAGAATAGCCTTGCAGAAAAGACAGTAGAACAGCAATGGCAGGAGGCTCTAAGAGTAATTTAGGAGACATAGCAGAGATACATTGCAAGGACAAAGAGGCATGGTACAGGGAGGATGAGGCAACCATGGCTGACGCGGGAAGTTAGGGATAGCATCAAAGCAAAGGAGAGAAGTATATAATGTGGTGAAGGGCAGTGTGAAACCAAAGTATTGGGAAGCTTATAAAGACCAACATAGGGCAACAAAAATGTTTCAGGAGGGAGAAAATTAAATAAGGATGTATACTAGCCACTTAGATATATAAAGTGCAAAAGAGAGGCAAAAGTAGATCTTGGAAATGATGCCAGAGAGGTCGTGGTGGGGAACAAAGGAATGGTTGAGGAACTTTGCGTCAGTCTTCACAGTGGAAGACAGGATTACTTTCCCAAAAAAATCAACAGAGTGAGGGGAAGAACAGAGTATGGTGGTCATCACCAAAGATAACGGGTTAGAAAACTGAATAGCCAGAATGCAGATAAATAATCTGGACCCGATGGACTACACCCAAGCCTTGTAAGGGAGATAGCTGAAGGTGTAGTGCAAGCGTTAGTTGTGATCTTTCAGGAATGACTAGAATCAGGAAAGGGCAAAGTGGACTAGAAAATCTCTAATGTGACACCCCGTTTAACAAGGGATTAAGGCAGAAGACAGAAAATTACAGACTGATTAACCTAACCTCAGTTGTGGGTAAGATTCTGAAATCCATCATGAAGGATGGGATTTCTGAAGACTTGGATGTAGATGGTAAAATAGGGCAGAGTTAGCATGGTTTCATCAAGGGGCGGTCTTGCCTGACAAACATACTAGAATGTTTTGAGGAAGTACTGAGCAGATTAGGAGAGCCAATGGATATAATCTACGTAGACCTCAAGATGTCCTTTGACAAATTGCTACACTGGAGGTTATAGAGAAAGGGGACCCATGGTGTCAGAGGCAACGTGCTATCATCGATTGAAGCCAGCAGAGAGTAAGCGTAATATGTGCCATCTCACGATGGCAGTCAGTGACAAGCATTGCCACAAGGCTCAGTGTTGGGAGCACCAAATTTCACCTTATATAACTAACGATCTAGATGAAGGAACAGAGGGCACTTTGGCTAATTTTTAGTATTCGAATCACTAGAGTGTGGAAACAAGCCTTTTGGCAAAATAAGTCCTACTCCAACCCTCCGAAGAGTAATCCAAGCAGACCCATTTTCTGCAGACTAATAACGTAATATCTGGGCAATTTAGCATATCCATTTCCCCTAATCTGCACATGTTTGGACTGCAGCAGGAAACCAGAACACCGGCAGGGAACCCACGCAGATATGGGGAGAATACACAATCTCTAAACTAGCATTGACCCGAAGTGGGAATCGAGCCTGTGTCCCTGACACTGTACTAACCACTAAGCCACCGTGCCACCGACAGCACAAAGATATGAAGAGGGTCAGATAGCATTGAAGAGGTAGTAAGCTTGCGGAAAGTTGCTGCACTGATTCTCCTCAGCCTCCCGAACCTCTGTACTTGAAGCCCACCCTTCCTACTACAACAAGGATAGATCGCCATGGTCCTTAACGTCCACACCACCAACCTCCAGATTGAATCATCATTCTCAACTATTTCTGCCACCTCCAGGCAGACCCTACCACCAGAGATATATTTCCCTCCCCACCCCTATCAGCATTCTGCGGAGACCATTCCCTCCACAACTCCCTCATTAGGTCCACGCCCCAACCCCCTAACCAAGCCATCATCCACTTCTCGCACCTCCCCTTGCCATCCCAAGTTTTGTAAAACACGCGCCGACATCTTCCCCCTCAACTCCATCAAAGGCCCCAAAGGATCCTTCCACACCCCGTAGACATTGTACTTTGTCCATTGTTCCCTGTCTCCTTTACATTGAGGAGACAGGATGTCAAATTTTGGAACGTTTCAGGGAGCATCACTGGGACACACACACACACACACACACACACACACACATTGACCCTACCACCGTATGGCCGAAAACTTAAACTCTCCCTCCCAATCCGCCAAAGACATGCCAGTCTTGGGTCTAGTCCACTGCCAAACCCAAGTCACCGAACTCCTGAAGGAACAACATCTCATCTTCCACCCTGGGACCGTGCAACCACACGGTATCAATGTCAATTTCACCAATTTCCTCATCTCACCTTCCCCACCTTATCTCACATCGAACACTCCAACTTTGCACTGTCCCTTTGAACTGTCCAATCTCTCCATCTTCCCTGTCCTTCACGATCACAATCCACCTTCATCGAACTATCGCGTTCCACGCTACCATCCCCCCAGCCTCACGGTCTCCTATTTATTTTTCAGCACCCTATCGCCCACTGTCCTCAATCCTGACAAAGAGCTTATGTCTGAAACGTTGCACCTCCTGCTCCTCGGATGTTGCCTGACCGGCTGTGCTTTTCTAGCACCACACTTTTGGGCTGTGATCTCTTGCATATGCAGTCCTCACCTTCGCCTACAGAAGGATGTGGGCAGTTTGGGAGATTGGGTAAAGAACTGGTCAACAGAGTACAGTGTGCAAAAGTGCGTGGTCGTGCTCTTTGCCAGAAAGACAAGAGGCATGGACTATTTTCAATATTAAGAGTAAAATCAGAAGTCTGAAGTGCAGAGACTTGGGAGTTCTAGTCCAGGAGTCTCTCAAGGTCGAATTGCAGGTTGTCACTAGTAAGGAAAGCAAATACAATGAAGCTATTCATTTCAAAAGGGTTTGAATAGAAAAGCAGGGATATACTTCTGAGGCTGTATAAGGCTCTGGTCAGACTACATTTGGAGCATTGTGTGCAGTTTTGGGCCCCGTATCTCAGGAAGGATGTACTGACACTGCAGGATGTTTAGAGAAGATTCATAGGAATGGTTTTCGAATGAAAAGCTTATCATATGGTAACATTTGAGGACTCTGGGTCAGTATCTGATGGAGTTTAGAATTATCTGGGGCATCTAATTGAAACTTACCAAATACTGAATGACGTGGACAGACAGGATGTTGGAAAGATGTTTCTATTGATAGGAGAGGCTAGGACTCGAGATCCCAGCATAAAGGGAAGACTTTTTAGAACAGAGATAAGTAGAAACTTTTTCAGCCAGAGAGTCGGGGATCTATGGAATTCACGGCCACAGAAGCTGGAGAGACCAGGTCATTATGTATATTTAAGACTGAACTCGATAGGTTCTTGATTGTGAAGGAGACCAAGGGTTATGAGGAGAAAGCGGGAGTGTGATGTTGAGAAGCTTAACAGATATTATCAAATGGCGGAGCAGACTCAATGGGCAGAAAGGCCACATTTCTGCTCCAATGTCTTCTGGTCTTATGTTAATGTTGGGTGTCCTCATCCCTTACTATATCTGCATCATGATTCTGACCTAATGATTTATAAAGAGGCACGTTCCAATACTGATGACTGGCAATATCATTATCTCTCCCTCCAGTCGCAGCAGCCATTTCCTCAAATTCTCTCTGATTTCTGTCTCCTCCCCAATGTCATAATCACACAGTAATTGAAGTCTAATAAACGATACTTTATCAGAGTTCATTGACATCAATAACATCAACAGCATGACCCTTACTTGCCCCTTCACATCCTCAAATAACAATCTGAATTGTATTTGTCATGTACACTTCGCTTTAACATATCCATGCAGTTTGCCTGTTATAATCCACGTTTTCTTAAGCACATTTTCCCATCAGATTTTGGGCTATAAAAGTTAATTTATCAATATAATCACTGATCAATAATTTCAGGCTATAATTTCCATTGATAAATGGAGAAACTCGTTTATGTTCCAACAATTCTCTGTCATTGCACTCATATCCAAGGCACATTGAATGATTACACACAAACAATCTGCCATCTCCAACATCCCTTCCCTCAGTCATACCAACATATCCCATGCGGACTGTGAAAATTTTAAACGTTATTTTGAATTTTAATAAAATTAATATTGAATTGAAAGGGTTTAACTGGAGCTAATTGTTCACCGACTGTGATTATTGTCAATCTCTGTGAATTCTAATTATCCCAGTGGAGGCTTTCCATCGTTAAACGATAAATGGGCTCTGTCAATGTATTATCCCATAGTGTGAGAGGGTGTATCACCGACAGCACTAACAGGGATCAGCAGCTCCAAAGGGAAGGGAGGATAGATTAGAATCTGTGAACATTACACTCGAATGTTCCAACAATGGATCAGAATCTGTGAACATTAGACTGGAATGTTCCAACAATGGATCAGAATCTGTGAACATTAGACTGGAATGTTCCAACGATGGACCAGAGTTTATCCTTGGGTCTATACTTTCTTTCTCAGCCTTGCATATCATTAGCATGGCGGATCCAGGAAATCCTTTGGATTATTCAAGGTGGTTACTATCCCATCTTCACGATAGTTGGTGTTCCTAGTAAGTCATTCTCTTTGACTGTTAAACTGGGTTGAACTGAATTTCTGCTCATTATATGTAAATATTAGGAAATGGCAAACAATGTCTTCAGTTCCAATCAAAAATTCCTTTCCTTATAAAATATATAAAGCAAATTACTATTTACAAATTAGTCACTGATATGCGAGAAGGAACTCAAACTCCATAATCCTTTCTGTCCTGCACAAATTTACATTTCCATATCCTCCCTCCCCACCAATCCTGTCCAATACCAAAATTATGATATCCCAGTCGTCTCCTCAGCCTCAGTGCAATTCCTGAATGAACCGTCGTTTGTGTTTTTGTTAAATCCGATACAGCTGTTTCTTCAAATCTCTTCAAACTACGTGTCCACTACAAAATTGCATTTGAGATGTTTAACTTGTTCTCTGCACAGAATCTGTCAGATGTAAGACAGTGTATAGTACTCAAGTCAATGACGCTTAACCTACTGCCATCGAATAATAATCCATTGACATCTCATGAAAGAAATTGATATAATTAAAATGAAACCATTATCATTTGTGAGAAAAAGCCCATCTGCTTGCCTCATGTCCTTATGAGAAGACAATGGGTCATCCTTGGTTGGTCAAGTCTCCGTGTGACTGCAATCCCACAGCAATGTAGTTTACTCTTGACTGTCCTGTGGAGCAGCTGAACCAGCCACCCAGTTTCAGATCGGTATAACATGCTGGCCTGACCAGGTCTGCACACATCCCGTGAGGGAAGAACAAAGGAAAGATAGCTCCTTCCTCTGCCTGTTTACCATATTCAGACAGCTCATTTCCATTGGGGTAGGTGACCATTCCTTGTTTTAGGTGTATTCTATATCTTTGAAGTTCTTCACAAGAGTGATGTTCATCTCCATCTCTGGCGTTGGCTTTATTGATGTTGATGTACAGACGTAAGAAACTTGTAAATTTCACGTCAGTCCCAGGGCATAGAGAAGGAATGGCTTTTTCACACCACAGGAAAGAAACAGAGACGGCAAAGTGAGGGAAGGGAATTATTATAATCATCCCTGAGAGTGTTGTTCAGGCAGTATTTAGGGTATTGTGGGCAGATTTTCTCTCCTTTATAGGGAATGACCTCCTCGTCACAGAGAGAGTGTGAAAGAGTGTCAACAGACTAATCACAGGGATCATGGTACCATGAGGAGTGAGTGAAGATTAATCTGTAGCTCTGTGACAGAATAAGAAGTAATTGCATTGAAACATGAGGGGAATGGACAATCACTCATTATGTTCTAAACAGACACTAAGAACGTGATAAATTCCATTTTTTTTAATGCGGGTTATAATTCTCGATAGTTTAAGTGCCTCTGAGAACGTTTTTCCTACTTCAGCCCCACTCTCCATGTCGATTGACAGAGACAGGTTCAGGGTTTGCAAACAGTCTCCGACATTAATATAGTGCATTCGGAATGTGTGATTCTGCACAGAGCGTCATGTTATCCACAATCCCGACAGCAGCCAAAATACCTTCACTCTAAAACAGTTAACTATTTTCAACTGCTTCTGTCGTGGATGGAGAACCTGGGTCTGTCTTCTCGGAGGGGGAAGATGTCTCCTTGAGACTTCGCACAAAATATTTGGCTTCTCTCCTCACTGTCAGGAAACCATGTTAAAATGGCACACGTTCCACATGCAATGGGGCTACGAGGAACATCATGGAGCCGTCTCCGAGTGCAGTCTCTGCTCCTTTTGTTTGTCACGTTGGAGCATTAATGACATCCTCCTTTTTCTGCATAAGCCCTTGAGGGGATGAATGTTCTCGTCCAGGTCGCATGGAACACGCTCAAGGGTCTGATTGCACTTTTCACGTTCCTGTACTGCAGTTAGATGCACTGACGAGACTGCTTCTTTTCTTGTGGAACAGGCAGAAGGGTTTAATGGTTTGTCCCTCTTCTTGTTCATTCGTTTCGATGGCCTGAATTACTTCCTCATATCCGGGTGCAACCACATTGAGATGCTGAATGAGCTCCTCTTTTAACTGTGGAAATGTGCAGTATCTGGCCGTGCTGTATCATGAATGTTACCGACACTTTAACAGCACAAGCCTGAATGTTGTCCGGTCTTGCTGCATATGGACGCAGACTGGTTCAGGAGCTGACAGTGTACAAAATGTTCTGAATATTGTCTGATCTTCAGTGACCATTAACTTCTGATCTTATGGTGGTGGAAAGGATTGATGCAGCAGCTAGAGCTGTTTGTGTTAAGGAAGCTCCCCTGAGGATCTCTTGAAGTGATGCCCTGGAACTGAAAGGATTGATGTCCACAAACCACGCATATCTTCGGTTGTGCTATGGATGACCCCAACCAGAAGAGATATTGTGGCTGATGCCCACTAAATTTAATTTAGTCAGCGTTCCTTGATACCATACTGAGTCAACTCCGGCATTGATATCAGGGTCTGCCACTCTTAGCTGGGCTCCTGTGTTCACCTCTTTTGAACTCATCAATAGGTCATTGTGTCTGTGTGGGGAGTGTTTTCTTCTCACAGATGGTAATGCATGTCAGGAACTATCTGGATGAGAGAGTTCGGGGATCTAGATCACTGAAAGTAGTTACAGTGGAGGTAGATTGTTCTTTTGCCCACTATCATTTTGTTGAAGGGTGTGGAGAATTGGGAATTGAAAGGAATTGCTACCAACAGTGGATCAGCCATCATTGTATACAATGGCACAGCAGGATTGACTGGCCGAATTAACTCATCCTGTTCCTTATGTTCTCATATCCTGCATCTGGAAAGTTAATGGTTGTAATTTTCCTGAATGTTGCAGTCAGAGAGCACAATTTATTTTGTGCATCATCTCTGAGTGATGTCTGTGGGCTGTATTCACAGTGAATCTAGGTCCACAACATGACCAACAAATGAACCACAGGTTGCAGAGCGGAGACGCTCTGTAAAGAGACCAGAGGCGTCTTTCGAACCCAGCTTGTATTACCAAATAACATTTTCCAACCCACACCATACTGTGTGTGTCAGTCTGGAGGAGCTGAATGATATCCTATGTTACTGTGAACCAGGTATTTGGCTCAAGTGGCCTCTATCTGCTCCTGTGAGGGGCTGAATAGAACATTGGAACATTTGAGTGAGGAGCAGGAGGAGGTCATTAACCACTTTGCCACAGCTGTACCAGGTAATACGTTCGTAGCTGATCTGGTTGTGGTCTTAGCAGCACTTTTCTGGATGCACCATTTCCATTCATTCATTTCTCTGTCGAATGCAAACACCTAGACATCACATACTTCTGGGAAAGGGAATTCCCACTTTTACAGTTTTTTCAGAATTTCTCATTCGTGTTCCCACCCCTCAGATCCTATCTTTCAGCATTGTATTTACCCTTCCCCCAATTGAAAAAACTACCCTGTTGCATGCATCTATCTCTCTCCATAACCAATGTGAAAGTCACAGAATTCTGGTCACCTTCACCAAAATGCTCACCCACTAACAAGCCCATCACTTGTACCGGTTCGTTACTGAGTACCAAATCCAATATGGCCTCCCCTCCTGTTGGACAATGTACATACTGAGTTAGAAAAGCTTCCTGGACGCACTGCACAAACACTGCCCCGTCCAATCTACTTGCTCTAAATAGCTTCCAATCAATTTTTGGGAAGTTGAAATCGCCCATGACTACTACCCTGTGGCTTCTGTACTTTTCCAAAATCTGTTTCCCAATCTGTTTCTCCACATCTCTGCTGCTATTGGCGGGCCTATAGAAAACATCCAACAAGGTGACTCTTCCTTTCCTATTTCTGACTTCGGCCCATACTTCCTCCAAAGGCAGATCCCCCTCGAACTGACTTTCTGCAGCAATTATACCATTTCTAATTAGCAACGCCACACCCCCTCCTTTTTTACCACCCTCCCTAATCTCAGTGTAATCTTGGATACACTGAGCTGCCAATTTCTAGAGCGGACTGCAGTAAATACTTTCACATATCCAGTCGGCTCGAAGAGAAAGAAATTCCTCCACACCTTTCTTAAATAGGTTACTTCATACTCTGAGATTATGTTCTCTGGTCTTCGATTCTCAGACAAGGCGAATCATTCTCTCCTAAGTTATCCTATCATGTCCCTCATAATCTAATGTATCTCAGTAAAGTCTTGTTACATTATTCTACACTCCAATGAGTACATTCTCAGTTTCATCTCCCGAGAATATCCTCCCATATCCAGGATGATTTGTGTTAAATTTCCCTGAACTGCTTTTCCTAAAATAGGGGGACTAAATTTGTTCACATTAATCCAGCTCTGATCTGACTAATGCCATGTGTATTTTAAAAAAAAACATATGTCCCCATTCCGTTTCAATAAAGTAAAACAAAATTATTTCACTTCCCGATGACCTGCTGAAACTGGATGCTAACTTTTCATATTCCATGTACAAGGAAGCAAAGTGCTCTGTATGCTGATGCTTTGTGCTGTGTATTTCTCTACTTAATATTTATATCTGCCAAAACGCATAAACCTCATTTTTTTGCATGTTATATGCTGCTACGTTTTTGTCCCCTTGTTTATCCTAATTCTGTCCGTCCACAATGTTGCTGTGCCGCCCTCATTCCTTGCATCCATATCTATTTTGTGTCATCCTCAAACTGAGCAACAGTACATTAACTTATGTTGTACAGGTGATTAGCACATGTTGTCAACAGCTGTGGCACCAATATTGTTGGCTCCGGGAATCTGGAAATTATAATTTACTATCATGAAAATGCCCTCATTATCTCGCCTCCCCATTCATTCCCCAATCCTCGACGAATACATACCACCAACTGTGTTGGTTCATGCTTCTATGCTTGTGAAGTGCTATCGTATAAAACACCGTTCTGAATAATTTTAGAAATTCAGATATATTCAATTTACTGCATTCCCCTTTATGTATTGTGCTTGTGATGATCTGAAAATACTTGTAAACGTGTTAGGTCTGATTTCGTCTGCACAAAGCCATGCGGAATCCATTTTATTCTGTAATGCATTTCTAATGCTCTGTTATTCCAACTTTAATCACAGACTAACATTTTCCCAGTGGCAGATATGCTGTCAACCTGAGCTGAATTTGTCAGGCTGGACTCTCGCAAGACGTGACCATTGTTGAAAAAAGGTGTTGAGGAGCAAATCAAAACGAAAGAGTATTCTATATCAGACAGACAACAGGGTTCAAGTGAATTTCTTGTAGCGACTTCAATAAAGTGCAGACCAGGAAGGAAAGAGGTGATATGAAATAATTTAATCTGCCAGGGCTGAAGATAATCTAAAGAGGGTCTACAAGTACATATCTGGCAAGAGAACACGCGAGAAATATTACCTGAAAGATCAAGGAGGTTAACATTGCTTTTAAGCTCAGCAGATGGAAGAGGCGTTAAACGAATTTTTCACGTCATTTTTTATTGTGGAGACAGCGAGACGAAATGTTCACTCTCCATATGTGAAGAGGACGATACCTTTTCCGAAACTATTTGACCAAGCATCAAGAATTTGAGATTCGGTGATGTTTCTAGTGGCTGGATTACATTAGACTCTGTCTGGCCTCATGCAACAAAGAGTCTACATGTTCTCAGGACTGGATTTTTAATACAACGAGCAGAGACTGTGTAGGCTTTGCCTTGTCGTACTGCAGCATCGGAGGTCGAAGATGACTTTATAGAGATTCATAAAATCAAGAGTGCTCTCGATAAGGCGAACAGCAAAGTTCGTTTTCCCTTGGATCCGGGAGTCCAGGCCTCATAAGAATGACAAGACATCCTTTTCTCACAGATGATGGCTTGCACATGGAATCAACTGCGAGAGCAACTGGTAAGTAGAGGTACTGTTACATTATTTTATAAGACATTTGGACGGTTAGACGAAGAGAAAGTATTTAGAGGGATTCAAGCAAGGTGGAACAGCTCAGTTTGGGAAGTCTGTTCGCCGAGGATATGTTAGACTTAAGGAGGCTACAGAAATCATGGAAATACATACTGATAAACATTTCATATTACTGGAAAATAATTGCTGGACATCTCAGAAAATGTAAAAGGCGTATAAAACTCCAGACCCTGGACTAGTGTATTGTTATGAACCTGGTGTGAAAAAAAAGAGTTGAAAAGCTTGCAAGGACACAGAACAACCTGTTCTGACCAAGGGAACAATATGACATTTGTTTGAAACAACCAGCAGAGCTGGATTGCCATCAGCTTAAATTATGATTCAAGATCCGAAATCAAAATCATGTGTGAACTTCACGTTTTGAAAATATTAAAGCCAATGAAATAATCCGATTTTTGGGGTAAAAACCAGGACATTTTCAACAGCTAGGACTGCGTCAGAGATGTCCAGCTCAAGAGATCCTCCAAATGTACCTTCCTGGAAATGTGTTTGCATGGCAGAACATCGAGGAAAACCTGGAGAGAATCTTCCCAGAAAAATCCACAAAATGAGACTTGAAAAAGCTGAGTAGTTTTGAACCATGATTACTTTTAAAATCATTATTGGGAATCTTTTAGAATCAGAATATTAGTGCGGAGTAGAAGGTAAAAGATGGGTTTAAGAGAAACTAGCTGTAAATAGTTGTTAGTTTTCATATTCTGTTAGACCTAAAGAAAAAAGTTGATATTTTCCCTTTAAATCGTGACCTTTGCGAAACGTTTTGACTATCGAATTTTCACAGATAACAGCAAGGGGTAAATATTTTTCTGTGTTGCTGGTTTCAATTAGCATCGAGGTTTACCCTGTTTTTGAACTGAATCCCAAAGCATTATGGGAGGTAAGCGCGGAAATTGCAAGACTCCTTGCTGAAGTAATTGTGTCATCTCTAAATATGGGTGTGATTTAAAATGACTGGACATTGACGAACCTTGTTGAAGAATAGATACAGTCAAAAGACTGGAATCTCCACGCTTGTGACTTTGAAATTGGTGGTTCGCAAGTTTTTTGAGGTGGTTTTGGAAAATAGCATTTTCAGAGTCCAGGAAATATAGGGGATCATCAACATGGTTTTGTGAGGTGGAAACTGGGTCTCACAAATTTCTGAGGTTTTGATCAATTAGACAAGCGGATTGATGAGGCCAGAACAAATATCTTTGCTTGCTTAGGCTTTATGAAAGCGTTTAACTAGATTCAACATGGAAGACTAACGAGTAAAGTTAGATCAGATGTGGTTCACAGTGAGTTTGTAAATTGGATACAAAATTCAATTAACAACAAGAGAAAGGGTGAGGTTTTGATGTGTTGTTTATCGACTGGAGGCTTGTGACCGGCAGTGTTCCACAGGGATCAGTGATGGTTCCTTTGTTTGTGACTGATGTAAATGTTTTAGATGACAATATGGAAGGCAGGGATCATCAGTTTGTGGTTGACACCAACATGAGCGACATGCATTTCATGAGATGACAGCATAAGTCTTTGTGTGTACACGAAGAACATTTAAAAAGGCCTTTGGACAAATACATGAATAGCAAAGAATTAGAATGATATGGTCCAAGTGCAGAGAAATGCGGTTAATGTGGACCAGCATTGTGATCAGTATGTACCAGTGTGCACCAAAACGACCTGTTTCTTTGCTGAGGGACGCTACAACTCTCCGTGGTGGTACAGTCGACAGAGAAGAAGGTTATCTGAGGTTATAGAAGATTAAAAGAGACATTGATCATTCGGGTATATGATTAAATGAATTGTAAAGAGAAATTGTCTTGAACAAATGTAACGTACTGCAGTTTGTGTTACAAAGGCATGTAGTACTTGTACAATTACAATTACTTCTTTGAATAGTCCTGCGCAATAGACACGTAATAGGTCACGGAATGGACTTTGGAAGTCGTGTCACATATCGTCAGCTTCGTTAAAATGCTGTTAGAACGCTTTCATGCGATGCTCAGTGTTGAAGTTTGGACGTTATCCTGAGTTTGTACAGGATGTTGGCGAGGCATCTTCTGTAGTATTGTATCTATGTTTTGGTTTCCAAGTCAGACAAAGAAGAATATTAAGCTGGACAGATTTAAGAAGAGATTTACCAGGATGTTGCTGGGAATGAAGGGGTTGAGCTGTAAGGGGAGGCTGGATAGGCTGGGACTTCTTTCAATGGTGCATAGGAGGTTGACGTTTACCGAATAAATGGTTTTTAAAATCCTGAGGGGTACAGATTAGCTCAACTGCAATGGTGCTTTCCTTCTTTGGGGTATTTCAGGACGAGATGGCGTATTTTTAAGTTGTGAGGACAAAAGTGAAAAAAAAAGACATGAGGTTCACTTTGTTTTCTTTTACACGGTATGTTTCCTGTGCAAAGTTCTAGAGGAAGTAGGAATGTGGATAAAGTTACAACATTTAAAATACATTTAAAAGTGCATGAATAAGACATGTTAAGAGAGATTTGGGCCCAGTACACGTAGTTGGTACTACGTTAGTTTTGGTAAATGGTAGCATGGACTGTTTGGAACAGCGATCTGTTTCAATGAGGTCTGAGTCAATGACTCAATTTATTTGAAATTTACAGAGTGCTGAGAGGCCTGTGCAGAGCCAATGTGGCAAAGATGTTTCACCCACTATGACACATTAGAACCCGAGGGCACAGAGACAAAGTGAAGAGATAACAATTTGGAAATGAGACGTGGAGGAATATCTTCAGTCTGAGAGTGGTGATTTTTTGGAGATAGTTGCTGTAGAGGGCTGCGGGCCCCAATTCAGTGAGCAAATGTGTGGCACCGTGGTTCATTGGTTCACACGGCTGCCTCATAGCACCCGGGTCTCAGGTCTGATTCCAGCCTCAGGCGACTGTCTATGTGGAGTTTACACGTTCTCCCTGTGTCTGTATGTGTTTCCTCCGTGTACTCCAGTACCTCCCAAAATCTAAAAGATATGCACATCACGTGAATTGGCCATGCTAAATTGTCCATAGTGTTAGGTGCATTCGGCAGGGGTAAACATAGGGTTGGGATGGGTTGATCTTCAGAGGGTTGTAGTGAACATGTTGGTCCGAAGGGCCTGTTTTCATCCTGTAGGGAATCTAATCTAATAATTTCAATTCAGATTAAAATAGCTCAGGATCTTTTCCCACGACCCAATGCCCTCTGAGCCATGTCAACAGAAGTTTCACCGAGCGAGTTTGGAGCTCCCAGCCTCGGCGTTTCACGCGCCTCTCTACCTTCACAGTAGGACTGCATGCTCATGGAGTTTGTCACTGGCAGGCAAAGTAGATATCCACTCGTTCATTCCACTCTCAATTTCCAATCGGATCTTCACCACTGCGTACACAGTTTCACTGAGTCCAGACCTGGGAACCGGTGTGATGTGAGTGTGCAATAATAGTTTCTTCCTTGTTACGATGTGAAACTTCATGTTTATTGAAACCGATATTTCAACAATATTTGTGAACTCTCGCCTGTACATGTAATCTTTGATTGAAATCTATCGAATTCAGTCTTCAACATTCTCAATGATGGAATCTCCACAGCCACTGGGGACATCCAAGGTGACGATTCAATCCAGTCTCAGTGGGCTTTCCTGTTGTGCATGTGATGCGGTTCCTCGACTATCTCTGCCATTGCATTAAAGGCTTTTTGTATTGTGCTTTTTCATGTAATCGAATAGTGGTTCGTCCTCTGCGTTGTGGTCAAGCAACCTCCATTCAAATCCGAGTATCTGTAATGAGCATTTGTTCCATGTTACTCCACATAACCTGTGCCAAACAAACGCAGAAAGGACACAATCAATTTTAAGATGAAAATACTCACTCAGGTGTTGGTTTTAATCCTTCAAGCCGCCACTCTCAGCAACCAACCTCGGAGATTTTTGTCCCTGTAACAATCACTATTCCCCCTTTCCATCCCTCCTCCCATGTGACTGGGACATTGGAAAAATTAACATTAATTTCACATTGACACCGTTAAGTCTGTGCTGCAGCTGTCACTCTTGTTAGGTGAACGTGACCCAATATCACCATCGGCACCATTAAGCCACTTAATGCTATCAGACCATGTGGTTGGGTTTTGAATCCTCACGTATAGTGTTTTATTTGCATGGATCAGAGATCACTGGAGCATTGGGTTCATGAAAATGGTACAGGACAGTATCGAGGGAATGACTTTATTGGAAAAGACCAATGTCTCTGGTCTCCCCACATTTATTTCAAGTCATCATTTGTCTCTCGCTAGATAATTGTGTTTAATTTTACAATTCACATTATAGCAGTGATATGACAAATGTGGAAACGAAACAGAAGTGATTTACCAGTATATTATTTGGATTGAAGAACTTCAACTATTAAAGAGTTTAGACAGACATGCGTTGTTTTTCTGAAAACAGGGGAAATTGAGATGAGACAGTATTGAGATGTACGAAATAATGCGCAGTATGGATTATGTACAGTTCACGAAACATTTGATGGAGGGATCAATCACCAAGGAGCCATAGATTTAAGATAAGGGTAAAAAGGTTTGGGTAGCTGCACATAAAAAAAACGTTATCATACAACGAGTGGTTGGAATCTGGAACTCACTGTCTCTAAGTGTTGGAACGGCAGAAATGCTCAGAAAATTCAGAGATATTCAGGTGTAAATTTGTAATGTTAAAAGCACACTACGTCAAACGATGAGAAATTGGATAAGAAAGCAGTAATTTTGTCAAGAGCACGCACAAGTAGCTTGCAAGAGCAATTCGCTCGGACGTCCACTGGAGTATGGTGTTTCGTATCTTCAGCTGTCATTTGGGATGCAAGGGTTTATTTTCCCGCTGGGGCGGCCCTGACTGTTTCAGGGTTTCAAGGTTTGTGTAAAGATTTTTAGTTCCAGTGAAGTTTGCAGATGGTGTGTGGATATTCATTGGTGTTGCGAAGTTGGTTTCCAGCAGTTTCCTGCCCTTTCTCGGTTACATCCTCAAGGCTGATGAGACTCTGATGAAGCTCTGCTGTCCTGCAGCGTTTCGAATTGGTGTGATTTCCTTCCCACTGCTTTCAGTTGCTGCTTCTCGTCGTTCATTGCAGGTCCCGGTATGTTACGTCCAGGTCAACATGTTATTTGATGGAGGCATTTGATGAGTCTCGTCATTCTAGAAAACCTCTGGCTGCCCACTACTGTCCAATTATTGTTGTGTTGTTCTGGTCGAATTTGTTGACCTCGTCATGTCTGTGCATTGCCACTCTGAACAACTGATTGTGGTGTTTCCTGGATCGTCCAGAAATTCTTTGCAACAATAGATATTCTTGCAAATTCCTTGCAGACAAACAACGTTAGGAGGGCACCCAACACATCAAGCAAAAATGTCTCGGAACGGAAAGCCTTTGACTACTCGGATCCATGAGAGAATATAAACCGAAAGCCACATTTAGACAACAACTCACCAGAACAATGGACCCAATACCCTTCATGTACAATACAAATATGGTCGAACAATGTTGCACGTAGTGAGAGCAGGGAACATTATACAGGACAGATAATCCACGACACGCAATCATGAAGATCTACTTGACACTAAACACCACTGCCAGGTGTCCTCAATAGGTTGAGTTATTACACTGAGTGTTGCTGATTCTGCGGCTGGAAGCTTAGATTGTATGACAGTCTGCAGGAATGCAGACGGTGTTGCTGGAAAAGTACAGCAGGTTAGGCAGCATCCAAGAAGCAGGAGAATGGACGTTTCTGGCATGAGCAAGTCATCAGACACATGCCCAAAACATTGATTCTCCTGCTCCTCAGATACTGTCTGACCTGCTGTGTTTTCCAGCACCGCACTGTGGACTCTGATGTCCAGTATCTAAAGTCCTCATTTTCTCCTCCGTTTGCAGCAGTTGTTGGTTCCTTGAGTGAGGGATCAGTTGGTATAACCAATGTAAACTTCGATTGCTGTTTAAGAAATATAATCAAGTCCGTAGCTCAAAAGCGTGTTTCTGTTGGTTCTCAGGTGCCGTTCCTGGCACGGCCTCTGGCACTGTAATTATTTCGGGTTTCCTGGCTGTTCAATGTGTGCTTCTGTGATCACACAGTTGCCAGTACTCTAGGGAGCGACTGCAGTTAGCTGCGTTCGCAGCCTAGATGCAATTGATGCGGTTTTGTTCGTTCTTGATTTGTGCAACAGGAGCACAGTGATGAATCAATTGATATCGCAAGAAGGCAGACAGGCGTGGAAAATGTCGAGGTTCTGGTGATATTTGCACAGTGTTTAGAGATTACCTATATTCAGGAGAAAAGAATGTTGAATTCTTACGAGTCGTGTTGAAGAACTGTCTGGGAAACAAGTCACCAGCGGTGTGGTTTACAAGCGCACTCACAGTAACCACAATGCGAAATAAAACATACAAAAAACTGAGGAAGACAGACGAAGGATGACAATAAACATGGGTGACCTGACTTTCACTCCCCAGCTCCCCCAATTCCCACTTCCAGCTCCAGTAGAAAACAAATTTTAGAGAGCCATAAGCATCAAAGTTGTCCATTGGAACGACTCAATTCATTCCTTTGTTTTCGATTAGGCTATTTGTTTCAGGGTTTTTTTACTTTCCTTGGAAACCATCTCTTTTATTGTGAGCATTCGAAAAGGAAGGCATCCTTTTTGTCAGGGAAAGAATATAATCCTAATCATGTTTGTGTCAGGCATGAGATTCCTCTGTCTCACACATTTCTTCGACTTTCTCTCGATTTTAATAGTGTTCTTTCTTTTGACTTCTGCGACCAAAGTGCATGACCTCATAATGCCGACATGAAACTGCAGTTGACAAGCTATTCCCCATTCATTCAACCTATCTATATGCCTGTGCGAAATACCACATTCTCAACATAATATGCGCTCCCACGAGTGTGAATTGTCAGCACATTTGTGTACATTTCACTCTACCACTTGCTCCATACTATTAATAGAGTGATAATTGAAGGCTTAAATATACTGAGTCTTGCCAGACATCTGCTGTAAATACTTCTACATACTTGCTACCCTCTGAACGTGAGAACATCCTCCTCATCTGTGTCTTAGTGGGTAACACCTTCCCCTGAGATTAGAACCTCCAGTCCTGCACTATTCTGGATATAAACCAGAGAGGAACAAACGATTAAAGTAAAGCATAATCTCACTGGCGTCTCCAGGGCCAGTTCTGAGTGGTCTTTTTTGACCTCTGGTTGAACAAACTGCCCTGATTAGCACTTTAGTTTTGACAATGACACATCTACTTCAAAGTTACTTCAGTGTCTGTGACTGAAGTGGTGCTGAAAAGCGCTGTAAAAATACAAGAACATCTTTGTTACTCGACCATTGCCGTATTGTTAATCTCTCTGCTCATGGAAATGGTTCCTTCCCATCCAGTCTATCTCTCATCAATACAGAACATGTTCCCCTCACTGTTGATTTTAAATGATTTCCTGTTGGATGAGTTATCCCTGCAACTCCAGAAAACCCGTCTCAACAACTCGACATTTACTCAGGTCTGCTCAATTGTTGACATGCAGGAAACTTGTGTTCTGAACGAGAAACGGATCTGACTCAAAACGTTAGCTCTGTTCCTCTATCCACAGATAATAACAAACACATGGTGTATATGTAGGTTTAACTGAGTTTATTTGATACAAGTTGTGTTTTCCCTTAAACGTCTTCACTCCTCGTCCTTTGGTCAGTTGCCCTGGTCAGGGGAAGCAGTTCCTCCTGACCATCAACGGCCCATCCACACCACTTCCGCCCACATCATTGAAAACATTCCCAAGAAATCTCCCATTAAACTTCTTTGCTCCAAACAAAACATTCCCAGAGTCGGGAATCTCTCCACAAAGTGAGATTCATTTATATCTGGACATAGTGCAAAGCAGAGGGTTGTGAAGCGATTCTTGGAAAACTTTGCCAATTGGCAGGTAGGGAAACTGTCAAGAAGCAAAGCAGAAATCCTAGTGTCGAGTTTTTTTTTGAATCTTTATATATTCCTTGGGAAGCGGAAACAGAGGCGAATGAATGATGAACTTTTCGACTGTGCAGAGACAGGTTAGAAATCTTTCCGTGCTTGCGGAGGCCAGTGCTTTCACTCTGATGCTCTCCGGACATGAACTGATCTGTGACATTGAAAAGATTCTCGTTCCTGCACGTCAGGACATCAAATCTCATTTCAGTTCCGGGATAATGAGAAAACAGGGTCACAGACAAGACACTGAAGGCTGGAAGAGAGACAGTCCCGGTTGGAGGAGAACTAGTTCCTGGTGTCATGGTTATGCCTTTAGAGGATGGGAGTAGACTATTCCCATGTCTTCAGAATGAATTTCCAAAGATTTATTATCGAAAGGTAAAGCTAATTAAGGAGTATTTTCTATGGGGGAGGAGCAGACTAAAGCTTGCATTCGGAGATCATTGACGCCGTTGGCTGATCAGTCTATGTGGCGATGTTTGTCAGTGCATTCGGCTCTTCACTAACAGGTGCTGTTCTCCCACGACCCAGTAAGGGAGCGACAATCACATCATCCCTTTTTTCTTCAGCTGCACAGTTCCGGGGTTTTACCGTGGTCAGGAATATGTTTGTCATGAGGCACGAAGGGAGTAGGTCCCGGTTTTAGGAGGGCTGGTTCCCGGTGACATGACTGAGTCGGCAAGGCGTGGGATCAGATTCTTCCCATTTTCCACAACGAATGCCCCAGGATTCATTTTGGAAACGTCAAACCAATCGAGGGCAATTGTCATTCTACGAAGGTCAGGCGAATTATTGAATTCGCTAACAGTCTTCTTTATGAGATCCTGCAAGGGGCTTGCGACAAGGAACTCCCCAGTCTCTGTGGAGCAATTAATTCTCTCATTCGGCTGTTAACCGAGAGGGTGTTGCCACACATGGGGCGGTCCCTGTTCTTATCCATCCGAATCCTTTAGTAGGTTCGGGAATATGCTCCCAATCGGAAAACCTATCCAATGAGGAACGACAAATGTGTTTCTTTATTGTTTAATGGTTAGTAAAGTGCTGCGGATGCTGCGAATCTCTGACAAAACAAAAACTGCTCAAGGAACTCGGCAGGAATGGAAGACCCTGTGAGAAAAACAGAGTTCTGAGAAACTCCTGAAGAAGTTCTGAATCGTCGTCTCTGTTTCTCTATCTCCATATAGCCAGACATGCTTAGTTTATCTTGCAATCTCTGACTTTGCTTCTAAATGAATGATAATTTGAAATATCGAGATTGATTACACAGACCAATCATATCTTGACATTTTACCCTGTCGAAGCTGTGGTGATTCAATTCAAACAAACCTAACAATGATTGCCTGTTCCTCAGCTCCACAGGAAGGGAGAACTTGACACCAGTTTAGTCGCGTAGTTCTGCAGGTGTGGCCAAGTGATTGAGGTGATGGGCGTTAAATCCACTGTGAGTTCCTCATGCAGTTAAGCATTTTGCTGACTGTAATTGAGAGTCGACAGTGAACTAGAAGTGTGTTTGTTCTCTGCTTTTTTGTTTGAAATTCAAATCGCAGGATGAAGTAAAATGCAGAAACTTGCGGACATAAAGCACATGGATTGCGTATAATGATGAGGACTTTGTCACTGTCGGGGAATGTGCCGGCGTGTCTGCCTCTGTGTTTGAACATGTGAATACGTTCCTCAAAGGTGTTGCAACCCAGTCAACCGTCAGTACCATTGTTTTGTCATTTAAGCTCACAGAGCGAATCTCATTGACATTTTCCCTGGAAAGTCAGAACACTCAAAGTTATGGGGCAAATGCTGCAAACTGGGACGAGAATAGATGGACGTCAGATAACCTGGTCTGTACGATGGACTGATGGCCCTTCACTGTCCCGCCCCAACCCCACTCCCCCACGCTTTAAAACCTCGATGACAGAGAGAGGAATTGACCTGACGAGAAAATCTCTTCACAATCTTCCATCACCTTTTTATTGTTCCTTTTCCGACAAATTTTGCAAATTACTGACCATGCTTTTTATCTTCTCACCTAAATCATTTATTTAAATTTTAATAAATGGATGTGGGCTAAGCATCGATCCTTGTGGAACACCATCGGTAATAGTCCTTCAGTCTGAAAGCTACTTTCCACGGCTATTCCCAGCTTCTTGCTGTAAATCTAATTTTATATCGAATTGGAAATCTCACCGAACTCTCTATGATCTCACTTTTTGAATCAGGCAAACATGTGGAACCTTGAAAAAGGTTTTATTAAAGTTCAAGTGAGCAATATCTACCCCTTTGTCCGGATCAATCATATTAGTTATGCCCTCGAAAACTCAGTTATGTTTGTGAGATACAGCTTCCCTCGCTCAAAAACATTCCAGTTATTCCTATTTATTCCGTGTATCTCCAAATGCATTTAAATTCAATCGTTTGTAATTGCATCCAACAATTTACATAAGACCACCTTCAAAAACACAGGTCTGTCGTTCCCAGGATTCTCCATGTAACCCTTTCTTTAAAAAAGCACAAAATTAGCAACTTCCCATTTTTTCGGCGCCTCACTCATAGTAATAGCTTACACAATTATTTCTACGAAAGGCCCAACAGTTTCATTCCCTAACTTGCCACAAAGTTCTGGGATACATGAGATCAAATCCCAGAGAAATATCCTTCTTAATATTTTCTAAGCCCTCAAGCACTTGCCCGTTACAGTGGAAACGACTTGATAAACATCAATATTTAGTTGGAGGGTTCATTTCGTTCTTCACGAAGTGAACATTATATATCTCTCCATCTGCTGAGGTTAAAAACAAAAGTGAGCTCTTTCAACTTAAAGTGGTCCTATTTCGTCTCTAGTTCTTAATGTACTTGTGGAATCTCTTTAGATTATATCCTTAACTTTACGTGCTAAGGTGATCTGACATTCTCGCTTGACCTTTATGATTCCTCTTTAAGAATGCCCATCCCCTCCTCATATCATTCAACAGATTCAATTGAAATCATGTTTTTATATGGAAATTGTGACCTTTTTTTAAAAAAAGAAATTCATATGACAAAAGCCTTAATCCCTGCGATCAACCTTGTCCTCATATAATACCTGCAATGTGGAAACAGGCCATTCCACCCAGGAAGATTCCTTTAATCCTGCAACGGTCATCACACCCAAACTCACACCTCTACCCAATTCCTGTAACTCTGCATTCCCCATGGCCAAAGAAGGTCACCGACACATCTTTCGTCTGGGGAGGAAATCCAGGCAGAAACGGAGAGGATGTGGAAACTCCCAACACACCGTCGTCTAAAGTAGAAGTTGCCCATTATTGAGCAGTTTGTCATACTGCACCTCGCCAAAAGCCTTTTGGAAATTCCAGCTGGTCACCTCTACAGGGTCGACTTCGTATTACTTGCTCATTACCTCCTCACAGATGTCTAATATATTTTTCAGAAATTACTTCCCCTTGAGAACCTGTGCTGATGCTTCAAGTACTCGGTAAACCCATCCTTCCAATGACATTTGACAATGAATTTAATACAAAGCTGATTTATTTGATTTTTATCCAGAATATAAAAACGTTGCTTACAGATCTGAATATGATGAACAACAAGGTTAAATCGCTGTTGAGCGGGGTCGATGAGTGAGTGAATTCTTTCCCTTAGTGGGATCCCTCTTTTGTCTCAGCAGGGTCGATGAGTGAACTAACTGTGTTTCTCACATGGAGCAATTAAATGCTTTCTGCCCACTGCAAACTTGCTGGTGTACTGAGAGTTGAGATGAACGCTTGAGCCTATTCCTCGAATAACTACACTTGAAACGTCTCCCATATTGTGAAAATGTCGAAGGGACATCAGTTCTACAGAGACTGTTAAGCACATCCCACGGACTATACATTTGATAGGTCTCTCTTCAATGTGAAGACGTTAATGATAAACTGCCACCTGGAACTTTTAGAGTGAATAATGTCCACAGTGTGAACACGTTGATGACATGTTCGTCTCCAGGAACTTATGCAGCACTTCCTGCAGTCAGGGCATTTAGAAAAACACGTTAATACTGTGAGAAAGGTGATGAGCCATCCGGTCACTCGGACTTTTACAGCAGGTCCCATCGATTTGGAAACGAAGATGTCTCTCCTCCCGGGTGCGCACGTAGATCAGACGGCACGTCTCCAGAATTCTTAAAAGGTCTCTCATTCATGTGAGCATATTTCTCAGAGATGAAGCACACAAGAGGTTTGATAACATTTTCCAAAGTCTGGCGAGATGAAAGGTTTCTAATTAGTATGAGGTTGTGCTGGACGTTTTAAAGCATTTTCGGCAGTCCAGACTTTGAAATGGTTTCTCCTCATTTTGAACGAGCAGGTGCTGCAGCAGGTCAGAGACAGAGTGAATCCCTTTCCACGCTCTTAGCAGGTGAATCGCTTTTTCCTGGAATCTTTGCCTCCATGGGAATTCTGCTCAGACAAGGAAATGGATACGCACATTTCCATAGACTTTCCTTAGTATGACTGCATTTGTGGTTTGTGAACTCTGATGATGGGTAGAACCATTGTCCACACACACAATAAGAGAACAATCTCTCTCTCACTGTAACCAGAGGGTTTTTTGACTTTCATGTTCTCTTTCTAATCAAGTTCTACTTGTGATAAAATGTGGGACTTTATCAGATCACGGCGGAGAGATTGGTTTGTAAATCGTCCCCTTCTAATATCCTGCAAAATTGATGTTATCCAAAAATGAGAGTGGGAAAGCAACTTTCACAAGACTCTGGATACTTTCTAAGATGTGGTCTGAGGGTGAGGGATTTTCGACACTTAGAATGTGACCAGAATTTCGTCAGAATCTTTCATGCACACAGCCTCCACCACAGAGAGCAAATAGTTCTGCAGGTGGATATAAACACGATCACCTCCCTGTTCCTTCCAGGTATAAAAGGCTGTCCTGCCTTGTCTGACATGCAGCTCTGTTGGAGCAGATATTTCTCAGAATTGCATCATGGCAAATCTGAGGCCTCTGTCTTCAGTCCCAAAATCAAAATCCACTGACTCGTTCCTGAGTCGAAAGTGTGCTGCTGGAAAAGCACAGCAGGGCAGGCAGCATTCAAGGAGTAGGAGAATCGACGTTTCGGGCAAGAGCCATCATCAGGAAATAAGCTTTAAACCAAGGGGATAGAGAGACAAATTGAAGTGGATGGGGCTGGGACAAAGTAGCTGAGAGTGTGATAGGTGGATGGAGGTGGGTGTAATGGTGATTGGTCGCAGACCAGTGCGGAGTGGATAGGTGGGAAGGAAGAGTGATACATTGGACATTTCATGAGAGCGATGGAAGCCCAGGACCTGCATGAACTTGGCTCATTGGGAGGGAGTGTTGAAGTGTTCGGCCACGGGTCAGGGATGTTGTTTGTTAATGGTGTCCGGGGGTGTTTTCTGAAGCGAACTGTTTTTAGGTATCCTGTTTCTGCAATATAGGTAGACTGCATCAGGAGCAATGGATACATTCAATGACATGTGTGGAAGTGCAGGTAAAATTCTAATGGACGTGGAAGGCTCCTTTGGGGTCTGCGACAGAGTGGAGGTGTGGGTGGAGGTTTTGCAAATCCCGTGTTGGAATGAGAGGGGCGGGAGGGGAGGGTGGTTTAGTGAGGGGCGTTCACTTGACAAGGGAGTCGTAGAGGGAATGATCTTTATCGAAAGCGGATAGGGGTGGGGAGGGAAACACATCTTAGCTGGTGGGGTTCATTTTCAGGTGGTGGAAATGTGGGAGAATGACATGATGTCTGCGGAGGTTGCTGGAATTTAAAGTGATGAATAAGGGAGCTCTGTCCTTGTTGGAGGGATGGGTTTTGAGAGTTGAGTTGCGGCAAATGGATGAGATGAGCTAGAAAGCATCATTGACCAGGTGCGAGCAGAAAATGCCTCGCCACTGACTCCATCTTCTCCCTCGCAACTGTCTGAGTCTGAACAAGTCACGTCATAACCATAGTGACATCCTTCACCGTGTTTTTTGCTTTCAACCACATATCTTCATCGTCACCATGTCAGACTACTTGCACCTCATTAACATCATTAACTCTTCCACGTCTCCGCTCTTCTGTAGCTCAAACTCTCATCCATTCATTCGGATTAAACGGTGGTAACACACCTCCATCCATCCTCTCAAATTCCCCTTCTGCTCTGGCCTCACTCCCTCTGCCTCTATTCAAGGGTATACTTGCGTTCTGTTCAGTGTTTCATTGTTCCTTACCTGAATGATATTTTTACCACTGCACTTTTCCCAAACGTGCACTGCGGCCTTCGCAGCTTTATCTTTCCACACGGGCTCCCACATTCTGGAAGGGCAAGGATTGCGGGTTATTCATCCAAAGATGTAGTCCTGAGATCTTTCAACAACTCTGCTGCGCGTGGGAGTATTAACAACAAGGGCTGTTCACCCATTACCGGGCAGCTAAATACCAACGTTTTTATTATTTCTGCAAATCTCTTGACTGTCTTCGCTCTGTCTATCACTGTCATGTCCTCCAGCCCACTCAAGAGCAATTAGTGTTGTTCAATAAATGCCAACCCAGCCTGTGAACACGATACCCAAGATTTTGTTTTAAAACGCATTCTCAGATACCTGCATAGCCTGGAATTCCAATCTCCAGAGTATGTTCGATTTGAACTGGCCCACGTTTGGTACCTCAACTTCATCAACCAAGGTCATAAATTGTGAAATCGCTTCACGACGTAAATCGCACAATGCTATAGGAAACAAATTAGTCAACAACGGAAGAAGAAAAGCTGTATTTTTTGTTGAAATGAAGGGCAATTAATTGCTAACAATACTACTTCGTGCCTTTCACAGAATGGAAACTGCAAAGCTGTTCCTCTGGAGGTAGTTTAAACAAAATTTTGATCCCAGTCACATTATGAGATATTGGGAAGCTGACAAAGTGTTATATCAAACAAGTGATCAAAGAAATGGGTTTCAAGTTGTGTTTTAAAACAGAAAACGAAGCTTGCATCACGAACCTCGGACGACGGACTTGCTGTGCTAGAGTTCATCATTTTCTATTAGTCAGAAAAAACACTTTCCATGCCGGTGGCTCCATAGCTCAGAGGTCTTATCAACCATTGGTCGTGTATTCGAATCTCGCTTGGGCCTTGCTGAATTTGTTTACAACTGTTGCAACAAACATTCACAGAAGCATTTTCCGTGCTGCTTGGAATTATTTCTGAGGGAACATCGTGAAGTGATTATCCTCACGGACCAGGCCTCATCTGCTTGACTTTCGAAATCCCCCTCTGTGTTTCTACTTCGAGGAACATAAGGACGACAAGCATCTGATGCCAAGAATGCTCTCGTTTAGCCGGAAGAACAACGTGATACAATCGAAACAGTAAAGTAACGGTGAAATAGTGGGGAAGAAAAACATACAGCCCTTGCTTCCATTCCTTACGTAGAGGCAGGAATCTGCTGGAATCCAAATGAAACAGGTAAAAGGCTGGAAGGGCACGGCCAGCCAGGCTACCTCAACAGGTGGAGAATTCAACGATTAGCATGTGCCAATTATTCACGACTGTGCCAGTCCTCGAAGGACTGTCGCCTGCCTGTTTACCCCTTTGCTTATGCAAACAGAATCGGGTTTTAAAGCCCGAAGTGAAGAAAGAAGAGGCAAACAGTTCAATTCCTCATTTTCAGAATGTTGGCCTCTCCTCAGGCCTTTGTCATTCTCAAGAGATGTGTCTGTATATTTCCCTCTTTGGTTGAAAATGCGGTTCACTTCTCCCGTAGCTCATGATCAAATTTAAGGGTATCTGACTTCAGTCTCATTCGCTTCTTCATTTGAGATTAAACCTTTGCAGGGAACGTCTCTTTAAGATGAACACTTCAGAAGTCAGGCTGCGGGCTACTGGAAGCTGGAAATGAGAATGGATGGATGTTTGATGGGCTGGCATTGACATATAGTGCATTATTCTGTGCTGTAAAAGCTCGGTGTCACGAATAGTATTTTGGAAGAAACCTCTCATCGCAGGAAAAAAACTATGCTGTTAAGAGAAGATGCAATTGCACCTACCATCCTAAATGTCAGCTCGTGGTTACAATTCAGCACTATCACCGCTGTGGTTTGGTTTCATTGCCAGGTCAGGGAATCAGGATTATTGCTCCTGATAAGGACAACAACAAAAGCGTAGCACCTTTGACAGGAAACACATTTTACACCCTTCCGCATGTGCCTTGAAATATTGCTGCAGGGCCGCAAGGTGTCTCACTGGTTAGCACTGCTGCCTCACAGAGCCTGAGGACATGGCATGAATCCAAATGGGTCGACTGTCAGTAAGGTGCCTTATTCAGGAACAAATGAAGAGTAATAGGGTAAGGAATTGTTCTGTGGGGGTTAATCCCTGGAGGATCAGTGTGAATGTGCTGCATCAAATGGCCAGTTTCTTAACTGTCGGCATTCTATGATACCTTACTGTGTTGCTTTAGCACATGTTCAGAGAGGGGAGAAAAGTGAAGAAAAACAGTCATTTCCCAGTCAGTGGTTGATCCATAGTGTGAAAACCAACCGATTCACCTGTGACTGAACTAGCTCCCATCTTCCCTATACTGGTAATGACAGTATACACCATTCGAGCGGGTTTTCATGTGTTGCATCAGAACAGCATTCTTTCTCAAGATGGACTTCCCTGGGATATAAAAGACATGATAAAAGACATGGATGCCGATGACTGGAATCAAAAGACGTCAGGAAGAATGGACAGCGTCTATGGAGAAACAAAAAAAAATGGAAAGGAAGCCAACGAAGTACTGGCGCATAACGACATTAGAAAAGACAAGGCGGGGTTTTATGGGATGGTGGAACAGATGAATAGATCATGTGGCGTGGAACCAGGTCAAACTGAGTTGCGTTCATATGGAAATTTCCCTGATGATGTGAATTTGCTGAGAGTAAACAGGAGGGAAAATCTTTCATTCAGATGGATCTATATCTAGACTTTCGAACTTCAAAACCAGCGATGAATGATAAGGAAAAGATTAGAGCACTTTTCTTTCATTCTACAGTAATTGAAATCGAAAGTGATTATTTTTCAGGAAAAATGTGTCAGAAGCTGATTCTAAAGTATTTGTAAAAGTGCGTGCAGAAACATAATGAGTGAATTTCACCAAGACATGGAGTCTGGTCGGCCGGGTCGGGTAAGCGTTAGGTGCACAATTTCTAATTGGTTAACGTTAATTCGAAATATACCACATATCGCCTCTAACTGAGTACGACTCAGTGTAGAAAGTGCTGGTTGTGAAGAAAAGTTTAGCAGCTTGTTCTACGTGAACTTCATAAATTGTAAAAGAACTGAGCTGTTTCTGTTAGCTCAGCATTAAAGGGAAGTCGGTAAGCTTAGTCCGCTGCATAATTGGTTTATGATATAAAGTGATGCCAACAGTGTGGGATTAATTATCGCAATGTCTCAGCTTACCATCAGAATCCCGATCTCCCCACTCACCTAACCCTTTATACGATGGCGACAATCAAAGCGAAATTATGCTATAGTGAGTGGGAACTGACCTGTCGATGGAATGCACCATTTTTTTTCCATCTATTGCCTTGGACATTTGGCTGCAATCACAGAGAAGGGAGTGAGACCATATGCTGCTCACCCGTCTCCCCCAAACTTTCCAGTGACAAGACTCGAAAAATATTCCTGTTTGAATCCTATAATCTTTAAAGCAGTACTTCAAACATCTTTATCATTTCGGTTCCAGTTTTGCCGACAACATTGTCCAAGGAGATAAATCTAATAATTTTTGGATTGTTTTAATGGCCTGTGCGAGGTTGCAACAAAATAAGTAACATGAACCAAACAAACGTCCTTTCCAGAATTTAACACAGCACAGGATCAGCGATATTAGAAACGTCAACATCTTCAAACGTCACCTCTGTATCTCTATTGAGAGATGGATATTCACTCAGGGAGTATTTCTGCTGGTTGTAAGTAACTGAGGTATTTCCCAAGGACAGGACACTCCACAAAATCATTTTAAAAAAAAACAAATGCCGTTTCAATCAACTTCCTTTTGCAACTTTTAAATATATATGTACACACTCATACATGCAAGTGCACACACATTTTTATATACATGTATATATGTTCGCATATATATATATGTATATATATATATTTATGAGTGTGTGTATGAGGACAATATTAGGAATGGATTTCCAGACGTTTGAAATTTCTTTCTGTAGAATGTGAGAGGTAAGGGTCTTCAATAATGTCCCAGATATCCACATCTGCGGGAAATGCACCCAACTCCTTCTCCTCGGCAACTGCATTCGGGAACTGTAGCTTGATGTCAGATCATTTGGAGTCTGAGTGGAATTGAGCGAAGTTATAGGGTGGCAGTAACACTTCAGGGACAAGAAATAGATAGATGGGATACTGTTGCGAGCCGAAACGCCAACAGGCAGACAGTGCAGGCATCTGCTGTGGCCGTGCCCCTCAGTAACATGTATACCATATTTGTTATTTTTGGGTGGGATGACTTCCGAGGGGAAAGCCATTGGGTATAGGTGTTTGGCACAGAGTTTGGCCTTTTTCTCAGAAGGGTGGGGGAGAGAGGAGGAGAGCATTTGTTAATGGGACTCCATTTCGATGGGAACAGATTCAGATTCTGTGGATATCGGGCAGACTCATGATTGGTGTGTTGTCTCCCAGCTCCCAGTGTTTGTGATATCTCACATCGTGTTTTCAGGATCCTTAAGGGAGAGGGTGGGCAACCCCAAGTCATTGTCCACATATGCACCAATATCGGTAATAAAAGTGATGTGAATGTATGGCAGGATTTCAGGGATCGAGGGTGACATCTTAAATCTAGAACAAACAGAGTTGTTCTCTCTGATTTGTTGCTCATTCTACGTCGTAGTGAGGTGAAGTGTAGGAAGAGAGCACTTGAAAATGTTGTTGGAAGGATGGTGAGGGAGGGAGAGATTCCGATACCTGGATAGTTGGGGCTCATACTGGAGTCGATGAACCTTTACAAACAGGATGGTCTTCACCTGAACTAGAAGAGTACCAATACCCTGAGGGGATAATTTGCCAAAGTTTTCATGAGGGTTTGAACGAGTTCAGCCACGGAGTGTGAAGCTGAATTGTAGCTCCAGTTTGCAGGTGGTTGTGAGTGGTTTTGTCATAAATAGCATTTCAGGTTTAGAAGAGTGTACTGGCAAGGATGAAGGTGGCTTGAAGTGTGTTTGCTTCAACGCCAGAAGCATTGGTGAGGACGCGACTGAATCTGCTGAGGTAGAATATACTGAGATTAGAATCAGGAATGGAGAGATCACCACAAAAATGTTCTAGATTTATGGAGGAAAAGATTGCAAAGATGATTCTGGATAGGAACAAAAGGGACAGGGTAATTGTTATGGGGAGCTTTAACTTTCCAAATATTGATTGGAAATGTTATCGGTTCAGCACCTCGGATCGGTCAGTTTTTGTCCAATGTGTGCAGGAGGGTTTCCTGACACAGCATGTAGACAGGCCATCAAGACGCAAAGCCACATTGGATTTGCTTATGGGTAATGAACTCAGCCAGCTGTTCTCTTTGGAGGTAAGTGAGCACTTTGTTCATAGTGACCACAATTCGGTTCTGTTTATTTAGTGATGGATAGGCATTGGTATTTATTGCAGAGCATGAGGTATCGCGGGGAGAAAGGCCATTATGATGCGATTAGACAAGAGTTAAGATGAACTGCATTTGGAAAGTAACTTCAAGGGTTGTGCACACCTGAAATATGGAGCTTGTTCAGGGAGAAGCTACTGCATGTCCTTGGTAAGTATGTATGCGTCATGCAGGAAATATGAGGTCGACACAGGGAGCTGGGTTTGCTGAAGAAGTTGAATCTCTTGAGAAGAAGGAGAAGGAGGCGTATGTAAACATGAGATTTGAAGGCTGAGGTAGGACGCTTGGGAATTAACAGCTAACCAGGAAGGGCCGAAAGAGAGAGCTACTTCGAGCGAACAGGAGGCATGAGAAGTCTTTGTCTGGCAGGAACAATCTTGAAGCTTTCAATTGATAGTTCAAGAATAAAAGAATGTCTAGCATATGATTATGACCTGTCAAGAACAGAAGTACGAAGTTGTCAGCGGAGTCCAAGGATAGCAGAGATGCTGAATGTATTTTTTTATCATATCAAAAATGAAAAAGACAATGTTGTCGAAGAGAGTATTGAGATGCAACCTATTAGAATAAACGAAATTGACATTCATAAAGAGGAGTTGTGAGCAATTCATGAAAGTCTAAAAATAGGTTTGTCTCCTGGACTTGATGGGATGTATCCGAGGATTCTCTGCGAATCGTGGGAGGAGATTGCAGAACTTTTGACGATAAGCTTTACTTCGTCAGTGTTTATGTCATTAGTGCTAGAAGACCCGAGTTTAGCAAATATTGTCCCCGTCTTCACGAAGTGGAGTAGAGACAATGCTGGTAATTACAGAACAGTGAACCTTAGCTTTCTTGCAGCTAACGTTTTAGAACAGATTATGAGAGATAGGATTATGATCATCGAAAAAGGAAGAAGTTGATTCGGGATAGTGAGTACGATTTTGTGAATAGCAGGTTGTGCCTCACAAAGCTTATTGAGGTCTTTGAGTAGGTGAGCAAACAGGTGGATGAGAGTAAAGTGCTTGATGTGGTGGATATGGTTTTCAGTAACGCACTGTCGGCTGTTGCATGAAATACAGAGTCATAGGATTGAGGATGGTTCAGCGGTTTGGATCAGAAATTGGCTCGCTGAAAGAAGACAGAGTGTGGCAGTTCATAGGAAATGATAATCCTGGAGTTCAGTAACTGATGGTGAACTACAAGGTTCCTTTTTGTGTCCGCTGTTGTTTGTCATTTTTATAAATGACCTGGATTAGGGCATGGAATGATGGATTCATAAGTTTGCAGATGACATTAAGCTCGACGATGTCGTCAATTGTGCCAATATCTGCTGACGGATAAAGAGGGACATGAATAATCCGCAGAGCTGACCTCAGAGGTGGCAAATGGTGTTTAATGTGGAAAAGTGTGAGATAATTTACTTCGGAAGGAGCAACAAGAGTAAAGAGTTCTTGGCTAATAGTTATATTCTTGGAAGTGTAGATGTGGAGACCGATCTCGGTGCCCATGTATATAAAACTCTGAAAGTTACCACCCACGTTGACAGGTTTGTTTGCAAGGAATACGGTGTGTTAGTTTTTCTTGGGAGAGTGATTCAGTTTCAGAGTGAAATTATCACTTTGCAGCTCCAGAAATTAACTGGTGTGGCCGCACTCATAGAGTTGCATGCATTTCTGGTTGCCACATTATACGATAGATGTGAAAGCATTGGAAAGGGTGCAGAGGACATTTTCTATGATGTTGCATTCTATGGAGAGATGGTTTTACGAGGAAAGGTTGAGGGACTTGTGGCGGTTTTTAATAGCGACAAGAAGTTTGAGGGGTGAATTTAGAGAGATATAGAAGATGATCGGAGGTTGCCATAAGGTGGACAGCGAAGGCATTTTTCTTCAAATGGTAATTTTGACACAAGGGCACATCGATGTAAATTGAGGGTAATAGATACCGAGGTAGGTTCCTTTATCAGTGAGTAGAAAGGGTGCTGAACGCCTTGCCTTCAACACTCGTAGACTCAACAACTTTCAGGGCAATGAAATGGTCATTGTATAAACTTGCGGATTATGATGGTAAAATACTAGTCAGATTGGTATCAGAGGTCTATGCAACGTTAGGGCCAAAATGAACTTTATTGCGGTGTATTATTCGGTGTTTGAACTGTTCTTCAGCTTGAAGTTGCAATCATCTCTGGTCACTATCAGTAAAACCAACACCTGGCGAGAATCAAATGTGCAACTTTGGCACCTTACGTACTTCCAGTCTGTCGGGCAATTACATCAAACTGACGAATTACACCACTGGAGCTTCCGTGTACTGATGACCAATGGCTACTGATCTTACCACTGGGCCCCTCAAACCAATTACTCCTTTTTTGCTGAAGATCTGAAATGAAACAAAGCGCAGAGGAGGTTATACTGATGATGGATCATCGATTATGGAGCATCAGGTTCAGGAAAATGAAGAGTAAAATGTGGTGAAAATAGGCATAATTGAATTCTGTGTTCGTTTACCGTGGCTTCCTGCGTTGATCACAGGCAATGTTATGTCGCTACTGTGCTGGGATTTTCCTTCTATTGGTATCAATTCGTCAGAGAATTCGATTCACTGGTACTTCACCAGCATCCTTTGGAATGTTCATACAGCACAATGACCCACACTGTACACAACGTCAACAATCTTCTGCATTACTACATCCAAGGGCACGTGGCATAGTTTTTTTATAAATAGTGAAAAATTAATCATGTTATGCAAGGACAAATTGAATTTTAGTTTAATTAGTAAAGTCGCAAGAATCCAGAGTAAGTTTCAAAATGTCAGAAATTCACGTTCATTACCTTGGCCAGAATTCTAGCCCAGCAAGAGGGAAATCTGTCCTTCAATCCCCAGCATCCATGTAATCGCTTGCTCCATGTGTCCACTTGGAAACCTATATGAAGGGATGTTCAGCCTGACAGAGAACTTGTGACAATCCTCCACTGTCTGACCTAAAGCTGAAACAGGAGCTATCTCTTCCAGCTTGGAGGGTAGCGAGGTGGAGGTGAGACAGAAAATATTAATTGGTGTAGATTCACATTGTTCTCATTGTGATTGTTTAAAAACCTGGGCCAGAAAAGACTCAAGCAGAAAGGAGCAGAAGTAGACCATTCTTAACACCGCTCCTGCCCCGTCACGCCATTCTGTACCATCATAGCTCACACAGCACTTTTATGTCTTTTTCCAGTGTATCCATATCATCGTGTTGCCAAGTGGCTAACACATATTTATCGATCTTTACCATAAATAGACATCGAAGTTATTCATCGCTGTGAGGAAAATGTTGCATTTCGAGACAGTTGGGTTTCTGCATGAATGTTATAGGTTTTGCAGATGAGTGGCCGAGTCTGGTCTGAACACCTTTCAAACCAGAAACTAAAACTCGACTCTGATGAGGTTTGCATCCACAACTTTTGAATGGCAGTCTGAAGAAAGGCGTAGAAATTCAACGCGCTTTCCATTGCCCCACAGAGTCGCGGCCTCACCCAGTTTTCAGCACAAAAGTTTGCCTTAGAACGATTTCGTTTGGGACATCCGTCTCATGTCTGTCTGACCTCGTCACACTTTCCAGTATCTGGTCCTTATCCACGTGTGCTCTGGATCTTTAAGTGTTCGGCTACATACTGCTGAAATGTCCTCATAACACTTAGCATTACCACACGTTCAAATGAGAAATTCCAGATGAACAACACTCTATGGGTGAAAGCGTTCTTCCTAAATCTCCTCTAAACCGCTTTTCTCCTGCTTTTCATCTATGTCACTGGTTATTATTCCTTCCCGAAAAGCCTTATTCCTGTCCTACATATCTATCCTCTTCATAATATGTGCATGTTAATCAGTTTCTCACTCAGCCTTCTCTGTGCTTAGTTACACAGCCCCAGCTTAGCTCATCTACCTTCACAATGGGAATGGTCCAGCCCTTGGCATTATTTTCATCTCCTGTGAACTTCTCCTCCTGCAGTCAGACGGGTCCTGCGGTCTTGCGATTACAACGGAAAATGAAATGCTCTTTGAAGAAATGCCAAAATGTCTGAACAAAATCAGCAGCCCTTGTCCATCTATGATGAGAAAGGACAGTGAACGCTTCGAGTCCAATGATTCGTGTTCGGAACTGATGGGATGTGTGGGTGGGTAAAAAATGTGAAAGAGTGCGGACAGGATCCAAAATGATTGAACTCGGTGTTGGGTCCTGAAATCTGCATGGTCTTTCAGTAGAAAATGAGTTGCCCAATCTTCCAGTTTGTGCTGTGCCTTGAAGAAGAACTGCCGCAGACCAGAGACTGGTATGATGGCTTGGGTACACAATGCAATCTTAAAGTGGCAGGGCACTGGAAGACTGGGGTAATTTTTGTTGATTCTGGATAGAACTTAAGTGATCTCAGCTTTGTCACCGACTCTGTTTTCCTCTCTCCATTGTAGAGAGATCACATTCTCAGCAGGAACTACAGTTTTCTGGATTGAATGAAGTGCAGACAAATCACTGGAAGATGTGTCTGGAAGTTTCCACAGTGAGGAGAGACATCGGAAACCAGCAGGAAATGTATCTTACAACATAGAACGTTACAGTGGAGTACAGGCACTTCGGCCCTCGATGTTGCACCGACCTGTGAAAATAATGTGATGTCCATTGCAATGGAAAATTAACATTTCTTTTGAAACCAATCAAAGCACAAGGGAACAAAAAAAGTAAGGGCCTAATTTTGCAGAGGCAAGGGTTGCAGACAGAAAGAAAATCTATGTATATTTAAACCGAACTAATAGCAGACTTACAAGGCCAGCAAACTACCATATCAACAGCCAAGGAATTAGAAAAAAAAACAACTCCATATCTGGAAAGAAACTCGAATGTTTCAGGCCACTGACCTTGAAGTGTTGATAAGAAGAAGCGAATTGAAATTTAAAGGGAATATGTAAAAGCTATCAGGCACCCATTACATGAGGCGTCTTGCCAATGTATTACCTGGGACACGGGAAACTTGAATTTGATGGAACTCCACGCGCTACATGCTGAAATCTTTCTGGCCCAAGAGAAGGAAAAACAGAAATTAAAGATGGAAAAGCAAACACTTAAAGCTCAGCTTACTATGATGCAGATGGTCGCCTAGCCGCTGGAAGGAGGTGCTGCATGAAAAGAAGGGCTGGCAGAGGTAAATCTGGTGGGTGCTTTCTTTGCAGAGCAATGGACAACTGAGTGAGGCAGTGCACGCCAAGGCAGCCTCAATCGGCCCTGGAGGCTGGGCAGCAGGGTGACTAATGGAGGAATGCTGAGGTGAAGGTGGGCAGCCCCAAAGTTACAGGTAAGCCTCTTTGCTTTATGCTTGGCAACGAATACTCGCTTATGCTCATCACTACTACTAACCTTATGGGCACTGAAACATGTCCCACCTCTATACTGAGCACTGAGTTTGCGATGCGTGAACTATATTTTCAGTACAACGATGATGAAAATAAGTCAATGCTTACATCTATGTTATATGTGCAAGGTGTACCTCTTACTTTTTTGGAAGATACAAGGGCAACATATTCAGTTCATAAATCAAGGCAGTTCAGAGAGTCGACACAAATAAAGATGAATGGAAGCTTCCTGAACTTAATGGGCGCATCAGGAGCCGTGACACGAGAGAGATTTAGCGCATCCCTGTTGTGCAAAACCAGTATTGGGGAAATATTCCAATTCTCATTTCTGTTATCGGAATTCTGTACTTTAAATCTGATGTCTCGGGATCTCATAGTGAGACTGGGGTCCGATTTGCGCAGTACCAAGACGGGCTTGCAGGTAATACAAAAAGAAGATTTAGCAGTGCAGGCTGGAAAATACGAATCACAACCCCTGATGCATGTCAGAGAGCGATAGGTTCCGTGAGCGATTCACTCACCCAGGAAGCAAGTAGCCATGTTAATCCCATTAACACTGATTTTCTTGCTGGAACTATGCTGCACTGCACAGCACACATACACCGCGATGGTCCTGACAAATCATGAGAAAAGGATTGGTTCAGGAGATTGGTTAAACCAGATCAGTTGTTATTGTGCCAATTTTATTGGAATGATCACAGATGTGCTGTCACTTTAAACTTTTTTAAGTATCTGTGACGGGAAATAGACCCTGTTTTGTGATGTGGAAGGCTCTTTTCCTCACGGATCATTGGTGAAGGCATCCAGCGACAGGTGTCAGAATTTAGGACCATGGGTACAACAGGCACAAAAAACGAAAGATTGTATCTTCAGGGTCGGTGTGGGTATCTGCAGTTATAAGGACGTATAGGAAGAAACTAAATTGGCTAACTCAGGCAGACAGGGCAGTCCAGGTAATCCCCGGCAGGAGTGTCATCTGGCGTTTACCTATGGTAGATGTCTCGGACCCAAGATTAAGAAGGGTCCCAACTGATTTCAGGGCAAAAGGCAAACACGATGTGGGACTCATACGAATCCTTAAGAATAACCCCGAAGTCTGAGTATCGTCCTTGCAAAGCAAAAGAGCCGTTAAAACCCGAGGCTGTGCAAGGAATTACTCCAGTCCTTGAACCTCTCTTCTTGGCTGGAGTGATAATCCCCCGTGAATAATCACTGGTGAGAACACCCATTTTTTTCGTTCAAAAAGGCAAACATTCCAGGTGGATCGGGGGAATGGAGGTTTGTTCATGACCTGCAGGTTATCAAGAACGCTGTTGTTCTGCACACCCCAAATGTTCCCAACCCCTATATTATATTGGCTCAAATTCCACCGGATTTAAATGGCTCTCTATTGTGGAATTAGCAAATGCCTTGTTTTGTGTACCGTTACATGCCGACAGTCAATTCAGCTTCACTTTTCCATTCAAAGGCAAACAGTACACTTTCACGTGACATTTTCAAGATTACTGTGAGCCCCACCATAGTTAACGAGGCTCTACACAGGAGTCTGGAGACTCTTGTTTTAACCGGTGGGGGGGGGGGGGGGGGGGGGGGAGGGGTTGGTCAGCGCTTCTGCAGTATGTAAACGAATGATTAATCGCAGCATCAACAGAGAAACAATGTGAGAAAGGTAGGCTTGCGAAGCTCAGCCATCTCGTCTCTCAAAACTACAACTAGTGGAACAACAGTTGAAGTTCTTAGGTCACTTAATATCTGAACAAGGAAAGGCCATTGGTCAACACGGAGTTCAAGCAAACCAGCAAAATTCAAAGCCTCACATGAAGAAACAATTGTTATCCTTTTTGGTCATGCGATCCTACTTAGAATGTTTAACCCGCATTACGCAACCCTTTAGGTGCCTAAAAGTAACATAGTTCATGGTTCAGATTTGCAGAGCTGGAGTCCGTTGCAGTGACCCCTGAGGCCGAGAGTGCTTTTGTTGAATTGAAATGGCACTCCAAACTACACCGACACTGGGATTCCAAATCCAAACAAGCCTTTTGTACAAACAGTGGATGAGAAGCGTGCCTGCATGAGATTTGTGCTGATGCAGAATTATGTGTGGAAAATGGAGTCCAGTAGCTTAGTTTTCACCTCAACTTAGATCCCGTAACGGCAGGATTGCATAAATGCCTCCGTGTCGTGCCTGCATTTGAAAAGGCTGTTGTAGCTTCCAGGGACATAGTCGGCTTTGTTGAATTAAACCGACTGGTCCCACATGCAGTATCCTTACTGCTTTCTGAACAAAGCACAGCACACATGTCGGCAGCACGTTGGCTCACATACAATGCTATGCTATTGGAGAAGCCTAACATGACAATAAAGCGATGTAACGTCCTTAATGCTGCTTGTCTTCTCCCATAGAAGGAGACGGAGACCCACATGACTGTGTCGCTGTAATTAATGACATTTGAAGCCCGAGACCACATGTGTAGGATTCACCAATTTATAATCTGGATACGGCGTTTTATTGTGGATAGGTCAGCATTCAGAAGCAAAGAGATAGGCCAGTGTCTGGTATGTTGTAGCAACTACCCACGAGGTAGTCAAAGCGGGATCACTTTCTTCTCATCTGTCAGGGCAAGCAGCAGAGCTGATTGCCTTGATTGAGGCATGTAAATTGGCCGAAGGAAGAACAGTGAATATTTACATCGACAACAGATATGCATTCCGGGATGTACATAATTTTGGATCCCTGTTGAAAAACAAGGGCTTCTTGACCTCCACTGGAAAGCCAATCACATAAAATGGCCTGATCTCTGACCTCCTGAAAGCAGTCCGATTTGCCTAAATCAATCACTGTACGTAAATGTGAAGCCCACAGGAAAAATTATGATTCAATTTCTCTCGGCAATGATAATGTAGACTGAGCGGCAAGGACGGCAGCCAATCAGCCGCCAAGTGATGAGTTTGACATGTGTATGTCAAATATTTGTAATCAAAGGAGACTTATGGGAGTTACAGTCTCAGGCCACATAGAAGGAGAAGCGTGCATGGACAAGGGCAGGGTGCAGAATGAGGGATTGGGTGTGGTGTGGCCCCAGTGGGAAGTCCTGTCTACCACCATCTTTATTCCCTTTCTATGCCAAAGTAACACACGGTAAGGACCATGTGTTAAAAGTGGGGATGTACGACAATATTTCAGCACGCTGGTACAGAAAGGGATTTACTCATTACTCATAAAAATAATGTGAATACTGTGTTATCTGTGCCACTAATAAGGTGGGGAGCTGAATACAAATGAATCAGGCAGAACACCCCCAATTCCAAAGACACATTGAACATTTACAGATGTATTTTATTGAACTAACACCCAGCGAAGGGAAAAGGCATTGTCTGGTGATAGTTAATGTTTTCCCAAGGGGTGGAAGTGCTTGCACAACTAAACAGGATGCCAGTGCAGTAGCCAAGGCTTTGCTAACTGAAATAATTCCGAGATGGGGCATCCCTGAAAGGCTAAGCAGCGACAATGGAAAGCCATTTATAAATATTGCCCTACAGCAGATCAGTGATTACTGGGGAATAAAGGTGAGGCAACATTGTGCCTACCACCCAGCGAGTGGTGGGGCAGTGGAAACAGAGAAAACTATCCTTAAAAATAAATTGGCAAAATGTTGTGAGGAACTAGAGGTGACATGGACAAAGGCATTTTCAATTGTGCTAATGTATATGAAGGAGAGGAAGAGTAAATATTAGGACGTTTGAGATGTTGTTTGCAAGGTGGCCAATACAGGAATTGGCCAAGACCGATTTTAAAACTGATAACAGACCATTGTGTGGACGAGATATTATGTTACGATATAAAACTCTCCACACTTCTGTCTCAAATACAAAATCAAAAGAAGGGCAGCACTACCCCAATCAGCAGAAGGGAAGATGCACAATCTAGAACCTGAAGACTGGATAGTGGTGAAAGACTTCAGGAGCAAAAGCATGAAGGCGAAGAGGTGGCTGGGACAGTTCCAAGGGCTCCCTACAACATAGACAGCTGTTAAGATCACTGAATGAGCCACGTTGATACACGCCAGCTGTTGCAAACGTGCAGCTGACCTTGAGGAGACATCGGACAACATCGGATCCAGAAAAGTGTAAGTAAAAATTAGAAGACTCATAGAAATATGGGGCTGCATGGTAGGACGAGTCGTGAAGGCAGGGGTGTCTGGGATACAACAGCAGACGGTAATCTTAACCAAGGATGTTAAGTTGACCTTTACATGCCAACCATGCCCGTTTGGTAACCAGGAAGACTATAAATAAGACAATAAATATTTACGCAGAGATCCTTGTGTACCCAATTACTGGCACTGAGTAGTATCCATCACGGCTTCAGGTACACCTGACACGGGATATCGATTTCCTGTTATCAAAGAAGGATGTTCCATGGCAAGGGTACTAATAACCAAGATTCAGAAGAGCGATGAGGAAGCCTGGTGGTGTGGAATAGATAGACCCTTCTCCGATATCTATAGACAGGTGAATATAGTGGTACAGTCTCGCACCCACCCCACCCGAGATGCAGTGCAGATGGTCCTCCAAGAAATAGTAGCTCTTGGACTCGAAAAGATGAATGTCTAATGACCCGCACTGCAGATGAGCGGAAAGGCCTTTTCCAAACTGACAGAAATGGAAGAAAGAAATAATCTGAATGTGCAGCTAAAATGATCCCAAATGAAAAAAGTAAAAGTGGATTCATTGAGAAAACATACAGCACCATATTTCACTTTCCGTGGAAGTCGACTGTTAAGGACTCAGTGGTCTCACTGCTGTAGCAATGGGGGATTTCCTCTGACCGTTTATGTTGTTGACAACCTTCCCAAAGCAGGGAATTTGTATGGAACTGGCAATTAATCCAGTATTGTCACAAACAGGATTCAGACTAGCATAAAACAAAGAAGTGTGAATCCCGGAAATCTGAATCAGCAACAGGAATTGACAGAGAAACTCTGCAGGCCTGACAGCATCTGTGGAGACAAAGAGATTTATTGTTACATATCACAGATTCAGGCTACTTATGCTTTTTATTGTTTTATTGCCTGGGTAATTGTCAATTTCACTTCGCAAAACAGCATACTTACCAGAATCTCTCATTTGCTGACAGACGTCATCTGTAAAAATGCAAAATTCCTTTATCGGCTGTAATGCTGTTGCTGTTGCCCTGAGTTGGTGAAAGGCTGGCCTTCATTATCTTTTTCTTCTCCTTTATGTCGATGAGCAGCTATGGTGAATGGAGAATTTCTGTTTGTGTCCCTTTATCTCTCTGTACCATCTCACTCTCTTCTACATTCTCCCACTCTCTGTCTGTCAATATCCCTAGTTTTTCATTTCTACTCTTGATAAAGTGTTAAAAACGGAGGCTGTTCCGTGGCTTTCGGATGTCCACTTGAAAGCTGCAGTTTTTTCAAACGAAATTCTGGAGAATGCACGTCACTCTTTGGGATAGGCTTCACTGCCCAACCATAATTACTCAAGAGATTGAGATGGTAAGTTACTTTACTTCGTCCTCGAAGTGCTCAACACAGTGATACAGCCATGATGTCGATAGGGAGGGAGTTCCAAGAATTTGACATAGCGACATTGAATGAACAGCGAGATAGTTTCAGCTCAGAAGGGCGAGATCCTTAGAGGGGATTTGCAGTGACAATTTATTCGGTGCATGTGCTGCCATGGCTGCCAGAGGATGTGGTGGAGGCTCGTACAATTGCAACATTTAAGAGGCATTTGAAATTGTGTATGAGTAGGAAGGGTTTAGAGGGATATGGGCCGCGTTTTGGCAAGAGGGACCAAATTGGGTTGGGATTTCCGGTCAGCATGGACAGGTTTGAACGAAGGGAATGTTTCCCTGCAGTACATCTCTATGACTCTATGATTCCAGTTGGATGTAATCAATCACTGGATTCCTTCTGGCAGAACCGGGTCTGTGCTCTCTGTTGAAGCAGAAAATGGTTTTTATTCAGAGTAGCCACAAGAAGAGAAATAAATCTTCATTTCCTGACTTGGAATTTTATCCAGGCCTGGGCGATTCAAACCCAGACTCTGAAGCAGGGACTCCACTGAAGTTGACAATAATCCTTTCGACCTAACCTGTACAAACTCTTGTGCCTATCGTTCTTTGTCACCACATTTTGAAGCACTGGTCCTTGCCGTGGGTGGTGAAGGAGCTAACTACTGCCTCGCAGAAAAACCGTGGGGTCAGAGACCTGATCGATCTGTCACACAGCGGGGATTGCATTGCTCAAACCAGACGTGTTTGCTGTGTGGGACTGAAATTGAGCTCGATCACACACAGATACGGTGTAACAGCTGCCAGTAGATGTGGAGGCGGTTGGGACAGTTTTATTCGCACTCTGGGAAAAATACTGGATCTTAAATTCAGGGGAGCTAAGTGTCACAGATAGAAGGCTGAAAATTGGTTTGGGAACAATATGAGTCATATCCGAATGGCGGGCAGACCAGATGGACTGAAAGCTCTAACTGTCCTCCGATGCCTTCTGGTCTCTGACCATCCAGTATCTAAGGAAATGGAAACAGAGTTAATCGTGCATTTCGAAGTCCTCCTCCCATAACTCGGTGAGGTGAGAGATGGAACAGTTCTGCTATTAAATCTTGAGACTGGGAGAATGTTTGGAGACGGAGTAATAAAAGAGAAACTGCGTATAAAGTGGAGAGTCAGGAGATATTCAATAAAATAGGTAGACGGAAATAGTCATGGAGTAATAAGTGTCAATGGTCTTGAAGACTTAACTCGATTTTCCATTCCAAGATTCTACCAGACCTGCTGAGATTTTCCCGCAATTTCTTTTGTTGGTACTGAAACAGAAGGGAAAAGTCTGATCCTGGACCAATCAGCTATGTCTGCTCTGTGGACGTTTGAATTCTCTATTCGAAAAAATTACTTCTGCCCCACACGGAAACCTCACTATCCTGCATCACCCCACCCCTGTTACTGACAATAAGCTGTTCATTACATAAACACATATGGGTACACAACAGAATCATTTACCGAGTTAATTGCGAAAATTCCAGGGAGAGTTCCATTCGGTTTCCATCAGAGCATTCTCATTCAGTTAATTCTATTACAGCACCATTTGACATGCAGCTGTCACTGACATGTGGCCATTCGAATTCGACGTCTCTGGACATTTTGGTTGGGGCACGTTTGGAATGGAACCTCACGTTTTGGAAGGGACATCGTTTATAGCATATTCGGCTGAACTGATAACCTTGTCTCTTGCACCTGCAGTACAGTGGAGACAGTTTTCACTCAGAAACCAAGAGATGATCAAAAACGGAGGAAAACATGTGTCAACAAAACCTGCCCCAGCGAGCGAATTCGCTCTTGCAACATTAAAGGAGAGCGGCAAACCTATTAACAAACAACAGCGCCCTGCGTGGGTCTTGACCCACACCATTGAATTTAAAGGTCTCAGGCTCTACCGACTGAGCGTACCAGGACAGGATTGGTGTTGATTAATTTATCATTTCATACTGAGTTTAATTAAGCTGACATGGCAACTTTCAAAAATCTCGTTCATTCCTCCACATTGCAAATAACATTATCCAAGTCATTCAATTCTCAGATTTATTCCTTCAGAGAAAGACAATCCATTTAGGCCTTGACCCAGGATTTACGATTCTCTGCTAATATTTTCATATTTTGACCCTGATCATTAGGTCACCGAAGTGATTCCCAGACCCTCTGGCAGACTGCAAATCAATCGGGAAAATACCTCAGGCAACCAAATCATTTCTGATTAGAGTGTAGGGAATTCCATCTGCTGAAGAGACAGAGTCCTCACAATCAACACTTTCTTTGTTCTACCTGCCTACAAAGTTTACCACTTCTAATATTCAAGAAAGGAATTCTGATTATAAAATGTTTTAAAAGGAGGAACAATCTTCTGAAGACATTTCGAATTTGAATTAGAATTTTTTACCCTTTCACACGGTAACAGCTGTTCCTGAGGAAGGAGTTTCCAAGAGCTGTGTCCCAGGGCTGGGCAGGAAGCCGATGATTGAAACTGCAGTGGCCCCTTTCTGTTGGCCGCAGGGGCTTGTAGAGAGTGGGGTCACATTTTGCTGCACGTGACCGTCTCACTCATTGCGGACTCAGGGTCAATCATGGATGAGTTCTCGTGGTTGTATTGTCAGTACATGGTCGATCTCAATACTTGATGTGAAATATTTGAGGCTCTGTGCTCTTTTTGGGCTAGGACAACCAACATTTCAGCCAAATGTTCTGACCATTTGAGACACAGCAACTGGCAGCAAAATTGTGCGTGTACACATCCAAACGCACAGTGATCGAGAGGATGTTTACAGCAGTTGTTCTCATTATTTTAAGAATCAGTTGCTCATGTTCCCGTGTTTATCGCAGAGATGGTGAGAGACCCGCGGAGTAACAAACACACCCATAAAGCAATATCAGGACCTGTGTAGTTCTGTCATAAAAAGCTGCCTGCAGTTGTTCTATTGCAAAGTTGGGTTTCAAACCCATGACGCAATAGAGACTGGATCCTAATCCCAGCACATTAAACCACTCTGGATTAGTGGTGTTGGAAGAGCACTGCAGTTCAGGCAGTATCCGGCAGCAGTAAAAATCGACGTTTCAGGCAAAAGCCCTTCATACAGGGTTTCGCCCGAAACGTCGATTTTACTGCTCCTCGGATGCTGCCTGTACTGCTGCGCTCTTCAGCACCACTAATCCTGAATCTGGTCTCCAGCATCTGCATTCATTGCTTTTACCTACATTAAACCACTCGGCGACGCTCCCTGACGATAACTAAGCGCCAAACCTGTCAAGACTAATGTTTCAGCATCGCTTCACTTCAGGCAATTTCCCCTGGCACTTTCTATGAATACCTTAGTATAATTTTAAAAAAAATTACAACGATTTGAAATGTTTGCACGGTGTGGACATTATTGAGAAGCTGAATATTCTTCGACAGTTTTCCCCGGAGCTTCAGGCCTGAGGGATGTCCTTGGAAAAGTTTACAAAATCATGAGGTAGATGAGCAGAGAACATAGTCAATATACACTTTTTCAGAAGTCACGTGAGTTTAAAGTGAGATAGCATAGGTCTAATGTGAGAGCAGTACAATTTGAAAGGGATGTGAGCGACACTTGTTTTTAATACAGACATTTTTGTGCGTGTGGAATAAATTGCCACATTTAGTGGCAGTGTTTGGTGCACTCACAACACTTCAAAGGCATCTAAATGGGTATGCAGACAGGAATTGTTCCGAGAGATAAGGGACAAATATTGGCAAATATGTTTAGATTAGTTACGGTCATCTGTACAACAGGTGCAAGTTGGATAGGAAGGTTTGCTTCCGTGCTCGGCAGTTCTGTGACATTCCAGTACCTGACAACAGTTTGAATAGACCACTTGCAAATACGCATGCCGTTTGTTACTAAGTCAGCGTTTTTGAGTTTTATTTTTTTCATGAGGCATAATGTTTTGAAATGACACAGAGAGGAATGTTTTCCAGACATTTACAGACAATGACAATTCTCCTTGATACATTCACAAGTTCTCCATCAAATAATTTCGTTGACTAAAAAAAAACTCACAAATCGTGTTATCCCCGCAACCCTCCAGTGAATCCAAAAACTGACAGCTCTTAACGTGGACCAGGTGCAAAACTCAAGAGGCAGAGTCATTATCAGACAGGCAAACTCATTACTTCTGTCTGTGGGGCAGTGCGAGACGTGTATGTCAAGAACTGCTCCCACAAATAACACCAAAGCAATTCCAAACGGAGCTTCCCGACATTCTGGAGATTTAGTGCATTGCCAAGTAACAGAAAGTGCTCAAGTAACATTAAACAAAACAGAAAAATGTACCATGCAAAGTGAATATTACCAATTATATTCTCGATTAAATTAGGTCAACAATGCGCTGGTGCCTCCATCTCATCGAGCGAGCCAATCTCCAGCCTCCCTCACCAGGACAGTAATGAAGGAAATGAGAGAAATATAACAAAGTTTCACGTTGCGATTGCCCACCTTTTAGCCACAACAACAAAAAACGAGGGAGCAGATTCAGTGCAGGATCTGGCTTCACAACAGCGGTGAAATAACGACGTCCACTCACTTTCAGGGAAAACTGTGAACAACTCACATTGTCCAGAATATGAATACGAGCGCAGGCTGTTTAATTCCCATATTCTACTGCTGTCCCGACATTCATACGATAATGTACCTTTCAAAGAGAGCGTTTGTAGCTGTGGAATGACAGTTGCAGCGGTTTCCCCTCGCTCTTACTGCCGCCCTTGGTCGTGTAGGGGCTGCAATTCTCATTTTACACGCGGTAGTTGAGTGTACACTTCTCTGTTGTGGAGCAGAAAGATGTGACGTTCGGATGCTTCTGGAGTTCTTGTTGAAAAGTTCGGTCACGCTAGGAAGATGGTTTACAGACTTTTCCTCCCTTTCTGGGTGACATTCTCAGCGCTGCAGAGGTTCCTGTGAAGCGCTGCTCTCATGTTTTGGTACGAATTCATTTGGCTTCATTCCCGCTGCTTCCGTTTGTTGGGATTGCAGATTGGGTCCAACGGATGGAATCCGTGGATGAGTGCCCTGCTTCCAGGAATTGTCTGGCTGTCTTCTGCTTGCCCTGTCCTATGACTGTTGTGCTATTCTAGTCGAATGTGTGGCCCTTGCCATTTGTACATATTGCTACTAGGGACTGCTGGACTGACACCCACATAAATTATTTGCCAAGAACCAATATCCACCCACCTTCATTCGCAAATGCATGGCACACAAAGTTCGCAACGAGGATTTGCTATGAGGTAATTTTTAAATCATGCTTCCCTGTGTTAAAAGCATATTCTGGAAAACGATATCCAGACTCCTCCGGACGCTCGGACTTATGAAAGCACAGAAACCGAGAGCCTCACTCAGACAACAACTCACGAAAAACCAAGGCCCAATACCCATCATGTGCCGGTCAAACGTGGTTGACGAGATTCCATGCAGGGACTGCACGATAAACGACATAGGAGAAAGAGGCTGACAACTAGAGAGCTGCATTCATAATTTCATCTGGACTGTAAACGCCTCGGACAGCTGTTCCTTGCAGTTACGCACAGAATATTGAATGTCTCTGATTCCAGGGCTTGGAATTTGGATGATATGACCGTCTGCATCACTGGTTACTTCCTTGTGTGAGGTAACGCCTGATGGAACACATGTCACACTATATTGCTCATTGAGAAATACATCCAAAATAGGAGCGTAGAGCAGCATTTCTGTTGTCCTTCTGGCGCTGTCCCTGACATGCCCTGTGGCACTGCACTTATTCTGTGTTTCCTGAGGGTTCGGCACATGCTTCCACGATCGCATTATGGGCAGTAATCTGCATTTTCGCTTCAGTAACGGGTCTATGAAGCGGAGGTCCACCATTCTGTATTCTATTTTTCTCTTCTTATGCACAACTACAATACAGTAAAGGATCAATTAATATTGAAAGATGATATACAGAGGCGTGTGAAATACCGAAGTTTTAATGACATTTATGCAATGGTTAGAGATTACCTTGATTCAGGATATAAGGATGTAAAGTCTGTTTGGCTGGAGTTGAGGAACAAGTGAGGAATGAACTCACAAGCATGTCTAGTTTACAAGCCCACTCGCAGTAACCACAAAGCGAAATAAATCGTACAAGGGGAAAAAAATGCGTGTGAGTGACAAAAATGGCAATAGTCATGTGTGATCTTAACTTCCCATCTAAAACTCTCGGTTCCATTGTAAAAACATTTGGAGAACCAAAATAAAAAAAATCGCACATGTCCCATAAAACATCACGAGGGATATCTCGGTAATTGATTACTCTACTGGTGACTTAATTTTCCTATTTTCTTGGAAACCATCTCTTTAATTGTGAGCATCAGAAAAGGCTTTGTTTAACCAGCAAGAAATAAATATGTGATTAAGCTTTGTTCGTTTCATGTATAAGAACACTGAGACTCCTCTGCACCGCACTTCTTTTGCGTTTCTATCGATTTTAACACCAGTGTGTCTTTTGATTCTTCCCAACAAAGTATATGACCTCGCATTCCCTACATGAAACTGCATCTGCCAAGAATACTCCACTTGTTGGAGGGAATCCTGAGGAACAGAATGTACATGTATTTGGAAAGGCAAGGACTGATTCGGGATTGTTAACATGGCTTTGTGCGTGGGAAATCATGTCTCACAAACTTCATTGAGGTTTTTGAAGAAGTAACAAAGAAGATTGATGAGGGCAGAGCAGTAAATGTGATCCATAGGGTCTTCAGTAAGGCGTTCAATAATGTTCCCCATGCGAAACTGATTGGCAAGGTTAGATCTCATGTAACAACAGTGGACCTAATACCAACCCTTGTGGTACGTCGCGAGGACCTGGACACCTAGAAGAACATATTCCATCAACTACAACACTGTTTTCTATTGGCAAGCCAATTACTGATCAAAGCTGGAATCTCTCCCACAATTCCATTCCTCCGCATTTTGTATAATAGCCTATTGTGGGGAGACTTATCGAACAACTTGCTGAAACCCATATACACCACATCAACCGGGTTATTGTCATCTACCTGTTTGGTCACTTTGTCAAAAAAGTCAACAAGATTCGTTAGGCAAGGCCTAACCATCACAAAACCGTGCTGACTGTCCCTGATCAGATTATTCTTTTCGAGATGGTCATAAATCCTATCTACAATAACCTTTTCCAACACGTTACCAACAATTGCAGTGATACTCACTGGTCTGTAATTACCAGGGTTGTCTCTACGAAAGCTTTTGCACAAGAGAACAACATATGCTATGCTCCATTCCACGGGCTCTATTCCTGTAGACAACGACGATTTGACGATCAATTCCAAAGGCTCATCAATCTCTTCCCTTGCTTCCCAGAAGGATCCTAGGACAGATCCCATCCGGCCCAGGGGACTTGTGTGTTTTCACAATCTTCAGTATTTCTATACCTAATCCTTGTGAACCTCAATCTCTACTACACTAGACGCAAGTATCTCTGTATCTTCCTCGCCAACATTTTCATTTTCTATAGCGAAAAATATTAATTTAGTGCTTCACCTACCTCCTCTGACTCCACCCAAAACATCCCACTATTATCCTTGATTGTCCCAAATTTAACTCTCGTCATTCTTAGAGATAATGCTTTAAATATGGAACATTTCTGATGAAGAACTCGAGTTCCCAAGTCTAATCAAATTACCGGCCTGGTTTGCAAGATAAGCTTTCTGAACTTTGAGAAGAAATTGCTCCAGCAGGAAAGCATTCATAACGCATGCCAGTAGGACCCGAACCTACGCGGAGAAACCCCAAGGAATTTTTAATCAATCGCCTTAACCACTCGGCCATGACTACAGACATAGCTGCGATGCTGAGCAGTGACCAAATCAGCCGTGATCTCATTGAAAGCTGCCGCTGACTTGAGTTAAATGCTTCCATCTCCTTTCATACCTTTGCTGTCATTTGTAAGGTGCGAGACACCAATGTAAAAGAAGAAAAGCACAAAGTTAGGAAAAGATATTTGCAGCCAAACTGAGTCAAAATTATTTCTTGAAAGGAAAATCACACTTAGCAATTTGCTAGATCTTTTTGCGAACAAGACCAGCAGTGGTAATCAAGGGAGTTATTGATCTGAGTATTCTTGGACATGAAACAAACAAAGGTCAGTGACATATTCATTTCTTTTTCTGGCGAACGAAATGGTCTTTCCTGATGGTTACAATGAAAGAGATGGTTCCCAAAAAAAGACAGAGATTAAGTCGCTTGTAGATATACTTCAATGTGATACGATTCACTTTCCGCTTGTAATTACCCGAGATGGAGGGGTTGAGTTACCTTTCTTCACTCTTCAACTCCACAGCATGGAGGTGCAGACATGAAACCGCTAGAGATGGAGTTCTTGAATTGGGAACCAGCGACACTGAAGGAACTAGGCAAAAGTGAAGACTGCAGATGCTGGAAACTTGATATTAGATTAGAGTGATGCTGGAAAAGCACAGCAGCATCCGAGGAGCAGGAAAGTCGATGTTTCTGTTGTCAGTCTTTCTGCGTTCTGCAAACAAGTTTCGTTTTTGGCTCAGATTTCCAGCAACTGCAGCTATTTATTTTATGTTAACCTTCATTATGTTTTGGACAAAACCAATAACCGGCTAGCTTCGGAAAATCGGCAGAAGTACTGTTACACCGATATTTTTAGCAGAACAATACAACCATTCCATGAGCGGGAACATGATTCAGGCCACGGTGCTGAGAGTACCGAATCCTCACAAGTAAATAACGAGACAAGGCGAAAGATACTGTCGTATTTGGTGTAAATAAAACACCCTTTCTGAACAATTTCTTTGCAGATTATTATCAACTTGTCTTCGTAGATTAACAAAGTGGGAAAAGGCCATTCCACCTGTGTGCATTGCGGCTAATCAAAAAGCCATCTATTCCAGTCGCAGTTTACAACTTTGGCCCAAAGTCTCGTGAGTTCTAACGTTCCCAGGGCAAATGTCAATGACTTTATCCTGTGTTCTTAAATGGCACAATAATGGGGCAGATGTATGACACGGCCACAACGACTTGGAACTCTTTTGAGGAACTCATGCTCATTTTCAATCAGAAAGGGAGACACACAGAAAGATACCCCCAACCAACAGAGGTCTCCGTTGTGGTGAGCTGGAATTTGAAATGGACAATAGGACAAATGCAAGTTTTAAACGCGGAAGCACAGAAGTGACGTCCCGTCAGGGCTTCACAGGGGAGCATCAACATGGGGCTCGGTTAAGTCAGACATTCCCCTCGAGCCACTCAGGATTCGAGCATACAATCTTCTAATCAGAAGTCAGACGGGTTACCCGTTACGCCACTGGCCCAAGAGACATACAGACCCCTGGCAGAATGTCGATATGTAATTCCATGGAGTTTCACGGAATCAGAATTAAAAAGGTGAACAAGCAGCGAAGATAATCACCAACACTGCTTCACTTCGAAGTTTCCAATTTGTGAAGCAGTGCCTTTCACTGGCAAAGGAGAAACATTCGTCCGCAGCTGCCTGCCTCAGGGTCGCCTCCTTCTCTGCTGGAAGTGTCCATCGTTTTATTCACAGTCACGACGCGATTTCATGATCCACTCCAGTGAAAACGTGTCATGGTGTCTTCTAAGCAAGACCCTGCCGAAACTCAGCGAGAGACATCTGGTCATTTCGAGCTCAGGATGTGGAATTAGACGAGCTGCGTGACACCTTTTATTGGCGCCGCCACTTCACTGCAAATTTGCGGCTCAAAACGAGCCGTTGTTAGCATCAGCTTGATTTGTACCTTCCTGCAGTGCATTTGCTAAACAACATCAGATAGATCCCATCCGGCCCAGCTGACTTATCTATTTTCACACTCTGCAGTATTTCCTTGTGAACCTCAATCTCTAGTCTAGACGCAAGTTCCTCTGTATCTTCCTCGCCAACATTTTCATTATCGGTAGCGAACTCTGTCGAAAAATATTTATTTAGTGCTTCCTCTATCTCCACTGACTCCACACACGACTTCCCACTATTATCCTTGATTGTCTCAAATTTAACTCTCGTCATTCTTTTATTGCTGACATACCTATGGAAAGCCTTAGGGTTAACCCTGATCCTATCTGCCAACAACTTCTCATGTCTCCTCCTGGCTCTTCTCAGCTCTCATTTTAGATCTTTCCTGGTATCGTTGGAACCCTCGAGCGCTCTAACTGAGTTTTCACGTTTTGTCCTAACATAAGACTTCTTGTTCTTCTTGACCAGGGATTCCACTTCCTTAGTAAACCACGGCTCACGCGTTCTATATCTCCCTCCCTGCCAGACAGGTACATACTTTTCTAGGACACACAGGAGCTTTTCCTTGAATAAGCTCCACATTTTTAATGTGCTCACCCCCTACAGTTTCCTACCCCACTCTACGCTTCCTAAATCTTACCTCATTGCATCGTGATTTCCCTTCCACCAGCTGAAACTCTTGCTCCGTGGAGTACACCTATCCCTTTCCATCACGAAAGTAAACCTGAGAGAGAGTTGTGATCGCTGTCTCCACAGTGCTCACCTACTTCCAAATCTAAAACCTGGCCAGGCTCGTTTCCCAGTACTAAATCGAAAGTGGCTTCTTCCCTTGAAGGTAGGTCTACATACTGTGTCAGGAAGCCCTTCCGCACACACTGGACAAAAACTGATGCATCTATAGTACTCGTACTGTAGTGATCTCAGTCAATATTTGGATATTGTCTTGAGTGTTCCAGAGTTTTTCATTGTCCCACAGTCCAGATGAAGTTTGTATTCCTCACGTACGGGAGCGAGAATTCTTTCAATATCTCAGATCAGTTCCTGTGCCGAGAACATCAGAGTCAATGTCCCTTCCTCTACTCGGACTGACAATTTACACTTCTTCAATCTCCTATGATTCAATTTCCCAAATGAGTTTCTCAAGATTTCCAAAGCTGGAGCCAAAATTATATGGTTTGCTTCCTAAACATTTTTCCAACTGCCAACTGACAATATTTTCACTGTATCGCTTCACAATCCTCTGGCTTGCACCATGTCCAGGGATGAGAAGTCCCGTTTGGTGGAGAGAGTTCCTAGGCTGGTGAGTTTCACTTTGGAACAAAGATGGTTAAGTGGCAATTTCCTGCGGTCGTTTGTAATAATGGGAGAGAGGGCGGTGGGGAATGAGCACTCTGACGAGCGGGAGGAAGTGTTGCCAATGACCAGAGTCAGAGAACAGAGGACAAGGGATTAAAGGAATCTAATGAAAAGCAGCACTTCTGCTCAGGGCGTTCAATAACAACTGCATTAACCCGATGCGTCGATCAGTGCATCAGGAAATAGAAACAGAGGTAATGTTTTGAATGTGGAGCATTTCTGATGAAGAACTCGAGTTTCTCAAGTCAAATCAAATTACAGGCCTGGTTTGCAAAACAGGCTTTCGGAACTTTGAATTGTTCCAGCAGGAAAGCATTCATAACGTAGTCAGCAGGATTCGACAAAACTGAACCATCTATAGTACTCGTACTGCCGTGATCCCAGTCAATATTTGGACTGTGTCTTGAGTGTTCCAGTGTTTTTTTTTGTCCCAGAGTCCAGATGAACGTTGGCAGATTCTCGATATGTAATGCCATGGACTTTCACGGAATCAGAATTAAAAAGGTGAACAAGCAGCGAAGATAATCACCAATACTGCTTCACTTCGAAGTTTCCAATTTGTGAAGCAGTGCCTTTCACTGGTAAAGGAGAAACATTTGTCCTCAGCTGTTTGCTTCTGTGTCACCTCCTTCTCTGCTGGAAGTGTCCATCGTTTTATTCACAGTCCCGACGCGATTTCATGATCCACTCCAGTGAAAACGTGTCATGGTGTCATCCAAGCAAGACCCTGCCGAAACTCAGCGAGAGACACCTGGTCATTTCGAGCTCAGGATGTGGAATTAGACAAGATGCGTGACACCTTTTATTGGCGCCGCCACTTCACTGAAAATTAGCGGCTCAAAACGGGACGTTGTTATCATCAGCTTGATTTGTACCTTCCTGCAATGCATTTGCTTTTCCACTCGGCCATGACTTCAGACAGCACCGCACCCTTGAGCATTGACCAAATCAGCCGTGATCTCATTGAAAGCTGCCGCTGACTTGATGAGTTAAATGCTTCCATCTGCTTTCATACCATTGCTGTCATTTGTAAGGTGCGAGACACCAATGTAAAAGAAGAAAAACACAAAGTTAGGAAAAGATATTTGCAGGCAAATTGAGTCAAAATTATTCATTGAAAAGAGCTATTGATCTGAGTATTCTTGGACATGAAACAAACAAAGGTTAATGACATATTCATTTCTTTTTCTGGTGAAGGAACTGGTCTTTCCAGATGCTCACAATGACAGAGAATTTTCCCAATTAAAGACGGCAAATAAGTCCCATCTCACTCTGACACCATCGTGAGCGCTGCTGTCTCACAATGACATAGACTCAAGGTCAATTCCCGCCTCAAGCAACTGAGTGTGTGGAGTTTGCACATTCTCCCCGTGGCTGCGTGCGCTTGCTCTGGTTTTCTCCCACACTCCAAAAATGTACCGGTTCGTTGAAATGGCCGTGCTAAATTGACGGGGTTAAAGGAGAGGAATGCATTTGGGCTCGGGTGGGTCGGTGTGGAGTTGCTGGGCCGAAGGACCTGTTTGCACATTGTAAGTATTCTAATCTACAGTAATCAATGACCAAGGTACAGCGCACGTTGTTCGATGGGGCATATATAACTTTTCGATTGTTTTTCTTCAAAGTTTCTTTACAATTCAAACAGGAGCGGAAGAAGGGAAATGAATGCCTCCCATAATTCTTGTCTTCTTTGGTCATTCACAGGCGGTATTTTTTCCTGTACGTTTTTTTTTACACTATGGTTACTGTTAGTGTTCTTGTAAGCCACAGGAGCTGGTTTCCTCTTTCCTCAATGTTCCTCATCACTACCCAAACACACCTTCCATCCTAATCTCCTGAATCAAAGTAATCTCTAACCATTGCATAATTGCCACGGAAACTGGGCTTTTCACACGCCTGTGTATGTCATTTCCCAATATTAATTGATCGTTTACTGTGTTGCAGTTGCAGACGAGAAGAGGAAAACAAAATAGAGGCCGGTGGTCCTGGGTTTCAAACGCACGTAATTGCAGCTAAAACGCAGGTTACTGCACACAATGCGATCACGGAAGCATGCACCGAACCGTCAGGAAGCACACAATAAGTACAATGCTGGATGTCATGTCAGGAACAGGACTAGAAACACAACAGAAATACATCTCTTGGGTACTATTTTCGACGTATTTCTCAATGAGCTATCGTGTTTTACATATGTTCCATCGGGAGTTACCTTACACAAGGAAGTAACCAGTGTTGCAGACGGTCATATAATCCGAGTTCCAAGTCCAGGAGTCAGAGACACTCAGTGCCCTGTGTGTACCTACAAGGAACAGCTGTGCATGGGGTTTCCAGGGTAACTGAACTGCATGACTGCAGCTCGATGGTCGTCTGTCTGCTTCTCCTCTATAGTTTTCTGTGCAGTCCCTGCGTTCAATCTTGTCAACTACGTTTGTCCGGCACAAGATGGGCATTGGTCACTTGACTCTGAGAGAGGCTATTGGTTTATGTGTTGTCACAATTCCGAGTGTAAGGAGGAATCTGGCTGTCAGTTCCCAGAAACTTACTTTAATAAATGGAAGCATGGTTTTTAACTTGCAGCGTGGCATATACTCGTTGCAAAGTTCGTGCACTGTGAATCACGTTGCGGGACTATCCAATTTTGGCAAAGAATTTGTGTGGCAGTCACGAGTTGCCACGACCAGCTATCCCTAGTAGCAATATGGACAAATGGCAAGAACTACAAATTCGATTAGAGCAGCACAAGTTTAATATGACAGGGCAAACAGAAGGCAGCCAGAAGATTTCTGGGTGTAGGGCAATCACCCAAGGTACCTTTTCATATGAAGGTCTGAGCATCAGCAGAATCTGGGACCCAAGTAGTCTGTGTTGGTTATTCATATTCCAGACAACTTGCGTTGTTCCCCGTTTACTCTGAAAGTGAATAGACATAGTTATTTCACCGTTATTTCGAAAGAAGATACTGCATTGAAGCTGTTCGCCGTTTTTTGATGTTGTGGCGAAAAGGTGGGCAATCGCGATGTGAAACGTTGCTATGCTTTCATTTCCTTCATTACTGTCCTGGTGAGGGAGAAAGGTGATTGGCTCTCTCGATCAGATGGTGGCACCGGCGCATTGATGGCCTAATTTCATCACGGATACAATTGGAAATGTTCACTTTTAATGGTTCGTTGTTATGTTTTGTTTTATGATACTTGAGCACTTTCTGGGACTTGGCAATACACTAAATCTCCAGTAAATTTGGAATTGCCTCGCTGTTATTTGTGCGAGCAGTTCATGTCAGAGACGACTCACAGTGCCTCACAGACAGCACTTAAGCTTCGGTGTGTCTGATCATGGTACTGCCTTTTCAGTTTTGATTCTGTTCCACGTTAAGAGCTTTCAGTTTTTGGATTCGCTGGAGAGCAAAGTGGGTAATGCGATATGTGAGGTATTTTTCTTCAGCCAAAATCTTTGATGGCGAACTTGGGAAAGTGTCAAGAAGAATGGTCATTGGCAGCAAATATCCGGAAAACCTTCATCTCTGGATCGGTTGGGCTCATCCACCCTCCAAACAAAATAGCCAAACTCGCTGGCTGAGGAACAAACAACATGCGTTTTTTTTGCAAATGGTGTATTCAAACTGTTGCCGGTGGCTGGAGCATCTCAGACTTGTCGAGCATGGAAACAAATCCCGCCATCCAACTTGCCCTTGCTGAATAGATAACCGACATTAATCCATACATTTCTGCCAATATTTGTTCCTTATCTCTCCGAGGTCTTCCTGTCTATACACCCATTCAGATGCCTTTGAAATGTTGTGAGTGCACCAGACTCTGCCACTAAATGTGGCAATTCATTCCAAACACACAAAAGTTCTGTGTGAAAAACATGTGTCCCTCACATCCCTTTTAAATTTTCCCTCTCTCACATTAAACGTCTGCTATGTAGATTTGAACTCGCGTGTCTTGTGAAGAAGTGCTCCCTAACTATTTACTCTGTCTGTCTTCCTCATGATTTTATAAGCTTCTGTGAGGCCATATCTAAGCACTGAAGCTCCTGGGAATCTGACGAAGCCTATTCAGTTTCGTTCTCATGTCCAAGCAGTGCAAACCTTGCAAATCCTTGTAAAGGTTTTCTAAACTTACACTTGCAAGAAGTGTGTCCAGCTCCCTTTCGGGAGGTTTTGCTACTGCTGTTGGGGAGGTTTTATACTAATGTGGCATGGGGTTGGGAACCACAAGAGAAAACAAGTCTGCAGTGAGGTGGAAACTGGAAACGCTAAGAATCTGGAAGATAGCATTAATAATGGGAATGGTAGACAGAGAGCAGATGAATGCAAAAGAACTGGTGGCCTGAAATGCATCTACTTGAATGCATGGAGTATAGACAGATGAATTTAGGGCTGAGGTTGGTGCCTGGAATATGACGTTATTGCGATCACAGAGATTTAGTTGAAGGAAGGGCATGGTTGGCAACCAAATGTTCTAGGCTATGGACGCTTCAGACGGGACAGGGAGGGAAGTAAAAGGGGAAGGAGTTGCATTGCTGGTCAGGGATGATATCATGGCTATGCGTAAGGAGGACACCATATAGGGCTTGGGTCGTGAGACACTATGGATGGAGCAGTGAAATAAGAAGGGTGAGGTTAGAATTTTGGGACTGTATTACAGAGAGCGGGAGGTGTAAGAAAAAATAGTTAAACAGATCATGGAAAGACGTAAAGGCAATAATTTAGTGTTGATTGGAGATTTCCGTTTTCCCAACATTGACCGGGATACTCTTCGCGTCAGAGGTCTGGATGGGATACCATTTGTAAGAAGCCTCCAGGTGAGTTTTCTGGAGCGGTATATCGATAGTCCGACGACGGAATAGGCCATATTGGAACTGATATTGGGGAATAAGCCCCGGCTGGTGATAGCAGTTGCCGTGGGTGATTTCTTTGGGAAGTGACCAATATTCTGTAAGTTTTAGAATACTCATTGACAAAGATGAGAGTGGTCCTGAGGAAAGAGTACGAAACTGGGCCAAAGCTAATTATATCAAAATTATGCAGGAGGTCGGAAATGTGGATTGGACATAGCTATTTGTAGGGAAGTCCACAGTTGATATGTGTCAGGCTTTCAAAGATAGGTTAAATATAGTGCAGGATAGGCATGTCCCGTTGAAGGCAAAGGATTTGAGAGGCAATATTCGTGAACTGTTGATGACAGGACAATTGTATGACTCGCCAAGAGGAAAAGGGACGCATACATAACGCCTCGGCAGCTAACAACATAATGGTCCCTGTAGGAACATGAGAAGAGTAGGACAAGTCTTAAACGAGGAATCAAGGGTGTTAAAAGGGGTCATGAAACAACTTCACGCTAGCACAATTAAGGAGAATCCTAAAGCCTATAATTCATAAATAAGAAGCAAGCGGGTAACCAGAGAAAGGATTGGTGCACTAAAGGAAAATTAAGGAAGGCTGTATGTCAAATCTGAGAGTGTGGGTATGATTCTGAATGATTATTTTGCATCAGTGTTCACTGAGGAGAGGAACATGATGAATGTTGAGTCTAGAGGAAGACATTTGATTAATCTGGATCATGTTGACAGAAGTAGGGAAGCTGTGTTGGGCAGGCTAGGAGTAATTAATGTGGACAAATCCCCAGGAACGGATGGGATCTATTCCTGGTTCCTGAGTGATGTGAGAGAGGAAATAACTGGGGCCCTGACAGATATCTTCGTGGCATCCTTCAGCACAGGTGAGGTTCTGGCCGACTGGAACGTTGCTCATATTGTCCCCTGTAAAAGAAGGATAGTAGGGATATTCCGGATAACTACAGAACAATGGGCCTAACATCAGTGTTGGGAAAGTTGCTGGAGAAAGTACTGAGGGATAGGATCTATTCATATTTAGAAAATAATGTGCATATCAGTGAGAGGCATAGAGTTTTTCGGGGAAGTGCCCAAGTTGATAGATGAAGGAAAGGCTGTTGATGTCATATACATGCACTAGAGTAAGGAGTTAGATAAGGTTCCCCATGGTAACCAAATACAGAACATAAAGTAACATGGTGTGCAGGGTGTTCTAGACAGGTGGATAAAGAATTCGTCGAGCAATAGGAGACAGAGTGGCAGTTGAATAGAGTTTCTGGAAATGGAGAAAGATGACCAGTAGTGCTCCACAGGGGTCAGTGTTGTGGTCACTGTTGTTTGTGATATACTTAAATGATCTGGAAGAGAGCACTGTTGCAATAATCAGAAAGTTTGCAGATGACACGAAGATTTCTGGACTAGCAGAAATTACAAGTGACTATTAAAGAATACAGGAGGATATAGATATACTGGAACGTTGGGCAGAAAAGTGGCAGCTGGAGTTCAAAACAGACAAATGTGAGGTGACGCATTTTGGTCAGTCTAACTCTAGATGGGGTTATACAATGAACGGAAGAGCTTTGGGGGATAAACGTTGATGGACAGAGAGATCTGTGACTGCAGGTCCATTATACACTGAAGGTTGCTGCACAGGTGGATAGAGTGGTCAAGCAGGCATAGAATATGCTTGGTTTCATTGGATGGGGTATTGAATAAAATGGCTGGCAAGTCATGTTAAAATTGAACAATACATTGGTCTGGCCACACTTAGAATACTGTGTAAATTTGTGGTCGCCACATTACCAAAAGGATGTGGACGCTTTGGAGAGGGCGTGTAAAAGGTTTAAGCGGATGTTGCCTCATATGGATGGTGCAATCTCGGAAGAGAGATTGAGTAGGTTACGTTTGTTTTCATTAGAAAAAAGGAAAGTTTAAGGGAGACCTTTTTGAGGTTTACAAAATCATGAAGGGTACAGACAGGGTAGATAGAGAAAAGGTTTATTTCCCAGGTTGAAGGATTAAATACCGAGAGGTCACGCTTTCAAGGTGAGACGTGAAAAGTTTAAGAGGGATACACGCGGCAACTACTTGACACAGCGGGTGGTGGGTGTCTGGAACGCGTACCCAGCAGAGACGGGAGAGGTAATCACGGTAGATATATTTAAAAGGCGTTTGGACAGATGCATGAGCAGGTGGGGAGCAGAGGGATACAGATGCTTAGGAATTGGGTGACAGGTTTAAACAGTAGATTTGGATCGGTTCAGGCTTGAATGGATGAAGGGCCTGTTCCTTGCCTGTACATTTTTTGGTCTTTCTTCTTAAATTACACCAATTTCATTACAATATTTGCGAGGTCTAAGTGTCTGAAGTGAATCCATGCTGAAACACTAGTCATAACAAATCTGAGTGCTGGCTTTTATGTGATAGTGTGGTCGAGCGGTCTAATGTGCTGGATTTTTAAGCTTCAGTTTCTATCGAATCGTGGCTTCAAATACCAGCATTGTCAGTGAGCGACGATGTGGAGATGTATGTGAGAGAACTGCGCATGTGTGGATGCCTTTTAATTGGAGTGTTTGCAGCTCCTCAGTGTGGTTACCCTCTCGGTGATAAAATCAGCGACCGTCTCTGAAAACGACGCAAGTTCCTGCTGTCCGACAGATCCTCATATCCCGTCGATAACTTTGCTTTTGGAGAACTGCGTTGCCAGTTTCTGTATCTCAAATGGTCAGCGCATTTGGCTGAAATGTTGGTGGTTCGAGCCCACCCAGGAATAAGCATCAAATATTTCAGCACAAGCATTTACCCCGACCATATATTGACATTATAACCGGGAAAACTCATCCATGATTCACCCCAAGTCCGCAGGGAGTGAGACATTTTCACGCAGCAGAATACGACATCACTTTCTCCAAGCTCCCGATGCCAACAGAAAGCAGCCACTGCAGCTTCAATCAGCGACATTCTGCCAAGCCATGGGAACCAACTCGTGGAAACTCCTTCCTTAGTAACAACTCTTTCTGTGTGAAAGGAGCAAAACTCTCACTTTAAATTGGAAAGGGCTTCAGGACTTTGGAATGTTGCTCCAGTTCTTGGAACGTGTTATAAACATAACTCCTGTCTTGAAAATAAGAAGTGGTAAACGTTTTAGGCAGGAAGAACAAAGACAATGTTGATTGTGAGGACTCTGTCTCGTCAGCAGATGGGAAATTCCCAACACTGTAAACGGAAATGATTGGGTTTCCAAAGGTAATTTTCTGACTGATTTACTGTCCCCCAGAGTGACTGGAAATCACTTCATAAGAAAATATTCGAGTTGAATCTTAAATGCCGGGACAAGCATTAAATAGATTGTAATATTTTGAAGAAATAACAAAAGTGAAAGATGTGAATTATGTTCTTTGTGATTGGGAGGAATGAGCTGGATCTTTGCAAATTGCTGTGCCAGGTGAATTGTGCTCAGAATGAAATAGCAAATAATTCGACGTGTGCCAAGCCTGGATATCTCAGTTCGGTGAAATGTGACGCTTTTAATCAGAGAGTCGTGCGTCCAAGCCCCATAATAGTCGTTTTCACTGTTTAATAGAGTTCCAGCTCTTCGTTCCACATGCAGAATTGTAAACCAACGCTGGTGGAGCATTCTTGTTTCTTTCGTTGACACATATGTCCTCCTGCTTTGATCACATGTCGGTTTCTGAGTGAAAACTGTCTGCACTTTACTGGAACCACCAAAGACAACTTTATCAGTGCAGCTGAAATGATACCCATTTCAAAACGTGAGATTCCACTACATCCGTGCACCAACCGAAGTGTTCAAAGACACAGAACACGAATGGCCATTTGTTAGTGGCCTGACAGAGACGGCTTAATGTCTCATGGGTCCTGAACAAAAATTAACTGATTCAGAATGTGCTGATGGAACGCAACGGAGCTCACCCCGAACGTTTTGCAATTGTTCTTGTTGTGTGCTCATGTAAGTTTATGTAATGAACAGTTTATTGCCAGTAACGAGGGTGGGGGTGGGGAAGGACTCTGAGGTTTCAGTGTGGGACAAACGTGATCTGATCGAACGGGTAAGTCAAATATTCCTAGAACATGGGAGAGCTGATTGGTCCAGGATCATTCCCATCTTCTGTTTCAGAATCAACAAATGAAATTGCTGGAAAATCTCAGCAGGTCCGGTCGAGAACCGAATGAGATTTCGGGACTGGTGACACTTCTTTTTCCATCTCCATGTCCCGCTGCCTTTCTACAAACTTCCTTTTTATTGAATATGTCCTGACTTCAAACTTTTTATCCAGCTTCATATTTATTGCTTCCTCTCCAAACATTTTCCCAGTCTCTAAAATTGTACCATGCTTGTTCTATTTCTCACTTTGCCCAAGACTTCCAACTGAACAAATAACTCTGTTTCTATTTCCTTAGATACCAGATGGCCAGAGATTGGAAGACATAGGAGCACGGTTAGCTCTTTCAGAATATCTAGTCTGCTCCGCCATTCAATCTTGGCTAATATCGTTCTTAACCCCATTCTCCAGTCCTCTCCCTGAACACTTGCTCCCCAGTCTTAGGATCCAGTCTTTTTCCCAGAGTGGGTCCTAATCCGTCCCAAAACCCTCCACATGTGTTGGCAGCTGTTACACCGTGTCTACGTGTCATCAATCTCAGTTTCAGTGATTCTCGGCAAACACGAACTGTTCTGAGCAGCTCGATCGGGTCTCTGGCCCCACTGTGATCCTGCGGGGGAGCAGTAATCATCTTCATCTCCTACGGAAAGGATCGGCGCTTCAAAAAAAATCGGACAGAAAGAAAGATAGGCTTGTGTGTCAAGATATGTGGAGGTAATTGCTTTCTGACCTGGTCAGTAAACCTTACTCTGTATATCCCCGCAAATTCTAGCTGTTGTGGTGAAAGGGAATACAAGTCCAATTACTTGCCATCTACGCTTTTATTCGATATGTATTCTTCCTTGTTCTGAATATGCAGGGATGTTTCCAGCACTAATGGTCACCATTTCTAAGAGTGCATGCCGCGAGCCCTGATATTTTCTGGAGAGTAGCAGTATCAGTTTGTGCGAAAGTGTCCCAGTACAAAGCTTAGAAGAAACAATGCTGTTCCCTCATTACGGACGACAGTCTATCATATCATGATCGATGGGGCTTTATTGCATACTCATCATCAAGCCTTGTTTTCAATTTACTCGCCCAATACTACTGTAGCGGTGGAAAGAATATAATTCCGAATATCTGCTGCGTGAATTTCATTTTCAAATTTCTATTCGCAGTTGTCCTTCATATGTGGCGATGTTTATATCACTGCTGGCCATCCTGTTTAAGAGTGCAGTTACATATGTTCCTCTGGCTTAGCGCTGCAGGGAAAATTGTCTGCGCCTTTTCAGCCAATATTTCCTGGATATTTCAACATTCTTTATTATTTCGATCATGTCCACTTTAAGGACATAGTTACAGGGCACTGATCCTTTCTGTAACAACAGTACAACATTTGCTTTACATGCGAAGTTGTCCTGGATCAGTAACAAGGAGAGCATTTATTTCCTTCTGTAAACAGCGAACACTGGATTCATGACGCTAGTCTCTGTCAAATGCATCCGGAAACGTGCCCTGAAAGCTTCATTTGGACGCTGTGTGGCATTTCTCAACGTGTGTCAACCAAAACCAGAAATCCTCAATCATAGTTTGGAGCAATTCACATATTCGAGTTTCGAAGCAGCAGACACGCATACAGTTCATTCAGAATGAAAAGTTTACAGGCACAGATGAACTATCGACTCTTGTTCTCATACTGTTGCTAATATTGCCATGTGGCCTGAAGTCTAAGCCATGTTGTAACTGAAAATGAGGAAATCACAGACAGGCTGCCGAATGACAGTATGTATTTTGTTTTTTTGTTCTCACTGAGTTCCAGGAAAATATGACAGAGAGGGAGAGGAATGCATGTCAAGTGCAGCTCTGGTGAAACACGTTCTGTCTGATTCAGTCATCAATAAGAAACGTGAATGCGACTAAAGCGGGAAACCTTTTCACAACTCGAACAAAGAGCAATCACGAACAGTGACCAACTCTTTGACATCTCAGATCGCCTTTGACCTTCCCTGAATATGTATATGAACTAATTTTTGCACACCTCAAAGTGAGAACTGTTTGTTTTACAGACAATAAGTGAGTCACATGTCCTTGATTCCCACATAGGTTTCCAACTCAGCTTGCAGCCAGGTGGCAGTTGCTCATGGCTCTGATGGATAATGCACTATTATGGAGAAATAACATGAAAGTTGGAACTCTTATTGGCTCTGGCTTTCGAATACTCTTGCTACGTGTTCTGCCATTCTCGGATTCCAGTGCTAAACCAGTTTTTCAGTTCATCTGAGCAGCAGGAGAGTCGGCGTTTCTGGCAGGAGCAGAATTCATCATCTCCAGTGATCACTTTATCTGAGGAGAGAGAATGAACAAAGTTTCACACAGCGACTAATCGGAATTGGATTCCGTTTCAGCATGGCAGCAGAAATGAGCTAACAAATTCAAAGCCATATTTGCTGATGAGAACAACAGGCACGACCGCTCAGATAGAGCAATTCCTTTCCACCGCTTATTCTGCAGAACTGGTACAGTTGCTGTGAGTATGCTGCAGGGTATCATCAGGTACATGCTCTTGGGTTTCCGCTTTTGGCCTGCGTGCTCGCGTGGCTGAGCAAGCTGAGACTCTGTTTTCAGATTCCACTTCTTAACAAGGCTTGTGTTTGTATCCCTGCGCGGCGACGTTTTCAAATGGATTAAGCTGGCGACGTTTTGCAGGGATGAGCTTTGTTAAAGTTGAACAGAAAAAAAAGCAGTCATTTCTTCTAACCCGGCTGTGCTGTGGCACAGCAGAAAACAACCTACATGTCAGTGCCCACGCTGTTTTCCCCTTCTGCTGTAGTTGTCACGTTCCCCTCAAGCTCAAAAGGCCACCAGCATAATATGTGACTCAAAAACAGGCTGCGCCAAACTTTCATATTCCAGACAATTTGCATTTTTCACAGTTTCTCTGAAAGTGAATGGAAATATTTACTTCCCTGTTGATGTGAAATTAGATTCTACATTGAATCTGCTCGCAGTTTTCTGTTGTTGTTGCGAAAAGGAGGGAAATTGCGATCCGAAACTTGGTTACTTTTCCCTAATTTCCTTAATTTCTGTCCTGATGAGAGAGGCTGGTGATTGGTCCTCTCGATCCTGTGGAGACATCAATTGTTAACCTCATCTAAACGAGACTGTAATTGGTAATCTTCACTTTTCATGGTTCATTGTCAGTCAGTTCTGATTCATGTTACTTGAGCACTTTCCTGGAAGTATTGGTGCTCTAAGGCGCCAGTACGTTGAAAGCACCATTTGGAATTGCCTCGCTGCAATTTGTGTGAGCAGCTCATGACCCAGACGACTCGCTCTGCCTCACAGACAGCATTCATGAGTCCGCGTGTCTGAAAATATGTTCTCTTTGTCAGTTCTCCTTCTGTTCATGAGTTGTCAGTTTTTGGTTTCGCTGGAGACACACACATAGACAAAGACCCACATGCACACATATATTTTGTGTGGTGAATTTCTTTGGTACTTTCAGAGTTACATTGCATTTTGCTCAGAAACCACATACCTTCATGTAGTACTCTGAGCTCAAGAACTGCATGAAATTATGTAAAACTCTGTTATCTCACTTGTTGGATTGGAATCAATCTAAACATCAGGTCATAGACAGAGAACTCAGGGGGCTAACACCTTCAACATATTGTCTAGCTATTACCATTGTTAACAGCTAACCTGAGAATGCAACTTTTTTTAAAACAGGGTTTTGTGATTTAAACATAGAATACAGTGATAGTTTCACTTCTTTCAACAGATGAAAGGCTTAACAGACAATCAATTCTTCAATGTATTATTTCAGTTACATCACACTGCAAATTTTTGCTTTAAATTCTGTGTTACGATCGAGCCCTCCACAAACACCTGATGAAGGAGCATCGCTCCGAAATCTAGTGTGCTTCCAATTAAACCTGGTGTTGTGTGATTTTTGACTTGATACACCCCATTCCAGCACCGGCATCTCCAAATCACAACTTATTCCCGACAGCTTGCAAGTGTTGCCTTAGAAACTGCAGCTTTTTGGAAACGTATTACTGGGACAAAGTCATTGCTCAATGTGATGGGATGCACCGTCAATCCCTAATTACTCGAGAGATTGAGATTTTGAGTTACTCCGCAGAACCGTGGATGTCCTCAGTAGCGGGGTACAGGCATGAAGCCACGAGGCAAGGATTTAGACGTAGTGACATTGAAGGAACAGCGATATATTTTCAACTGGGAAACGCGAGAACCTTGGAGGGGTAATTGCGGTGATAGCTTTCGCTTGTATTTGGTGCCATTGTCCTTCCAGACAGATGCTGATCGATCACTGAATTGTTATGGCAGGATCCGTGTGTTTGTTCTGGGTGCAACCAGGATTTCATTTTCATTCGGATAATTCACAAGAAGTGAATTAAATCTTCATTTCCTGACTGGGAATGAAAGCCTGTTCTGGGCAATGCAAACTCAGACTCGTCTGCAGGGATGTCCATTCATACTGCAGTAGCCTTTGGGACCTGTACAAACTCTCGTGCCTGCTCTTCACGTCATAATCGTCTTCGTCAGCAGTGTTTCTTTCTTCAAGTTTCCAAGTCGGTTCATATTATCACCATTGGTTTCAATGTGAAGAAGGCAATGCTGTGATAATCTGATGTTGTTCAGCCGATATACTGCAGCAAGTTGAGTAAAGACTGATGCTAACACGAGCTCATTTTGAGCTGCGCTGTTGTGTTGGCAGCAAGAAAGGCAACGTTCAACTCGCCTCATTCCAGATGACGGGCTCAAAATGACCAGTGGTTTCCCGCTGAATTAGTTCAGGCTCTGGAATGTAGAAAACTTCAAGTATGAAAGTACAGTGAAAGGAAATGTTTCACAGAGTGGGGAATTCCAAGTGAAACAATGACGGTGATTATGTTTGCTGATTTTTCACCTTGTGAATGCTGTTTCCCTGATGTGGACGTTTACATTACCTATAGACAAACTGTCACATACAAACCTAGTCTTTGGGTCAGTGACGGAATTGGTAACACGCCTGACGTCGAATTAGGGGATTGTCGGTTCGCATTTAAAATCACGAGGATGCGTGCTAGTCCATTCCTGTTGTCTGTCGGGAATGGAAGGGTTTGGGTTTTCGAATTTACAGTTTCTTTCGTTCAATTCAAATTCTAGCTCAGATCAACGTCTCTCATTGTCTGTAGAACTGGCTTTGATTTAACCAAAAGCTGCCTTTTGGAGGTTGAACTTGCATGTTGGAGCGGACATCTGAAGTGAAGCACAAGGTGCTGGTCAAATCCTGAGAACTCTGCCACTCTCGGGGAATGTGTCTGTGTTTCTCTTTCTGTGGGAGACACGACGTGGGGAATAACACAGTGTGACTATGTCAAACTTCAATCCCATTGTTGTGTCATCTAAGATCAAAGCTGGAACCTCACTGCTATTTGCACTGGAAACATCAGAACACATAAGGTTATGGACCAAAGCTGGAAACTGGGAATAGAATCGATTAATGTCTTTAAACCAGACTGAACCATGAGCCAAATGGGGTTTTCCATTCTGCAAAACTTGAAGACGAGTAGAAACCAATCTGCAGTGAAACTGATCAGAAATGAAATGGCAAATCCATTTCATTGAGAATAAGTGCAAGAGCGTCTGTCTTCATTATGATTTGGAACTCTAACCGCAATAGTGTTGGTTCTATTCTCGGACAGGGAATGCATGTTTTATTGTGCAAATATATCGTGGTACCAGTATTTCTTGCCACTGGTCCGAACCTGGTCATGCTTGGTTTTGTGCCAGGTTATCAAAAACAAAAAGATACAGGTTTTGGAAATATGGACTAAAAACGAGAATTGACAGAGAAACCTGCTACACCTGGCAACATCTGTGGAGAGAAACAGGTTTTTTTTCTTAAGATGGCCAGGAAACTGGTTAGTTATAGATTTCGAGATTATACTGTTGGGAAAATGATAATCTTACCTGTCGAACCAGGATATTTATCAAAATCACTCCTGAGCTTACAAACATCGAATCTACAATCTTAAAAGGACTTAATCAGCTGTCATGCTACTTTCATTTTCCTGAGCTGGTGGAAGGCTATGTTTTAATGGCTACATTTCCTTTTAGTTTCCGTTAGCAGTCACGCCGAATGGAGAATTGTTTCTTTCAGTGTCTGCCTCAATATTTGTGTCTGTTTTTTCTATATTTGTCTCTGTATCCGCCTGTGCCTTTTTCACATTCTCCGACTATCTGGCTGTCCTTATCCCTCATTTCCCATTTCTGCTCTTGAAAAGCCTGACATTCAGAGACAGTTTGAGATTCGAACTGCTGAGAGGCTTTCTGACGCCTGGCTGGAGTCTGTCGAAGTAGTGTCACATTATCTGTATAATGCGTCTGTCACTTCGATCTGAGGCAAGGAGGCATTTCTCCCTCAAAATCTAAAGAGCCTTTGGAAGTTAAAGTTGATTGCCTTATCCAAAAGAAAAAGAAAGTAATTACATGATAGTTGAAGAAGAACAACGATGCATTTACTGTTGGTGTACAACGAATGAATGGTGACAGCAGAGAATGAGGGTGATCATGTCGTGGTGTCAGTGCCATTACCACAACATTTCCCGGGAATGCTGCAGTGTCTCCTGCCTCACCACTTAATTACCACAAAACTGGGAATGAAGGAATGAGAATAAGAGGATGAGAAGCAGAAGTGCTTGTGGAACTGCGGGAAGAATCTCCAGGTTAAAATAGTAGTTAAAAAAAAAGTAACCTGCAGTACTGGATTTAAACAAGAAAATGAAGGTGGAACGCGAAATCAGATTGAACAGCAATTCAAACAGGGCACTGAGTTTCTCGATCAGCAACACAATACTTGCGAGAAATAACGAGCATTCAATACAATGAGCAGGCACCAGTGTGATAGGAGCTGCTTTCACCAGCTAAGCCATGGCGCCACGTTAAAAGCCAGATTTCTCGTCCACATGTGTAATGCCTGAACCACTTGATCACAGGAATTCGAAAACGCGTTTTCTGTATTAATGTTGCTCAGTATGAATGGCAATCAAACTCTGCTTGGGCAAAAACAGTCGTTTCAATGCTGAGCATGCCCCACTAAAAAGGCACAGAAAAAGACAGTATCCTCTTGCATTGGCATCCAACAGATATTTTCGTCTGTTTAAACTGACAGAATAAAGAGGATGTGCTCATCTCCTCTCGCGTCCCATTAACCACGTTAATACACACGCAGGGATTTTCAAACCAAGATGAACAGGCTCATTGTTGTGAATTGACAGCAATAGTATGTGAGTCATTGCGAACAGTGAGCAATAACTGCTGAACCAATAGCACTGACACTGAGCCTTGCACCATCAGCTCCACACTCACATCTTGTGTCATGTCTCCTCGGCATCAGTGCATTTGACTTTAATTATTCTACCCTGCACCTCTCCTCAATTTATTCCCGACCACTTGCAGTGTCGAATTAGAACATGCAATTATTAGAAATGCATTTCTGGGACACAGTTGTCTTTCAATGAGTTAAGATTCACTGCCCATCCCTAATTATCCCAAAGATGTAGTGGACGAGTTACTTTTGTTAACTCCTCAAATCCTTAGTATGGAGGTATTGACAAGAAACCGCTAGAGATGGAGTTCCTGGATTGCGGAGAGCAGACTGACCCCAAACTGCAAACGTAATTCACCCAGGGAAGAGCAGATAAACCCCACTCTGTCAATGTAACTCAACCAGGGGACAGAAGTCTGACATCACACGATCAATGTAACTCAACGAGGAAATTATGGCCCGACCGCACTCTGTTCATGTAACTCACCCAGGGAAGAGCAGACTGACGCCACTCTGTCAATGTCATTCATCCAGGGAAGAGCAGACTGACCCAACACTTTATATGTAACTCAACCAGTAAATGGCAGACTGACACCACTTAGAGAAGAGCAGGCTGTACCCATTCTGTCTCTGTCACTCATCCAGGAAAGAGCAAGCTGATCTGATTCTGTCAATGACACACAAGCAGGGAGACGAGCCTGACCCCAATCTGTCAAAGTAACTCACTCAGAGAAGAGAAGACTTATTCCATTCTGTCTATGTGAATCATCCAGCGAAGACAGTAATGAAACCATACTTGCTGTTAAACCCAGACAGAGAAGAGCAGACTCTCACGATTCTGAGAAAGTAACACGCCCGTGGAGGAGCAGACTGACACTACTCTCTTAACGTAGCTCACCCAGGGAAGAACAGACTGAGTGCACTCTGTGATATTACTCACTCAGAAAGGAGCAGACTGACCCCATTCTATTAATATGACTCTCCCAGGGAAGAGCAGATGAAGCCCAATCTGTCAATGTGACTCAACCAGGGAAGAGCACTCTGACCTCACGCGATCACTTTAACACAACTAGGAAATTGCAGACTGACGCCACTCTGTCAATGCAACTCACCCAGGGAAGAGCAGACTGATCCCACACTGTCCAAATAACCCACTCCGTGAAAAGCAGACTGACGCCACTCTGTCAATGTAACTGACTGAGGGAAGAGCAAACTGACGCCACTCAGTCAGTGTTACTCAACGAGGGAAGGGCAGACTGACCCCACACTCTCAGTGTAACTCAGCAGACTGATCCCACACGGTCAATATAAGTCATTCATTGAATAGCAGTCTGACCCCACTCTATAAATGTAATTCACTCAGGGAAGAGCAGACTGATCCCATTCTGTCTATGGCACTCACCCAATGAATGAACACTTTAACCCCACACTACCAATGTAACTCGCCAGAGAAGAGCAGACGGAAGCCAGACTGTCAACATAAATTATCGAGGGAAGAGAATACTGACCCCGCTCTTTCTGTTTCGCTCAGGCAGGGAAGAGCAGACTATCACCACTCTGTGAAAGAAATTCGCCCAGGGAAGGACAGACTGACCCTACTGTATCTGCGTGACTGACACAGGTAAAAGCAACTAATCCAACCCTGTCAATGTCTCTCCCTCAGGGAAGAATAGCCTGACCCCTCTCTGTCCATGTAGCTCACCCAGGTAACAGCAGACTAACCCCACTCTGTCTATTTAAGTTCACAAAAATCCTCTGAAGTACGTCCTATCCAGACACTCTCCATATCCCTGACTCTGTAACCGTGTGCGTTCAATGGCGAATCCAAATAACCTGCAAATGTTTAGAATGTGGCAGCAAACCAGAGCTACCACACAGAAATTGGGCGAATGTGCAAACTTCCATCAGGCAGTCACCTAAGCCTGGAATGGAAACCAAACCTGACAGCAGTCGTGATTATAAAATGGCAGAACAGAAACCCAGCAAAAAGAATTGCTGTGTGTTGCAACGATTCTGAGTATTAATTAAGCCCCCCTCACTGTAGTTAATTTCAATTTTCATCACTGCCAACCTTCTTCAAAGCAAAGCACGCACTTGCTTTTTTCAGACTTCTGATATCCCGCTTTCATCCCGCTTTTTACCTAATCATATTTCTGACTTTACAAACTACGTCATAACAGGTTGACAACTGCAGAATGAGCTTTGTTCCGTTCTCCACTGATGTTGAGAGTAGTAATACAGCATATTCGAGTAGGACTTGATGCGCTTGCGGGTGGTGTATTCGCGGCATTATGGCTTCTTTTTTTCGTTTTCGGTCTACTATTTCAAGTTCATTGCGCAGACTTCTGAAGAAGACTTTTTGGAGTCGAAATGTTAACTGTGTTTTCTCTCGGAAGACAGACGTAGTTTTATTTCTGTTCTCTTATAAATTGATCTTCTTCTGATCTTTGCAAGTGAAATAGGGTGCATTACTATTGCTCGGTTTTAGTTTCAAAATCAAGAGAAACATGAAGGGGACAATATCAAAGAACACAAAGTTCTGAGTTGTTAAAATAATTTTTGCAGCAATGGTGGACATGAAGGTCAAATTAAGATAACGGTTCAAGAATATTTAGTCTGGAAGTGGTATGTGACTTTAGTTCCAAATATATGTTTCCGTTCTTCCAATACATCTTTTTGACTCCCAGAAAACATTGATTGTTTTCTGTATTCACTTTGTTTCGCGATATCTGTCTTCTGGTCGACCAGGGACAACTTGAATTTGCGTCTGCATTGAATAGGATTTCGCTCTTTCTTTCGAGAAGCAAACCTATGCATAATGTAACATTTATCATGCTGATGGCTAAGAAGTTCAAAATGAATTATGGTTTATGGATCGTGAGCAAGAATGAAGTGATTCACTTGCGAACAGATGTCACCACGCCCTATTCCTACATCGGGCCTGAAAGTCCATTGGCAGAGTCTGCAGAAAGGAAATGTCTAAGTGAACTAGACCTTTGTTCAGTTTGATTTGATTCCAATGGTATTGCTGTTTTGGTGCAGAAATGTGTCAACATCTCTGACGTTGGAGTCAAAATTTAAGTCACATCTACTCCATGGCGTGTCTTCTCATATCGGAACATGCTGACATGAAAACATCTAGCTCTGATAGCAAAGGTTTTTTTATTAAACTGGGAGTCTATTTAACTAAGCAATTCAGACAGCCAAGATGAATAATTGGCACTTGGTTCTTCAAAAGCTGAGCTCTCCACACCAACTGCTCCAAGGAAGGCCGTGGATAAGATCCCCATCGAATATTTTGGTCAATTTTAGTCTCAGCAACAAGCTATTGTTCTGAACAATGCTACCCCACAAGCAGAGGGCTAAGTCTGATTTTCATCGTTAATTTTCAATTTCAGTTCTGAATGCACAGTTTCTTATGATTGTGGACAGCAGAAGACTGTTAACATTCGATTTCTAATATTTCCAGAAAATTCTACACCGCTGATGTCGCCTTGCCTTATCAGACCGCAAGCCAGGAACATGGACCAGTCGAGTTCCTTTCCACACATGGAGTTGCTTTTTCTAATTCATTGGCTGCTGATATAATAGATTATCGGCCTTGAGAGTCAGCTGTAAATTAGATTGAACTTTCTCAGCTTGACTTTCAACTGATCCTGAAAACAAATTCATCACCTGCAGGTAAATGCATTGCATTGCTTCTTGTTTTGCTTAATTCCACCCCCCCACCCGACTCCCGAACATCCACATTTCACGATAGTTCGAGAAAAGTTTTGAAACTGATTCGTGTTGGAAATTGGTGGCTTTTTGTGTCTCGACATATAATTTATTTAATTAGACGTCTTGAAATTACTTCGGATTCTTCACAGATAAAAATTTACTTTCGATTGAATGCAAAGCTCAAGCTCCACGAAATCCACATTCTGCAAAGGAATTAATGACTTTTAAAGGATTCAACGCTGTGAACAGGATTCGAACCTGCGCAGGGAGACCCCAGTGCATTTCAAATCCAACGCCTTAACCTCTCGGCCATCACAGCTACCACGCCATTGCCAATTTTCATAGTAAAAGAACTGAATTCATGAAATAGGTAATTTGTTTAAAGAAGATATTGTCAAGACCCAAAGATTTCGCCAAATCCTTTGCAGAGACCCAGACGAACGTTACCTTAGCAGATTGACAGGCTTTCACCGCAAACTAGATTCTGACACAGCTGAAGTTGCGGGAATAATTCTTTGTCGAATTATAGAGTCACGGATGTACACCACACGAAGAGAGGATCATTGTCTCACTGCGTCCGATCGGTTTTGACTCAATTGCTCATCATCTGGTGCCAAAGTAGATATGCTGTTGTGTTTTAATATTCATCGAAATATGGTATTAGAAATATTGATGCTAAGTCCATAAACACTAGCTACATTCGTAAAAAAAAAAATCGGAATTAGAAAGAATGCAGAACCAATTTACAAGAATGGATCCAGCAACTTATCCGTAAGTTCTGACATCAGGTAATGAACTTGTGAGCACAAGAGAGGAAGATTGACCGAAGAGTTGGAACTTGAAATCATCTTGACGGAATTATTTGCAAAGTTTTTGTGGTTGTTCTTGAGTCATCAAGTCCTTGAACAATACAACATGGAAAGTGGCCCTTCTTTCCAACTTGACCATGGTGGACAGTTATCCTAAATTAATAGGTCCCATTTGCCAACATTTGGCCCACATCCCTCTAAACCTTGTTACTCATATATTCATCCAGATGCCATTAAATGTTACAGTTGTACCAGTCTCCAACAATTTCTCTGGCAGCTCATTCTGGACACGACTGAAAAAGTTGTCCCTGACGTCCCTTTTAAATCCTTACCCACTAATTTTAAAACGATGTTTTCTAAATTTTGACTTCCTCACCAGCAGGAAAACACCTTGATGAGTCAACCTATCCATGTCCCTCATGATTTAATAAATAGCAACGATTTGACTTTATCACACTTGTCAGGAGGGAAATGTGTGGAGATTATTTATTGAAGATTTGAAGTAGAAAGTCTGATGCACAGATTTTTAGAATTGCATCTTGGAGAAGTTTTTAATAAGTCATTGAAGTCTAGTAGCAGTTGTAGAAGTCTGTTTGAAAGCTGCAGAAGGATGTCAGGGCACGAGAACGAAGCATTATTTCCAAAGTATTGTGGTTCAGTTCGACCGCACTTGGACTACAGTACGATGAATTATAATCCTCAATTTAGGAAAGATACTAATGCCATATGAGGAATACCACGAATGGTGATTAGTCTTGATATCATGGATGAACATTAGTCCTGTGAATTGAAATTGGGCAAATCCTTTTTTTTAACAGTTTCAAACAAGAGAGGTAATCTCATTTAGAGTTGCAAAATATTTGAAGAGTTAAATAGGGTGGTGCAATGAAATTTTGTTCCCTCATTGGTGAATAGAGAAGCAGGAGAGGACAATTTTAAAATGAAGCATTGTGACTTATGACCAGGATGAGAACTATTGATTTTGTCTTAGCCTTGAGAAGTCTCGCTATTCAGCACTACACTGAGCCTTGGATATTTGGTCTTTGAATGCATCACTGTCAGCCTGACCCGCCGACACTTACTGCATCACGATGGACCTGACCCCTCACACTTACCGCCTTAATATCAGCGTGAACCCCTCAAACTTACTGCATCACTATCCATCTGACGTCCTCACATTTGCTGCGCCACTTTCACTTCGAGACCCTGATTTTGACTGCATCACTATCAGCCTGACTGCCAAACACTTACTTTGTCACGATCAGTCACGCCCTTACACGTCCTATGTTACTATTACCCTGACTCCTTACACTTACTGTGTCACTATCAGCCTGACTCCATTACACTTCTTATGTAAGTACCAGACTGATGCCTCACACTTACCGTGTCACTACAACACTGCTTCCTCAAACTTACTATGTCACTATCACCTTGACCCTCTCACATTTACTGCGCCACAATCACACTGACCACCTCACACCTACTGCTTCACTATGAGCTTCAACACTCACAGTGACAGCGTCACTAATAGCCTGACCCCCTCATGCTTACTGCGTTGGTATCTCTCTGATCCCCTCAGAATTACTGCGTCACAATCACTCTTACCCCCTCATACTTAATGTGTCACTATCCCTCTGGCACCCTCATACTTCCTGCATCACTCACACCATGACACATGCGCACTTACTGCATCCCTATTAGCCAAACCCCACTCACTAACGGCGTCACTCTCTCTCTAACCTGCTCACGCTTAACGCGTCCACAATCACCTTGACATTCTCTCACTTAGTGCATCAATATCAGCCTGACCCCCTCACGCTTACTGCATCACTACCAGCGTGATCCCTTCAAATGTACTGTGTCACTATCAGACTGACCCACTCATACTTACAGCATCACTATCACCTTGACCCCCAAGCTTAGTGCGTCCAGATCACACTGAACCTTTCACTCTTCTTGCGTCACCTTCAGCCAGACCTTGCACACTAACACTCTGACCTCCTCATACTTGCTGCATCACTATAACTCTATCCCACTCACACCGTGTGTGTCACTATCACCCTGAATACTCACACTCACTGCACCACTGCACTCCATCACAATTAGTATAGCATTATCAGCCTGACATCTTACACTTACAGTGTCACTCTCAACCTGTCCCCTCACATTTCCTGTGTCACTCTCAATCTGACACCCTCAAAGTGTCTGCGTCACTGTCACCCCGAACACGTCACACTTACTGCATGGGTGTCTACCTGAAACCTCACACTTATTGCATCACTATCATCCTGAGCGGCTCACACTTACTGCATCACTAGCACACCAACACTCTTACCATTACTGCGTCACTATCGGCCTGACACCTCACACGTGCTGCATCACTATGAGCCTGACCCGTTCACACGTTTTGCGTCACCACTACCCTGACCCCCCTCACAATTGCTGTGTCGCTATTAGCCTGAGCCCCTCACTATCACGCTGATCAAGCTCACAATTACAGCATCACTATCAACCTGACCCCCTCACACTTTGTCTGTCATTATCACCCTGACCCACTGACACGTAACGCGTCACTGTCACACTGAGACACTCACATTTTCTGCGTCATTATCAGCCGGACCCGCCGGCACACAGCATCACTATTAACCTGGCCCTCACACTTGCATGCCTCAATATCAGCGTGAACTACTCACACTTACTGCATCACTCTCCATCTGCCATCCTCACACTTACTGCACCAGTTTCACCTTGACATCCTCATTTTGACTGCGTCACTATCAGCCTGACAGCCACACACATATTGCGTCAAAATCAGTGACGCCCTCGCACTTCCTATGTTAATATTGCCCTCACTTCTAAAACCTACTGCGGCACTATCAGCCTGACGCCATCACACTTTTTGTTTCAGTACCAGACTGACGCCTCAGGCTTACCATGTTACTAAAACGCTGCCCCATCACACTGACTGCGTCACTATCAGCCTGACCCCTCAGACGTACTGCGTCAATTTCACCCTGACCCACTCACACTTTTTGTATCAGTTTCAGTCTGATGCCTCGCCCTTACTGTATAACTAAAACTCTCCCCCTCACACTGACTGTGTCATTCTCAGCCTGACCCCTTCATACTTACTGCGTCAATATCAGTCTGACCCCTCAGACTTACTGTGTCACTCTCACTCTGATCCTCTCTCATTTACTGCGTCACTCTCACCCTGACCTCCTCACATTCATTGCGTCACTATCACCCTGACCCACTCACACAGTCTTTGCCATTTTATTGCGTCCCCATCAGCCTAACCGCCACATACTTTTTGCATCACTTTCAATCACGCCCTCACGCTTCCCATGTTACTATCACCCTGAATACTTACACTTATTGTGTCATTATCAGGCTGACTCCATCACATTTATTGTGTCAGTATTAGACTGAAGCCTCACACTTATCTTGTCACTAAAACACTGCCCCGTCACATTGACTGTGTCACTATCAGCCTGACCCCCTCACACTTACTGCTTCACTATCGCAATGCCCCTCTCTCACTTACGACGTCATTCACACCCTGACAAACCCACACTTGCTGTGGCACTATCACACTGAGGGCCGTACACTTAGTGTCACTGTCATCCTGACCCCTTACCATTACTGCATCGCTATCACACTGGTATTTCACACCCACTTTATCACTATCATTCTGAGCCACTTACACCTATTGCGTCACTATCACTTTGACCCCAACACACTAACTGCATCAATATCAGCCTGACCATTTCACACATACTGCGCCACTACCAGGCTGACTCCCTCACATATACTGCGTCACTATCAGGCTTACCCACTCATGCTTACTGCGTCACTATCACACTGACTCCCCACTCTTACTGCGTCAATAGCATTGTGCACCCATACACTTACAGCATAACCATCATCCTGACAACGTCACACTTACTGCGTCAAGATCAGCCTGACGCCCTCAAACTTAATGCGTCACTGTCAGCTTCAACACTCACATTTACGGCGTCACTTCTAGCACCATCCCTGCACACATACTACATTCCTAACTGCCTTACCCCCTCGCATTTACTTCATCACTATCAGCCTGAGACACTCACACTTCCAGCTTTACTACAACCTGGCCCTATGAGTGCCTCTACATCACTGTCACCCTGACCCCTTGCCCATACTGCGTCACTATAAGCCTGGCCCCTCAATTGTTATGCGTCACTATCACACTGACATCTCACACTCACTGCGTCAGAATCACCCTGACCCCTCACAATTACTGTATCACTACAACCTGACCCCCTGAAAGCATCTGCGTCACTGTCACCCTGACCCCATCACATTGCCATGTCACCATCACAATGACAGGCTGCTTCACTGTCATCCTGACACCTCACACTCACAGGATCACTACCATCCTCCCCCTCATACTGACCTGTCACTACCATCCAGAGCTGCTCACACTTATTGCATTCCTATCACTCTGCTCCCAACACACTTACTGCATCACTATCAGCCTGACACTCGCATACTTCCCGCATCACTATCAGCCTGACCCCTCACAATTTCACCTTGTCTATCAGTCTGACTCCTCACATTTCCTGCATCACTATCACCTTGTCACTTAACACTTACTGACCAGTATTAGCCTGACGCCCTCAACATACTGCATCAATATCAGCCTGAACGCTCACACTTACTCTGTCACCATCACGCTGACCCCCTCACATTCACTGCGTCACTATCACCCTGTCCCCTCTCACTTCCTGCATTAGGATCACTCTGACTCACTGACACTTACTGCATCACTATCAGCCTGACCCCTCACACATACTGTGACACTATCAGCCTGACCCCACCACACTTGCTGAGTCTCTATCAGCCTGACCCCCTCACACTTACTGCTTCACTATCAGACTGACCCCTCACACTTACTGCGTCATTATTCCCCTAACACCTCAGTTTTATTGGCCACTATCTGCCTGATGCTCTCAACTTACTGTGTCACTACCAGCCTGAACGCACACACTTACTCCCTCTCTATCACCCTGACTGTCTCACACTCACTGCGTCCTTCTCTGCCTGACCCCATCACACTTACTACATCACTTTCATCCTGTCCCCTCCCATTTTATGCGTCAGGATCAGCCTGCCACAGTAACACTTACTGCGTCACTATCAGCCTGACCACTCACTCTTACTGCGTCACTGTCACACTGACCCCTCACACGAAGTGCTTCACTATCACCCTGACCACCTCATACTTACTGTGTCACTATTGGTCTGATCCCTCAGACTTACTGCATCACTATTACTCTGACCCCCTTCACTGCGTAACTATCGGCCTGATCCAATCACACAGTCTGCGTCACTACCACGCTGACACCTCACCCTCATTGTGTCACTATCATCCTCACTCCATCAGTCACTGTCAGCCTGATCCCCTGTAATGAAAAATTATCTTTTGTTGTGTCATCTGTGAAAGCATGGTTGAAACTAAGAAGTATGGACCTAACTTTGCAAAAATACAGAAAAAATGTAAAGTTCAACCTAATTTACAGCTGACTCTCAAGGCCAATAATCTATTATATCAGCACTCAATGAAGTAGAAAAAAACAACTCCATGTGTGGAAAGGAACTCGACTGATCCAGGTTCCTGGCTTGAGGTCTGATAAGGCAAGGCGATATCTAGTATAAAGGGAATATGTGAAAACCGTCAGGCTCCATTTTATGAGGCGTCTTGCAAATGTGTCGGGTCCATTCTGCAAATTTCAAAAATAAACTTTTTCTTTGCTCTTGGTAGCATTTGCATCGAGTCGATTGAACTTCCACGGCTGTATAGTCGGTGGCTCGTCTGGGACCCTGCGACTGGGTAAGATTTTGAAGATTCCCAGGAGGTCGGTTCCTGAGGATTGGAGGGCGGCTAATGTTGTGCCACTTTTCCAGAAGGGTGGGTGGGAGAAAGCAGGAAATTATAGACCAGTTAGTCTGACCTCAGTGGTGGGAAAGATGCTGGAGTCCATTATAAAGGATGAAATTACGGCACATCTGGATAATAGTAACAGGATAGGACAGAGTCAGCATGGAGTTATGAAGGGGAAATCATGCTTGACTAATCTTCTTGAATTTTTTGAGGATGTAACTCGGAAGATGGACGAGGGAGATCCAGTGGATGTAATGTACTTGGACTTTCAGAAAGCTTTTGATAAAGTCCCACACAAGAGGTTAGTGAGTAAAATTAGGGCGCACGGTATTGGGGGCAAAGTACTAGATTGGATAGAGAATTAGTTGGCTAATAGGAAACAAAGGGTAGTGATTAACGGCTCCATTTCGGAATGGCGGGCAGTGACCAGTGGGGTACCGCAGGGATCCGTGCTGGGACCGCAGCTTTTTACAACATATGTAAATGATATAGAAGATGGTATCAGTAATAACATTAGCAAATTTGCTGATGATACAAAGCTGGGTGGTAGTGTGAAATGTGATGAGGATGTTAGGAGATTACAGGGTGACCTGGACAAGTTAGGTGAGTGGGCAGATGCATGGCAGATGCAGTTTAATGTGGATAAATGTCTGGTTATCCACTTTGGTGGCAAGAACAGGAAGGCAGATTACTCCCTCAATGGTATCAAATTAGGTAAAGGGGCTGTTCAGAGAGATCTGGGTGTTCTTGTCCACCAGTCAATGAAGGCAAGCATGCAGGTACAGCAGGTCGTGAAGAAGGCTAATAGCATGCTGGCCTTCATAACAAGAGGAATTGAGTATAGAAGCAAAGAGGTGCGTCTGCAGCTGTACAGGGCCCTGGTGAGACCACACCTGGAGTACTGTACAGTTCTGGTCTACAAATTTGAGGAAAGACATTCGGGCTATTGAGGCAGTGCAGCGTAGGTTCACGAGGTCAATTCCTGGAATGGCAGGATTGCCTTACACGGAAAGACTGAAGCGACTGGGCTTGTATACCCTTGAGTTTAGAAGACTGAGAGGGGATCTGATTGAAACGTATAGGATTCTGAAAGGATTGGACACTCTGTCAGGAGGAAACATATTTCCGCTGATGGGGGAGTGCCGAACCAGAAGACACAACTTAAAAATACGGGGTAGACCATTTAGGACAGAGATGAGGAGAAACTACTTCACCCAGAGAGTGGTGGCTGTGTGGAATGCTCTGCCCCAGAGGGCAGTGGAGGCCCAGTCTCTGGATTCATTTAAGAAAGAATTGGATAGAGCTCTTAAAGATAGTGGAGTCAAGGGTTATGGAGATAAGGCTGGAGCAGGATACTGATTGGGAATGATCAGCCATGATCATATTGAATGGTGGTGCAGGCTCGAAGGGCTGAATGGCCTACTCCTGCATCTATTGTTTATTGTCTATTGTCTATTGAGATGCACGCGCCACTGCCTTGAAGGTCTTTCACTGCATCTCTAGCGCTGAATTGGCCTCTCTGAGTGAGAGGACTGGGGATAAGTGGATCGCCCCAGAGTCGCGTTCCGAATCGAATCGGGTCAGGGTAAGAGGTGTGGCTAAAGTCATCCGACAGAGAGAATGTTCGACGAGAATAGACGAACCAGGAAGAGTGACCAGTGAACTCTCACGCGGTATTTGAGTAAAACTCAAGGGAACGGATTGCCAACTCTAGAGAGTTTAAGTGACAGCAAGATTAACGGTGGTTTGAGACTTGGAGTAACCATGGGCAGCGTTGGAGTCGCCAAAGCTGTACCGGTTACGTGGGTTCTTGGTTTGTGAAAACCAAGGCAATGAGGCGGTTGTGCCCAATGAGAGGGGACCTCCGGAGGTAAAAGTAAGTTATAATGGCAAAGAGAAGATTATGGTATCCTGAGAGAGAGAGCGAGAGAGAGAGGCAGATAGACAGACAGAGAGATAGGCAGAGAGAGATGAATACTTTTCCAATATCTATGAAAATCGGCTCCAGCAAGAGCGAACAAAAAGAGGGTTGACAGACAACTCGGAATGGTCAAGAAAAGATACAATATATGCTAAATAATTATGACCCAGTTTCTGTAAAGCAGTTAAAATGTAAATCAAGGAATGTGTTTTTCTGGAGGAAGGAAATTTTAGTAATATTCAGTTGCAAATGCTGAGGTCACCGTTGGAGGAGAGAGAGAAGTTGAAATGGAAGGGTAAAATAGAACCTGTGAATTGGAGTGCTTATCACATGTTGAAGGCTGAGCCTGATTTCACGGAAAGAGAATCTCGAAATAAAGATAGATCAAGTACACGTACAAACACCAGCGCACACGCACACACACACGGAAAACAACCTAATGAAGCTCGACAGTGTCTTAAGACTGGATCAGATCCTGACCTTAATGGGTGCCCCTGAAGAGCTACAGCCCCCCTACGAGATCCACTTCACGAAGATTCCAAGTCAACGGTCGCCGCCTCAGGGTCTGCTGATTCACCAATAGCATATCGTACCCACAATCAATTGAAGCAAGAATCCCTAAAGAATTCGAGACAATGTCCCAGTACATTTAGTGCCTCATGAAAGCCGACAGCGTCTATTGTGGCCTGATACCACCCAAGGACATAACGACGGCAGAGATCACACCGTATGAGGCACACCTGAGGAGCAGCCTCATCAATGGAATGAAGTACGAAACAACAAATTAGGTAATAATATACGTGTATTACCTGGGACACGGGAAAGTTGAATTTGATAGAACAATACGTGATACATGCTGAAAAACTACTGGGTCAAGAGAACCATAACCGGAAATTAAAGATGGAACAGCAATCTCATGAACCTCAGCTTATTATGATGCAAATGGTCGTTCAGCCATTGGAAGGAGGAACTGCGGGAAAAGAGAGAGGCATAGGTGGAGTTCGCAAAAGAGGAAGGGATCGCGGAAGTGCGCTTGCAGAGACAGATCTGGCTGGTGCTTTGTTGGCGGAGCAATGGACCACTAGTCAAGACAGTGCCCACACAGACAGCCTCAATCGGTCCTGGAGGCTGGACAGCATGGTGACTGACAGGGGACGACTGAGGTTGAGGTGGGCAGGCCACAAGGTACAGGTTAACCTCTTTCCTTTATACTTGGCAACGAAGAATCCCTAATGCTAATCACTTCTACTAACCTAACGGGCACTGAGATGTATCCCAACTCTATATTGAACATTGAGATTGCGAAGTGTGGACAATATGTTCAATATAACAATGATGCGTATATGTCGATGCCTACCTCTATGTTATATGTGGAAGGTACACCAGTTACCTTTTTGGTAGATACATGGCCAGCATATTCACTCCTCAAATCAAGACAGTTCAGAGAGTTGACGCCAATAAAGATGAGTGGAATGTTCCTGAACTCAATGGAGGCTTCAGACATCGTGATATGAGAGAGTTTTACCGCACCCATATTGTGTGAAATCAGTAATGTGTATCCATTCTAATTCTCAATTCTGTTAGCGGAATTCTGTCCTTTACATTTGATGGCTCGGGATCTCATAGTGAGACTGGGGTTGTATTTGCTTAGTACTCCGACGGGCTTGCAGGTAATTCAAAGGGAACATTCACAAGTGTAAACTGTAAAATACAACCCACCACCCCTGGTGTAAGTCTGTGAGTGGCTGTTAAGCCAGACAGCAATGAGTTCAGTGAGCAATTCACTCGCCCTGGAAGCAGGTAACCATGTTAATCCTATTAACACCGATTTTTTTGCGGGAATATGCTGCACTGCACAGCACACATGCACCACGATATCCCTGAGGAACCATAAGAGATGTATTGGTTCAGGAGATTTGTTAAAACAAGTCAGTTGTTAATGTGCGAATTTTATTGAAGATATGACAGATGTGCAGTCAGTGTGAACTTATGTAAAGTACCTGCGATGGCAAGCAAACTCTATATTTTTGATGTGGAAGGCTATGCTCCTCGCGTGTCACTGGCGAAGGTGTCCAGTGACTGGTGGCAGGATTTGGGGCCATGGGGTCTAAAGGCATAAAGAACGAAATGTTGGGTGTTCTGGGACGATGTGGGTATGTGGTTCAATGCAGATGTGTCGACATATAGGAAGAAATTACTTTGTCTAACTCAGGCAATACAACAGTCGAGGTAAACCCCCCCCCCCCCAGCCCTGAAGAGCATAGAAGGCTGGCCTGGCGTTTCCCTAAGATAAACTTCTCAGATCCAAGATTATTAACAGTCCCTACTGAATTATTGGTAAAAGGCAAACATGATGTGGGGCATATACGAGGTTGTGAACCAATACGAGTAACCACGAAGTCGGAGTATCGTCCTTGCAGAGCATAATACCCGTAAAAACCCGATGCCATGGACGTAGTTACTCCAGTCTTTCAGTCCTTCCCAAAGGCTAGACAGATAATCCCCTGTGTAAACTCACTGGTGAGAACTCCCATTTTTCTGATCAAAAAGGCAAAAATTCCAAGTGAACCGGATGAATGCAGGTTTGTTAAAGACCTGCAGGCAGTTAATAACAGTGTTATCCCGCGCGCATCAAATGTTCCCAAACCCTATACTGTATTAGTTCAATTTCGACCGGACAGTAAATTGTTCCCTGCTGTGGATTTAGCAAATACATTCTTTAGTGGAATGGTGCATCCAGATAGTCAATTCTGGTTCACTTTTTCATTCAAAGGGAAATCTTACAAGTTCACACGACTTTGTTAATGTTATTGTGAGTCACCCACCATATATAATGAGGCTCCATGCAGGAGTCTGGAGACTTTTGTTTTAACCCCTGGGTGTGTATTTCTGCAATCTGTAGACGATTGCCTAATAGTAGCACCGACAGAGGAACAATTTGAGAAGGAATCCCTTGCATTGCACGAGGGAAGGGCACAAAGCCAGTCTCGCAAAGCTTGAATTTATGCAACAACAGGTGAAGTTCTTCAGTCACTTAATATCTGAACAAGGGAAGACCATTGGTCAAGACAGAGTGCAAGTAATTCAGCAAATTCCAAGGCCTCACATGAGGAAACAATTGCTATCCTTTTGGGGCATACGCTCCTACTGAAGAACGTTTATCCCACATTACACAAATCTTGAGGCGTCCTGAAGTGACATGGCCCATGGAAAAGGGTCGCAGAACCAAGGTCCGTTGCAATGGATCCCAGCGGTCGAGTTGAATTGAAAAAGACGATTCAAAGTACACCTTCACTGGGGATTCCGAATCCAAACAAGCCTTCTGTCAAATGGTAGATGAAAAACATGGCTGCATGTCATCTGTGTTATTGCAGGATCATGGGGGAAAATTCAGGCTGGCAGCTTATTTTTCGGTTAAGCTAGACCTCGTAGCGGCAGGATTGCGTAAATGCCTGCGAGCTGTGGTTGCTATATAATCGGCTATGGCAGCTGAACCAAACTGATCGCACATGCAATAACCTTACTGCTTTCCGAGCAAAAGACAGCACATACTTCGGCAGCACGTTGACTCAGATACAATACTGTGTTCTTGGAGAAGCCTAACATTGCAATAAAACGATGTAACGTCCTTAATGCTGCTCGTCCTCTCACTAGAGAAGGAGACGGAGACCCACATGATTGTATCACTGTAATTAATGAATTGTGCTGCCTCGACAAGACTTGCAGAATTCACCACTTCAGAATCTAAATATGGCGGGGTTTTTTTTGAGGATGGTTCAGCATTGAGGAGCAAGGAGATTGGCCAGAATTGTATTGGGGATGCTGTAGTAACTACCCATGAGGTATTCAAAGCGGGATCACTCCCTTCTCAACTGTCAGCGCAAGCAGCATAGCTGGTTGCATTGACTGAGGCATGTAAATTGGCCAAGGGAAAGACAGCGAATATTTAACCGACAGCAGATATGCATTCGGAGTTGCACATGATGTTAGAACCCTGTGGAAATACAGGGACTTCTTGAACTTCACCGGAAAGCCCATCACATACCGTGATCAGATTTCTGACTTCTTGGAAGCGGTCCTACTGCCTAAATCAATTGACATGTATAAATATGAAGCCCACACGAAGAATAACGATTCAGTTTCTCAAGGAAATGCAAGTGCAGACTCAGCGGCAAGGACGGCAGCCCAGCAGCCGGTAAATGATCAGTTTGACATGGGAATGACAAAAATCCTTACCCCAACAGCAGACGTACGGGAGTCACAGTCGAAGTCCAGGCTTGAAGACACGTTTGAGTGGGAGAAAGCAGAGTGCAGTTTGAGGTAAGGGGTATGGTGTGGCCCCGATGTTAAATCTTTTCTACCACAATCATTATTTCCATTCTTTGCCAAACTGACACACGGTAAGGAACATGTGTCAAAAGAGGGGAGATATGACAGCATTTCAGCACAGTGGTACACTGAGGGATTTACTCATTACTTCCAGAAATATTGTGAACGATGTGTTATCTGTAAAATTAATGTAGGGAGGGGAATACACATGAGTCATGTAGCACTTCCGAAACCCCAAAAACAATTTGAACATTTACAAATGGATTTTACCAAACTAACACCCTGCGAAGGAAAAAGGTATTGCCTGGTAATAGGTGATATGTTTTCCAAATGGGTGCAAGCGTTCCCCACGGCAAAACAAAATGCCAGTGCCATAACCAAAGCTTTCCTAACTGAAATAATTCCGAGATGGAACATCCCTGAGAGGCTTAGTAGTCCCACGGTTTGTGAAGGTTTATAGCTCCGGTTGAGGCTTAGGGTGTAGGTTTGCTCGCTGAGCTATAGGTTTGATATCCAGACGTTTCATTACCTGGCTAGGTAACATCATCAGTGGCGATCTCCAAGTGAAGTGAAGTGAAGATGTTGTCTCCTGCTTTCTATTTATATGTTTGTTATGGATGGGGTTCCTGGGGTTTGTGGTGATATCATTTCTTATTCGTTTTCTGAGGGGTTGACAGATGGTCAATCGATCTATGTGTTTGTTTATGGCGTTGTGATTGGAATGTGAGGCCTCTCAGAATTCTCTGGTGTGTCTGCATATACAGCAAACTGACAAACACTGAGCAAATACTGACCTACACCAGCAACCATCTCAACACAAAAAAAGGAAGCTGTATCAGAACACTATTCCAACGAACCACCACACATTTCAGCACAGACGAACTTCGGAAAACAGAGGAGAACCACCTATAAAACGTACTCAAGAAGAACGGATACTTAAAAGTTACAATCCACAGATTCCTCAGGAACAAACCATGACAAGGAGACCGAACACAGCCAGAAACCCTATCGACCTTTCCATACATCAATGAAGTCTCAGAAGGAGCAGCCAGACTATTAAGTCCCCTGGGAATCCCACCAACAGTCTCAAACAAAACTAACTAATTTAAAAGACCCAGTACAACCCATGGACAAAACCAACGTCATATACAAAATTACATGCAAGGGCTGGCACAAACACTACGTAGGACATACAGGAAGAAAGTTAGCCACCAGGATACAGAACACCAGCTAGCCACAAAAAGACACGACCCTCTCTCCCTTGTAGCCCTTCACACGGATGAAATTTAAACACCATTTCGACTGGGACAACACATCTATCCTGGGACAGGCGAAGCAAAGACATGCCAGAGAATTCCTTGAGGCCTAGCACTCCAACCACAACGCCATAAAAAAGACATATATCTAGATAGCATCTATCAACCCCTCAGAAATGGCATCACCACAAACCCCAGGATCCCCATTCTGGACAAACAAATAACTAGAAAGCAGGAGACACCAGCTTCTCTTCACTTGGCGTTCGTCACTGATGATGTTACCTAGAACATAGAACAGAGAAAAATACAGGGCAGTACAGGCCCTTTGGCCCTCGATGTTGCGCCGATCCAAGCCCACTTAATCTATACTAGCTCACTAACCTCCATATGCCAGGAAATGAAACGTCAGCGAGCAAACCTACACTCTAGGCTTAGTAGTGACAGTGGGACACCATTTGTCCATAATGCCCGACAGCAGATTAGTGAGTATTTGGGAATAAACATAGGATAACACTGTGCCTACCACCAAACGAGCGGGAGGGCAGCCGAAAGAGAAAATTCTACCTAAAAAAATATATTGAGAAAATGCTGTGAGGAACGAGGGATGACATGGACAAAGGCACTTCCAATGGTGCTAATGTGTATGAGATCCAGGAGGAGAGGGAGAGCTAACCTTAGCCCGTTTGAAATTTTGTTTGGTACGCCGCCAAACACAGGAATTGTCCCGAGACGTAAGGGAAGCCAGATAACAGGCCACTGTGAGGATGAGATGTTGTGTTACTGCATGAAACTCTCTACACTTCTGTCCCAAATACAGAATCAAGTGAAGACAGCACTACCCCAATCAGCAGAAGGGAAGATGTACGATCTATAACATGGAGCCTGAATAGTGGTGAAAGACTTCAGGAGGGAAAACAGGAAGGCGAAGAGGTGGCTGGGACCGTTTCAAGTACGCCATACAGCACAGATAGTTGTTAAGGTCGCCGGAACAGCCACGTGGAGACACGCCAGCCATTACAAACTTGCAGCTGGGTCTGAGGAGACATCGCACAACACCAAAACCAATTTAGAGCAAGTATTTATTAGAAGACTTAAGCAAATGTGGGGCTGCCCCAGTTCACACTTTTGGCAAGCGCTCTGGTAGGACTATTCATAAGGGCAGGGGCGTCTGGGATGCAGCAGCTGACGGTAATCTTAACTGATAGGACGAAGTTGATCTTTACATGCGACCCATAGCCGTTCAGTAACAAGGACGACTATAAATTGGATAGTTAAGATTTATGCAGGGATCCATGCCGCGCCGGTGACTAGCATTTAGTAGTAGCCACCACGGCAAAAGGGGCACCTGACATGGGAAATAGATATTCTATGATCAAAGTAAGACTCAGAAGAGCAATGAGGGAGTCGCGTGGTGTGGAATAGATAGATCCTTCTCCGACATCTGTAGACAGGTGAATATAGTGGTGCAATCGCCCCACCCCCGCCCTCCGAGATGCAGTGCAGAATGTACTACAGACGATAGGAGCAGTGGGGCATGGCAACCAGATCATGGACCTAACCCCAAGCCGGGCAAAGGTCATTAATGACACACCCGAACCCGAAGGGAGATGGCAGTGGCGAGAAAGCGAATTTAAAGCAGGAGGGGAATTTGCCTGCTGGATATAAATGGCGTAAATGTGACGCCAGTGGGTTGGGAGCTGCGAAGGGCCATTGCTAGATGTGAAGGGAACAGAGCATGTACTTTGGTCATCAGACAAAACGAGAGATTAGACGTTGGCTACACTTGTTGGATATATTTGCACACAGCCCAACGGTAGACTGCCCAGCAAATTACTGAGAGCCTGGCGAGAAATGCCAGCTGTCTGCTTCCACGGGAGGCGAATAGCCTGACCATGATAGTGGGGGGCAATTTGGGCTAATCTTGTGTCACCACCCGAACTCCAGGCTAACTACAGCCCCAAGCCTGACACGCTACCATCCACAGCATTCCAGATAGTGGATTTCAGGGGAGAAACGTGCATTTGCGCCAATCGGGGGAGACTCCTTTTGGGTATCTCCCAGTGTACTTTGATGCTGTACTTGAACAATGACTCTTGTACAGCAACATACACAAATGATACGACCATAAACATTGTTTGTTCCTTTATCAATGGTCAGACCATGAGCGGCATGGTGGCAAAGTGGTTAGCATTGCTGCCTCACAGTGCCAGAGACCCCGGTTTAATTCCTGCCTCAGGCGACAGACAGTGTGTGGTTTGCACATTCTCCCTGTCACTGCGTGAGTTTCCTCCCACAGTCACCAGATGTGCAGGTCGGGTGAATGGGCCATGCTAAATTACCCGTAGTGTTAGGTGTTAGGTGAATGTATGGGTGGGTTGCGCTTCGGCTGGTGTGTGTGGACTTGTTGGGTAGAAAAGTCTGTTTCCACACTGTAAGTCATCTAATCTAATCAGGATGGCAGGTATAATATGGGCAGGTGGCGAGAAAGGGTACCACCACTCCCCCGGGGAGAAAAGGGTGCTGCTACACCACGATACTGTCCACCAACACGACAGTGTTGGCCCTAAAAGGCAGCAATTGCCGAACTCGAAGGGGCATCCCTCTGCCTTGGAATGGGTACACACTCGCAGAACATCCTCGCATATGGTGTATTTGCAAATGAGACCGAGGAAGGCCTAGCACTCATTAACACTGAGTTAATGGCGGTTAGGAAGCAGTGACACAAAATCAATTAGTACTAGGTATCCTGACAGCTGAGAGAGGGGGCGTCTGCAAAACGTTAGGCACCTCGTGCTGTATTAATGTTCCTGATGAGTCCCAAAATATTACTGGTTTAATAAATGGTATGAAGGCAGCTAAATTATCGCCTCCACGAGCAGATGACTTCTCCTCCCGATGGCTCACGTCCCTTATGGAGGATGGGGGTAATGGACCCATATCCTTCCACTAGTTGTAGGACTGGTCTTACTCATACTGCTTTGAATAACACCCTAGTTGTGTACCTGCCTACACCACTTGCTTATGAATGCAGTAGGATACAAAATGTTAAACTATCAGTGGCCCCAAAGAAGGAAGATCCGATTGCTTGTCCGCACCCTTCAGCGACGTTGACGAATGTGACGTGTGAAGATGGGCTGTGTATCGGGAAAACCAGGGAAATGGAAAAACCACCACATAGCTTGGTTAGAGTTAGGTGGTGTCTGAGGAAATGCCTGGCGTTCATAAACTATTTTTGATATATAGCAATCTGGCTTTTTATTTGGTTGTTGTCCTTGTTGTAAAATGACAAAAATTTGAAAAATGCAATGGAAAATTAACAAAACTAACATTTACTGTGAAATCTGTCAGAGAATGTTTTGCAAAATTTAATCCTTCGCTGAAATATGCAAATACTTTGCTGAATTCTGCGTCGAGGAGTCAGCTTGTCTTTGTGGAACTTTGCAAACATTTCACCTGGCCTTGCGAGCAGCCGAGTTCAGAAAAAAGCTTCGGAAAACATAAAGACAATTATGTCCAAGGCATGGGAATGAGAAAATATGAGCTCGAATGTTTCCCAACACTTCTCCTTGAGCATTTGATAAGAATAGTAGAACACGAATATGTGAAGTTTGTTCATAGCCCTTACATAAGGCACTTTTGCCGAGTATATTGGCCGCTCTGCATGCAGAGGTTGAAAAATAAAGCCTTTCCTTTGCTCTTGCTCGCAGTTGATTCGAGTCGATTAAATTTCCACGACAGGTGTCAGGGTGTCAGGCAGTGGGAGAATTGTTGGGTATCAGTAAATGGGAGAATTGTTGCACAGTGCCATTACATTGGAAATTAGCACAAATTGCCTACACATTAAAGAATTTTAGCAGAACACCTCTCAATGGAAGAATAGGGGCAGGGAATGATTGAGAAGGAACAATTTTGCAAGCAGCAGTAAAGTCGAGATTCGAGTCCGCCCACCAAGAAATGAAAATAAAAACTTTGGAGCAGGGAAGCCAATACGTGGAGGAAGTGTATCAGGAAAGACCGCAATGGGACAATTGACGCAGGGCATCAATAATGGGAGAGTTGGTGCCGATGTCACGAAAGTAGAGAATTGGTGGAAGACGTGGGAGAACTGGTGCTGAATAATATTAAATGTGGTGGAGGTGCAGTTGCTGATGGAAAGAAGATTCGTGCAGGATTCGAAAATGGGAGAATGGTGCACGGAAGTGAAGCTGTGTTTGGGACAATTGTTGCACGATCCACAAAATGGAAAAATTGCACAGTGGAACTTTAACAGCGAATTGGGGTATGGCACCACTATCTCAGAGAGTCAGAGTCGCGTTCCCCACACAGGGAGAAGTTGGTTTGGATATCAATGAACATGAGAGTTGTTTCAGGGCAATATTGAATTCGAGAATTGGTGTGGGGTGCTTAAACCATGCAGAGTTGGAACAGGGCATAGTTAAATGGGAGAACACGGGCAGGAATCAGTAAGTCGGAGAAATGTTGTAAAGTGTAAGAAAGTGGCCATTCGATGAAGGGCGAAATTAATGAAAAAACTTTGAGCAGTAAACAATTATGTGGAAGATGTTTGTCAGGAAACAGCAAAACAGGAGAGTTGGGGCAAGGCACTACTCAGTGGGAGAGTTTCTTCAGTTCATGACGAAAGGGTGGATTAGTGCAGAATTGGCAATTTGAGAATTTGATGCAGTAAACGCCTAAATTGGAGAATTACAGCAGTGGACCACAACATGGGAGAATCATTGCAGCTACATAGTTAATGGAAGAAGTGGTACGGACTGGACCTAAATTAGATATTTGTTTCAAGTCACCATTAAAATGTAGAATGAGAGTAGGGCTCTCCTAAATGCGAGATTTGAACTCGGGCATCAGAAAATGAGAGAATCATACTGGGATATGACGAAATGGCAGAATTCGTATCGTTATATGAAAAAAGCAGGAGAATTCAGTGTTGGAGTATGAGGAAATGGGAAAATAAGTATAGGGGTATGAGTAAATGGAGCTGCAACAAGATCCCACGGCTCTTAAACTCAATCCCCCTGCGAATGAAAGCCAATAACACAATCGGCTTTCTTAAAAACCCTGTCCACCTGGATGGAAATTTTAAGGGATCTATGGACCTGCACACCAAGATCCCGCTGTTCCTCCACACTGCCAAGAATGTTGCCTTTAGTCCTGTACTCAACTTTCCAGTTCGATCTTCCAAAATGCATCACCTCGCATTTATCCAGTTTGAATTCCATTTACAACCTATCAGCCCATCTCTGCATCCTGGCAATGTCGTGCTGCAGCCTGCAACAGTCCTGTATACTGTCAATGATACCTCCGACCTTTGTGTCCTCTGCAAACCTGCTAACCCATCCTTCAATCTCCTCATCCAAGTCATTAATAAAAATTACAACGAGCAGAGGCCCAGGAACAGAGCCCGTGGAACACCATTCACCACTGACTTCCAGGCAGAATATTTTCCTTCCACAACCACTCGCTGTCTTCTGTCGACCAGCCAATTCCATATCCAGACAGCTAAATTTCCTGTATCCCATTCCTCCGGACATTCTGAACGAGCCTACCATGGGGAATCTTTTCAAATGCCTTGCTGAAGTCCAGATACACAACATCCACCGCTCGATGCTCATCAACTTTTCTAGTAACATCCTCAAAGAACTCAATAAGATTCGTGAGGCATAACCTGCCCCTCACAAAGCCGTGCTGACTGCATTTAATCAAGCCACGCTCTTCCAGATGGTCATAAATCCTATCCCGCAGAATCCTTTCTAACACCTTGCAGATGACAGACGTGAGACTAACTGGTCTGTAATTTCTGGGGATTTCCCTATTTCCTTTCTAGAAGAGAGGAATTACATTTGCCTCCCTCCAGTCCTCAGGTACAAATCCGGTGGAGAGCGAGGATGCAAAGATCTTCGCAAGCGGTGAAGCAATCACATTTCTCGCTTCCCATAGCAGCCGAGGTCAAATCTGGTCTGGCCCTGGAGACTTGTTAATATTAATGTTTGTCAAAAATTGCAACACATCAGCTTCGTCAATCTATCTGTTGCAGCAGGATTACCTGCTCCTCAATGGTTTCATTCACTACAAGGTCCTTTTCTTTCGTAAAGACAGAAGCAAAAAACTCATTTAGGGCTTCCCCTACCTTCTTAGGCTCCATACACAAGTTCCCTTTGCTATCCCTGATCGGCCCTACTCTTTCTCTGATCATTCTCTTATTCCTCACATATGTGCAAAATGCATTTAGATTCTCCCTAATCCTTCCTGCCAAGCCCTTTTCCTGCCCCCTCCTGGCTCTCCTCAGACCATTTTTGAGCTCCTTCCTCGCCTGCCTGTAATCCTCTAGAGCTGCGCAAGATCCTTGCTTCCTCCACTTTACGTAAGCTGCCTTCTTTCATTTGACGAGAGCTCCTCCGCTCTCGTCATCCAAGGTTCCTTTATCTTACCCCTTCTCGCCTGTCTCAGAGGAACGCATTTGTGCATCACTCGCAACAACTGTTCCTTAAACCATCTCCATATGTCTGTAGTGCCCTTTCCATTGAACAATTGCTCCCAGTTCATGCTTCGCAATGCAGTCTGAGGGTATCACAGTTTCCTATTCCCCAATTAAATATCCTCCCATTGTGCCTGCTTCTCTCCTTCTCCATAGCTATGTAGAATGTGAGGCAGTTGTGATCATTATCACCAAAATGCTCTCCCACCGCAAGATCTGACACCTGCCCCGGCTCATTGCCGAGCACTAAATCCAAAATGTCCTTTCCCTTCGTTGGCCTGTCAACGTGCTGAGTTAGGAAACCCTCCTGAATACAACTTACAAAAACAGCTCCTTCCAAACTCTCTGCTGGAAGGAGGTTCCGATCAATATTGGGAAAGTTAGTCACCCATTACAACTACCCTATTCCATTCACACTTTTCCAAAATCTGCCAACCTATGCTTTCTTCAATCTCCTTGCTTCTATTGGAGGGCCTGTAAAAACCCCTAATGAGGTGATTGCTGCCTTATTGTTCCTAATTTCCACCCATACTGACTCAGTAGACAGACTCTCCTCGATAATGGTAACATCTGAAGCTGTGATACCCTCTCTGATTAGCAGTGCTACACCCCATCCACTTTTTCCCCCGTTCCTATTATTTTTAAATGTTCTAAACCCTGGAACATCCAGTAATCATTCCTACCCCTGAGAAACCCACGTCTCTGTTATGGCCACAACATGATAGCTCTGAGCTCATCACTTTTATTTACATTTTCCCCAGTAGTACAGAGCTCAGTAACTCTGTTTTGGGGGAGGGAGCGGGGACGGGGGAATGGTGTCTCAGTGGTTAGCACGGTTGTTTCACAGTACCAGGGACCCGGATGGGGGACGGGGGAGGGGGAGGGTGCATGGTGTCTCAGTGGTTAGCACTGCTGTCTCACAGTACCAGGGACCGGGTGTGGGGGGGAAGTGGGAGAAGGTGCATGGTATCTCAGTCGTTAGCACGGCTGTCTCACAGTACTAGGGACCCGGTTTGTGGGGGGAGGCGGAGGAAGGCATGGTGTCTCAGTGGTTAGCATGGCTGTCTCACAGTACTGGGAACCGGTTTGGGGGGGGGGGAGACGGAGGAAGGCATGGTGTCTCAGTGGTTAGCACGGCTGTCTCACAGTACTAGGGAGCCGGTTTGAGGGGTGGGGGTGGGGAATTGGGACATGGTGTCTCAGTGGGTAACACGGCTGTCTCAAAGTACCCAGGAACCGGTTTGGTGGGAGGGGAGGGGGGCATGGTGTCTCAGATGTTAACACGGCTGTTCCACAGTACCAGAGACCGGTTTAGTGGGAAGGGGGCCAAGGTGTGTCAGTGGTTAGCACGGCTGTCTCACAGTATCAGGGACCCCTTTTAGGGTGAGGGGGAGGGGGAGGGGGGCATGGTGTCTCAGTTGTTTTCACGCTGTCTCACACTACCAGGGATCCGGTTTGTTGGGAGGCGAAAGGGGGCATGGTGTCTCAGTGGTTAGCACGGCTGTCTCACACTACCTGGGAGCTGGTTTCGGGGGTATGGGGAGGATGGCCCGGTGTCTCAGTTGTGAGCACGACTGTCTCACAGTATCAGGGACCCGGCTGGGGGAGAGGGGGATGGTGGCATGGTGTCTCAGTGCTTAGCACAGCTGTCGCACAGTACCGGGGACCTGGTTTGGGGGTGGGGGAGGGGGGGCATGGTGTCTCAGTGGTTAGCACGGCTGTCTCACAGTATTAAGGACCCGGTTTGTGGGGAGGGGGAGGGGGGGCATGGTGTATCAGTGTTTAGTATGGCTGTCTAACAGTACTAGGAATCCGGTTTGAGGGGTGGCGGTGGGGCATTGGGACATGGTGTCTCAGTGGGTAACACGGCTGTCTCAAAGTACCAAGGAACCAGTTTGGTGGGAGGGGAGGGGGGCATGGTGTCTCAGTGGTTAACACAACTGTTCCACAGTACCAGAGACCCGGTTAAGCGGGGAGGGGGGCATGGTGTCTCAGTGGTTAGCACAGCTGTCTCACAGTACCAGGGACCCGGTTTCGGTGGGATGGAGAGGCGGGCACTGTGTCTCAGTTGTTAGTACGACTGTCTCACAGTATCAGGGACCCAGTTTGGGGGAAAGGGAGAGGGGGCATGGTGTCTCACTGGTGAGCACGGCTGTCTTACAGTACCGGGGACATGGTTTTTGGGGGAGGGGGAGTGGGCATGGTGTCTCAGTTGTTAGCACGGCTGTCTCACAGTATCAGGGACCTGGTTTTGGGGAAGGGGGAGGGGGCATGGTGTCTCAGTGGTGAGCATGACTGTCTCACAGTACCAGGGACTCGGTTTGGTGGGTAGTGGGAGGGGGTGCATGGTGTGTCAGTGGTTAGCACGGCTGTCTCACTATACCAGGGACCCGGTTTGTGGGGAGGGGGAGTGGGGCCATGGTGTCTCAATGGTTAGCACGGCTGTCTCACAGTACCAGGGTCCAGGTTTTGGGGGAGGGGGAGAGGGGCATGATGTCTCAGTGGTTAGCACAGCTGTCTCACTGTACCAGGGACCCGGTTTGTGGGGAGGGGGAGAGGGGCATGATGTCTCAGTGGTTAGCACGGCTGTCTCACAGTACCAGGGACTCGGTTTGGTGGGTAGTGGGAGGGGGTGCATCGTGTGTCAGTGGTTAGCACGGCTGTCTCACTATACCAGCGGCCCGGTTTGAGGGGAGGGGGAGGGGGGCTGGTGTCTCACTGCCTTTGACATCTTCCAAAACCTTTCTCCAAACACCTTAAAATTATGCACACCTCGTGACAACCATTTCCACCCTGGGAAGAAGTCTCTGGCTATTTCCTCTGCCTGTATCTCACACCATCATGTTCAGCTCTATCAAGTTACCTCTCATCCTTCTTTGCTTCAATGAGAAAAGCCATCGCTCCCTCAACCTTTCATCATAAGACAAGGCCTCTATTCCGGGCAGCATTCTGTTAAATCTCCTCTGCACCTGCTTTAAAGCTTCCATATCCTTTTTGTAATGAGGCGACCACAACATTTCAAATATGGTCTCACCAGAGCTTTATAGACCTGCAGCATAATTTTCTGGCTCTTCAACTCAGTCCCCCTGCTAATGAAAACCAACACACCATACGCCTTCTTAACAACCCTATCAACTTAGGTGGCAAATGAGAGACCTACAGACATGGACCCCAAGATTTGTTTGTTCCTCCACACTGCTATGAATCCTACATTTGACCCAATAATCTGCATTCAAATTCGACTTCCAAAATGAATCCCTTCACAAAATCGGAAATTGGAACAGAATTAGGCCATTTAGCCTCTTGGATCTGCTGTGCCGTTTGATCACAGTTAAAATGTTTCTCAGCCAAATTCTCCTGCCTTCACCAACTGACCATTGATTCCCTTATTCATGGAAAACATACTTATCTCTATCTTAAAGAAACCACTGTGTCTTTGTGCGGGCGTGTGCATGTGTTTGTGTGTAAGTGCCCATATCTGTATGCATGCGTGTTGTGTGTTTAATGTGTCTATGTATGTTTGTGTGCATCTCTGTGAAATGATGGCTCTGTGATTTTGGGGTAAATCCATTGACATTGAGATAAACCTTTACTCCCCTCCTCCACCTCTACTTCTGTCCCTGTTAAGGTTATAGTCATACAATGCCACCCTCTGCTGGTCTCCCCATGCCACTGCACAGGTGTCAGTTTTTTACTATCAGAGGACATCAAATACTGTGAATCTCTCACATTGCACGGCTGTTTGGTTTTGCAAATATCTCTGGATGCACAGAACAGGTTTGTCTGATACCTAGATATATTACCACCACCACTGGGCCAGTTTCAGGACTTTTCAATCCATTCTCACTTACACATTGTAGGGGTGAATTATGGAATATTTCAATTTACAGAACGTGTAATAAATTCATCGCATCACGTTACAGATGATTTGGTCAGAATTGCTCGGATTCAGTTGCAGTGGAAATACTCTTTAAGGTGTACACTCTGTGTAACGAATAATCTTCAAAGACAAATCACTTTCACATTGCAGAGCGAGCACAACTATTACTCGGGAGCATTTGCCATTCTGAGTGTCCTCAGTACAATTATGATCCTCCCTATACCCAACTGTGTGTGTGTGTGCATGTGCAGATGGTACTGTCAGTTTGGATGATGCTATGATCTACCTCCCTGCCCCCACCTCCTAGACTGAATCCCTTATGGTTTTCTCCCTCCACTGCCATCAATGCAGTGGAGTGTGAAGACCAGCAGAGGCGGACATTGCATCACTTTCAACACCACAGAGGCTGGCAAATCCGTTGTGCACACGGATATACACAGAGACACGCAGATACACAAAGATATGCATATAGATACACAGGCATACATAGAGACTGGTGCAGTCACACAGATACGAAAGCACACAGAGAGAAATGCCAATACACTGATGCATGTGCACACACAGGTATACAGGCATCAGTACAGTCACACCACAAACACTGACACACTGACGTTTATACAGACATGCAGAATCTGCCAGTATTTATTTTTCGCGTGGTGACTTGCTCAATATTTCACTCATTCGTGTGGCGTGTGCCAATATTTTTGTCGATCCCTCGGGATTCCTCTGCACCCTCACTATAGCTTCTACATCTTTCCTATAACAAGGCGACCAGAACTGAACACAATGTTCCAAGTGTGCTGTTACGACACAGCAATGAACCCGTTTGTGAATTAAACCAAACACCCAGAAAAGCTTACCTTGCCTTATAATCTGTTAAAGCACCCATACTCCTCCTCAAACCAAAAACAAAGTACCTGTGCCACAGCTTGGAACGTTAGCGAGTTTTTTATTACATATTTTTTTTCAACAGTCTCTTTGGGAATTTAGACTAGTGGGAATGGAGGTTAGGACAGTTGAATGTTCCGCCTGCAGAATGTGGGAGGTAAGGGTCACCACCAGTGTCCCTGCTGACTACATCTGCTGGAAGTGCACCTGACTCCAGCTCCTTGAAAACCGCGTTAGGGAACTGGAGCTGGAGCTGGATGAACTTCGGATCATTCAGGTGGCAGAGTGGGTTATTGAGAGGAGTTACAGAGAGGTAGTCACTCCCAAGGTACAAGAAAAAGGCAAATGGGTTACAGTCAGGGGACGGAAAGGGAACCGGCAGGCAGTGCAGGGATCCCCTGTGGCCATTCACCTCAACAATAAATATACCGTTTTGGATACTATGGGGGGGGGGCGGACGTACCAGTGGAAAGCAGTGGGGTAGAGGGCTCTGGCACAGCGTCTGTCCCTGCTGCTCAGAAGGGAAAGGGGAAGAGGAGCAGAGCAGTCGTCATTGGGGATTCCATAGTTAGGGGGACAGAAAGGAGGTTCTGTGGGGACGAGAGAGACACACGGTTGGGGTGTTGCCTCCCAGGTGCCAGAGCTCGTGTTGTCTCTGATCGTGTTTTTGGCATACTTAAGGGGGAGAGGGAGCAGCCCCAAGTCGTGGTCAACATAGGCACCAACGACATAGGTAGGAAGAAAGATGGGAATTTAAGGCAGAAATTCAGGGATCGAGGATGGAAGCTTAGAGCTAGGATGGACAGAGTTGTTGGCTCTGGTTTCTTGCCTGTGTCACGTGCTAGTGAGGCAAGGAATAGGGAGAGAGAGAAGGTGAACACGTGGCTACAGGGATAGTGCAGGAGGGAGGGTTTTGGATTCTTGGATAATTGGGGCTCTTTCTGGGGTAGGTGGGACCTCTGCAAGCAGGATGGGCTTCATCTGAACCAGAGGGGTACCAATATCCTGGGGGTGGGGGTGGGGGTGGGGGTGGGGGTGGGGTGGGGGTGGGGTGGTGGAATTCCCTAAGGCTATTTGGGTGGTTTAAACTAATCCAGCAGGGGGATGGGAACCAAAATTGTAGTTCAAGTATAGAAAGGGTTGAGAGTGGGGAGGTCCAAAATCAAGTTTTAGGGATACAAGATGGCACTGGCAAGCAAGAGGTTGGTTTGAAGTGCGTCCACTTCAACGCCAGGAGCACCCGGAATAAGGTGGGTGAAATTGCAGCATGGGTTGGTACCTGGGACTTCAATGTTGTGGCCATTTTGGAGACATGGTTAGAGCAGGGACAGGAATAGTTGTTGCAGGTTCCAGGATTTAGATGTTTCAGTAAGAACAAATAAGATCGTAAAAGAGGGGGAGGTGTTACATTGTTGGTCAAGGACAATATTGCAGTTGCAGAAAGGATTTTTGAGGACTCATCAACTGAGGTGGTATGGGCTGAAGTTATAAACAGGAAAGGAGAGGTCACCCCTTTGGGAGTTTGCTATAGGCTTCCGAATAGTTCCAGAGATGTAAAGGAAAGGATAGCAAAGATGATTCTCGATAGGACTGACAGAGACAGCGTAGATGTAATGGGGAACTTCAATTTTTGAAATATTGAACGAGAACACGATAGTCCGAGTACTATAGAGTGGTCAGATTTGGTCCAGTGTGTGCAGGAGGTCTTCCTGACACAGTATATAGACAGGCCAACAAGGGGCGAAGGCACATTAGTTTTGAAACTGGGTAATGAGCCTATTCAGGTGTCAGACTTGGAAGTAGGTGAGCACTTTGGTGATAGCTATCACAATTCTGTTATGTTTACTTTAGTGATAGAAAGGGATAGGTGTATACCACTGGGCAAGAGTTACAGCTGGGGGAAAGGCAATTACGATGCCATTAGGCAAGATTTAGGGAGCATATGATGGGGAAGGAAACTGCAGGGGATAGGCACATTAGAAATGTGGAACTTATTCAAGGAAAAGCTACTGTGTGTCCTAGATAGGTATGTACCTGTCAAGCAGGAGGAAGCTGTAGAGTGCAGGAGCCGTGGATAACGAATGAAGTGGAATCTCTGGTCAAGAGGAAGACAGCGACCTATGTTAGGATGGGATATGAAGGCTCAGTTAGGGTGCTTGAGGGTTACAAGGTAGCCAGGAAAGACCGAAAGAGAGAGCTTTGGAATGCTTCGCCTGCAACAGTCGTAGATTCGCCAAAAAAAAGTACATTTAAGTCGTCATTGGACAAGCATATGGACGTACATGGAATAGTGTAAGTTAGATAGGCTTTAGATGGTATGACAGGTCGGCACAACATTGAGGGCCGAAGGGCCTGTACTGTGCTGTAGTGTTCTACGTTCTATGTTCCCCTACCTCCTCCGACTCTTGGCGCAAGTTCCCTCCACTATCCTGATGAGGCCTACCATCCCTAAAGCCATCATCTTGTTCCTCACAAAAGTATAGAACATCTTAAGTTTTACCTTAATCCTACTCACCAAGTCTTTCCATGCCCGCTTCTCACTCTCCTGAGATTATTCTTCACTTCCTTCCTGACTACCTTGTAACCCTCTAGAGCCTTGTCTGATCCTTGCCTTGTAAACCCTAAGTCATTTTCCTCCTTCCTCTTGAGATATTCTACATCCATTGATACAATGGAGATATGGAGCTGCAAATGGATTGGAGTTGCACATCCTGTCACTTCCAGCATAGATAATTACAGTACCTTTTTTCCACTCCTCCTGATCATTGATACAGATTGTAAAGATCTGTGGACCTAGCACTGGTCACTGTTTGACTCCACTGGTGACGTTCTGTCAAACTGACTAAGGCTGATTTATCCGAAGTGCCTGCTTCCTGTCTGATAACCAGTCCTCTCCCATTTATGTGTAACACATTCAAAGCGCTGAATAAGAACGAGGAGCATCAGTTCGGTAATCCAGCCCCTCAGGCCTCTTCCGACATTGAATGCAATCATGGCTGATGTCATTGCGGCCTCAGTTCGACGTTCCTGTCTGCTCTCCACATTCCTTCACTTACTCAATATCCCAGCACCTACTGCACTCTGGGGAAGTGAATTACACAGATTCCCAACCCTGTGACAGAAGTATGTTCTCCTCATCCTTGTTTCATTTCTCCCCCACCTCATTCTAAAATTATGGTTTAGGATCGTTCGAGATTGTCCCACATGAGGAAATATCCACTTCACATCTACATTGACAATCACCTTTAACATCGTCCAGAACTCTGACATCTCCTCTCATTTTTCTATACTCCAGGCAGTGTTGGCCTGAACTGCTCAATCTCTCATCAGAGGACAATCTCCTTATCTCTGGAATAAATCAAGTAAACCACTTCTGAACTGCCTCCATGGCAAATACATCCATCCTACAGTCAGGACAACAAGACTGCACACAGTACTCAGTAGCGATCTCACATCTCCCTCCCTTTATAATCCAGTGTTTTAGAAATAGGTGCCAAAGTTGCACTTGCCTTTCTCATTATCTGCTGTACCTACTTCGGAGTATTCTGTAGTATGAACGCGGGCAGCCAGATCCCTCTGTACATAATCATTCTGAAGTCTCTCTCCATTTGGATAATAATTTGCCTTTCTGCTACACTGATCTAAATGGATATACTCATACTTTTCGTTGTTCGGTTTCTTCTGTCAAATGTTGCCCCAACCTATCCATATACATTTTCTAATTTCTTGCATCTTCATTGCAATTTCTCACCTGAGTTAGTGTCATCAGTTAATTTGGTTATAACATGTTCTATCCTCTCAACTACTGAAGACTATAGATTGTAAATAGTTGGGGCCTGGGGACCAAGACATATGGTTTCCTAAAAGTTGAATTTACCAAACAGAAAATGACCCATATTTTGTCCATCTCACTGCATTTTGTGGCTTCAACAAGCCTGCATCCAAGCTGAAAAATTACTTTTAATCGTAAACGATCTTATTCTGCAGATTAAACATTTTTGCAGAGCTACTCAATGCCTTCTGGAAGTCCAAATATATCATCTCTAGGGCCACAATCATCCAAATCATGTTGATTCTGATGGATTGTGGTTTGACTTTTCACATTTCTTGTCATTAATTCCTGAATAATCGACTTGAACAATATTTCTTAAATTTCAACATTTTTCTGACTACTCTATATTCCATCGTGAAGGTGGTAATTCTAAATTCTTCCTGCTCTATAATCTCTTCGTTCGCTCCAATCCTGGAAAATTGGCACATGCCGTGAAATGGCCTGCTCTGATTGCTCTGTAAGAGATCTGAGTTGCTGAATGGACTCATTCTCTTCCTTGTGCACAAAATCGATGGGCTGATGTATTTCTGGTGTTCTACATCACCATCTCGATGGTCTGCATGTTGATGCATAAGAGCTGTAAGGGCTTATGCAATCTTCCTGTTGCTGTGTAACAGTTTGAGGGGCTGAAAAAACTTCTCATATTCCTCCATCACAGGCTGAAGATACTGAACGGTCTCTCCTGCTTCCCTGATATAGGACTGAGGTAATTATTGGCCTTCTTCTGTTCCCATACACCAGACACGTGAGGTAAACTTCTTCCTCCTTTCCCATAAGAAATCTTATAGGTTGCATCCTTCTCCAATTCCCGTGCAACAGGCTCGACGGGACTGAATATCCTCCTGGTATCCCAATGCACCAATCTTCAGTCCCTCTTCCAGTTCCTATGTTACAGACTTGAGGAGGCTGAACAGATTGATCCTATTGCTGCATAACAGGGTACTGGTGCTGCATGCGTACTCTGGGCCCAGTGTTATGGACTCGAGGAGCTGACTGGCCTCCTCCCGTAACTGTATATCAAGCTCCAGGGGTGAATAACCTCTTCCTGTTCTGGTGTAACAGGGTCAATGTGTTTCGAGACACTACCTCCTAATAAATGACAGAAGGTGCTGAACGAGAGAGTACCCGTACTCTGAAGCACTCTCGTCTCCATGCCTGACTTACAGAGACGGACCATTAATCTAGTTTTTTTTTCTGTATAGAGTCCTGAAGCTGAAAGTAGCAAAAGAGGTCCCTCCCAGATACCTGATATTCCTGCCTCAGCTGCTCAAAATTCATCATGACCTCCCCGTCAAATAATTCTCCCAAACAGGAAACTCATCTGGACTCCTAGAGCCTCAAGCCAGAATCCATAAATCCGGGCTGGAATCCTACCAATCCTACAATGGGAGTGAAAGCCGAAGTTTTTGTTTTGTAAAGTGCCTTCAACTTGTCCCATCGTTCTCCACGCTTTCACTGTGTTAAGGTCAATCGGTGTTTGCAATTCTCCATAACAGTCCTCATCTTGTCCATGAACAACAGATTAATGAGGGGACAATGAGCCTAGAAAGCCTCGATATCCTGCCAAATTGACCATGGGTCCTGACAAGCCCAATCAGCCACATCAGAAAGCAAGAAACTTGGTTGGTATTTCTTAAACTATGGAAAATCGACACGCCCACATTCACTGTGGAAGCTGCAATTTGTCCAGCTTAAGAGGAGGCAATCTGTGACGCAAGATGAAAGATCAAAGCCAACTGTTAAGCTTCCGTAATACCTGCCTGGGCAGCGTCAAAGGGAACATTGGCATGGGTATCATAAACAAGGAAGGACATTCATTTTAACCAGATCTAACTCATACAGGATATTGGAAGATTCTGTCTTATATTCTCTAGCTACTGCGCGAAGTTAGCTTTATATAATTGATCGAAGGCTTGGATAATAAAAATACCTAAACCTCCTTGTGACCAATATGGACTGACAGAAGTTAGATGCTTTATTTAGAAATTCCTATGGACTGTAAGCCCTTTTGTCTGGACGCCATACCCTATGAGCACTATACTGATACTGGCGGTTAGCCCAGAGGATTTATTTCCAATAATATCACAGAATTTACTGATAACTAAACAGAACCCATTAGGCCAATAAATTGGTTCCATGCAGAAAGAAGAATTTTTTAAATAGACTGTGCTAAGAGCAGCAGGAAATGATCCCCACCTCCACCACCCCCCCCCCCCCCCCCAACCCCCACCACACCCCCGCTCCTGCTCGACTGTGTAAGAGACTGGGCCAGAGAATCACAGTGAGGGGGATCACTGACAGACCGGAATCAGCATCTCAGCTGTGGGTGAAATAATGATTGATAAAGTTTGCACACCACTTACCTAGTTTTGTAATCCACACTTCAGTTTATATAACACAGTATCAGGAGTGCATTTTATCAACCTTATCTCTGTACTTTGCATTTATTGGTTTGTGCTGAAAATCATTTGGTTTGTGGATTTTATATCATATGAGCGCATTTTATTAATATTGTCTCTGCTAATTCCTCATTGTAAATGTATCCTGGAATCTGTTCCTCGTGTGAATTATAAAGTGAAACGTTCCAATACTGGTGACTGGAGAACATCACTGGTCCTCCACACGGTCTAAGCCTCCATGTCACCCAGTCCTCTCCATCTTCTGAATTCCCCAATGTCATAATCACAACGTAATTGAAGTCCATGAAATGACACTTCATCACAGTTCGTTAACATGGAAACGATCAACATGTTCCAAACCTGCCCTGTCTCATTCTGGAATAACAATCTGAATTGTGTTTGTCACGTACAATTCTCTGTTAACATATCCATGCCATTTGTTTGTTATAACCGATGTTTTCTTAGGGCATTTTGCCACCAGATCATGGACGAAAAATGTTCTCTCAATGCTTTACAGATATTGCAATGACTGGTCTGTAGTTACAGGATTTATTTCTCTATTTATGAGCAGAGAAGCATGTTTATGTTCCGTTAAATCTCTGGCATTACTTCCATATCCAAGGCAAACTGAATGATTACACACAATCAATCTGCCATCTTCAACATTGCTCCCTTCAGTCACACTCACATATCATACCCAGAATGCATAAACGTTCAAAGTTATTTTGAACTTTAATAAAACAGTATTGACGTCTCATCGGTTAACTGGAGCTATTTGTTCAGCGATTGTGATTATGTCAGTCTCCATGGATCCTAAGCATCCCTCGAGAGTTTGTCTCTTATATCAATAAGGGAATGTGTTCAGTGTTTTATCCCATTGTATGAGCGGGAGCATCATCCACACCAGTAACAGGGATCAGCAGCTCCAGAGAGAGGTAGAGGAGAGATCAGTCTGTTAGAACATTAGACTGGAATGTTCTAACAATGGACAGGAGTTTATCCAATGGTCTTTACTGGCTTTCCCAGCCTTGGATATCATTAGCATATCGGATTGAAGATGTATTGCTGGTTATTCAAGCGGGTTACTATCCTATTCTTGCTATAGATGGTGCCCCTGGTAAGTTAATCAGTCTGTCGATTAAACTGAATTGATGCTGATGACATGTAAATTTTGCAAAGGTGCAAGTCAACTTTTTCTGTTCCAACCAAAGATTTCATTCCTTAGAAATAATAACTAGCAAATTATTATTTACAAATTACTCCCCAATATGCGGGGATAAATCACACTGTTCTCAACCATCTTGATTCATTTTCTCCTGCAAAGTTTACATCTCCATATCCTTCCCACATGCCAATCCTGTCCAGAACAAACATTAAGACGCCCCAGTCTTCTCCTCAGCCTCAGTGCAACTCCTGAATAAACAATTGTTTGCGCCTTTGTTAATTCTGGATACATGTTTCAAGTCCCTTCTTACCACGTGTCCATTGCTAAATAATTGAACTTGAGATGTTTAACTTGTTCTCTGTACAGAATCTGAAAGATGGGAAGATGGTGTATGGTGGTCATGTCATTGGCTCGTAATCTAGGTCCATGGAATAATAATATGTTGATATCGGCTTGCCTGATGCCCATTAGAGAAGGCAGTGGGCATACTTCCCTGGTCAGGTCTCTGTTTAACTGCAAATTTACAGCAGTTTGTTTTACTATTTACTGTCGTGTGGAACAGCTGAACCAGCCACTCAGTTCAAGATCGGTATAACATGCTGGCCTGACCAGGGCTGCCTACATCCCGTGAGGGAAGAACAAAAGTAAAGGCAGCTCCCTTCATTTGCCTATTTCCCATAATCCGACAGCTGATTTCCATTCAAGTAGGTGACCATTTCCTGTTTTAGGTGCATTCTTTGTGATTGGGTCTCGCCCCGAGAGTGATGTCTGTCCCAATAGGCACCTCTGGTGCTGACTTTATTGATGCTGACCATATCAGTGGCATTGGATTGTAAATGAATGGTTTCCTTTGTCACATGAAGGAAATGGAGCCAGTGAGTTGGGGTAAATGAATTATTGCGATCAAACCTGAGAGTGTAGTTGAGGCAGTATTTGGGGCATTGTAGACAGATTTTCTCTCCTTTATAAGGAGTGATCACCTAACCACAGAGAGAGTGAAGAGGAGTTCCACCAGATTAACCCCTGGGACAATGGCATCATGAGGAGTGAGTAAAGTTTGATCTGGAGTGCCCTCAGAAAATAAGAGGTGATTGCATTGAACACTGAGCGGGATGGCAATCACTAATTATATTCTAAACAGACAATGAGAAGGTGTTAAATTCCATGTCTGCTCTTTCACTCAGAATGCATGATTCTGGATTGTTTAAGTGCCTCTGAGGACGTTACGCCCACCCACCTCAACCTCCACTCCCCACGGTGATTGAGAGAGACAGAGAGGTCCAGGTTTTGAATAAACCCTCACCACGTTAATACAGTGCAGTTGGTGTGTGATCCTGCACTGAATGTCATATTATCCACCACCCCAACAGCAGCCACAGCACCTTCATTATAAAACAGTTATGTATTACCACCAGCTACTGACATTCATGAATCCATCTTCTCAGCGATGCAAGTGTCTCCTTAAGGTTTAGAATATTAGTCTATAAGACGCAGGAGCAGACACTAGGCTAGTTAGCCTGTCGAGTTTGCCCATCATTCAATCATCGCTGATAAGTTTCCCAAATCCATTCTCCAGCCTTCTCCTCGTAATTCTTCATCCCTGTATAATCAAGAACCTATCTAAATCCGTCTCAAATGTACTTAATGACCTGGCCCCCACTGCCTTCTGTGGCAATACATTTTAAAGATTCGACATTCTCTGGGTAAAGACATTTCTCCTTATCACTCTTCTAAAAGGTGTTCCCTTTCATCTAAGTCTCTGCTCTCGAGCTCTCGTCCAATGGAAACATCTTACCAACATCAACTCTGTTCAGTTATTTCAGTACACTGTGCTTCCATTTCATTCCCTCTCATCCTTCTAAACTTTACCAAGGATAGACCCAGAGCCCACAAACATTCCTCATACGATAATCTTTTCATTCCTATGACCATTCTCGTGAAAATATTCTGCTCAAGCTCCAGGGCCACTACGTTTGTCCTGAGATATGGGCCTCAAATCTTCGCACAATACTCCAAATGTAGTCTGACCAGAGACTTGTAATACCTGTTTTATATTCAATTCCTCTCATAATAAATGCCATCAATAATAAATGCCAATTGCCCTCCTGACTACTGCCTCAACCTGCAAGCTTACCTTGAGAGAACCCTGCACTAGAACGCCCAAATCCCTTTGCACTTCAGATTTCTGAATTTTCTCCTCATTTAAAAAAATAGACTTTGCCTCTATTCTTCATGCCAAAGTACATGACCACACACTTTCCAACATTGGAATGCATCTGCTAATCTCCTTCTTCAACCTCTCCACCTCATCAATACGACCAGTCCATCTGCCTATCTAGGTATCATCTGCAAACTTAGCCAGAATACACTCAGTTACATCATCTAGATTTTTATCGTAACAAATAAAAAGTTATGATTCCAACACTGAGACTTGTAGAACACCACTTGTCACCGACTGCCATCCTGAGAAGGACTATTTTATCCCCACTCTCTGCTTTCTGTCAGACAGACAAGCTTTCGTTTATGCCGCTACCTTACCTCTAACACCACGGACCCTTATCACACTCAGTCATCTCCTTTGTGACACCTTGTCATAGGCCTTCTTGAAATCCAGGTGGATAACAGCCATTGGCTGTGCTTGGTAAAGCCTGCTCATTTCCTCTTCAAATAATTCCAAAAGATTTGTGAGGCATGACCTTCCCTTGATGAAGTGATTTTGACCTATTTTACCAAACACTTCCAAGTATTCAGAAATCTCATTTTTCACAATGTATTCCAGGATCTTACCCACGACCGAATTTAAGCTATTAACTGTGGATATTTTTGTCTTTTTCCTCATTCCCTTGTTACAATGGAGTGTCACGTTCGTGGGTTTCCGATGTTCTGGGATCGTTCCTTACTCTAATGATTCCTGAAAGATCACCACTATCCCTACACACTCTCTTCAGCTATCTTCCTTATATCTCTGGGATGTAGTCCATCCGGTCCAGGATAGTTAACCACCTCCAGGCCATTCAGTTTTTTCTAGCACGTTCTCCATGGTGGTGGCAAGCATACTCAGCTCTGGCCCCTCATTATCTTGAATGTTAAGGTATTACTCGTATCTTCCACCATGAACTAATTTTTCAGTTCCTCGTCCTTTTCTTGTTCACCACTACTGCCTCTCCAGTATCATTTTCCAGCAGTCTAATGTCCACGTTTGCCGCTCTTTTGTACTTTATATATTGAAAGAAGCTCTTACAGACTTCCTTTATATTAGTGGCTACCTTACCTCCATATTTAATAATCTCCATCCTTATCATATTTCTTTTACTGTCTGTTTTGTCTTTGTAAGCTTCCCAATCCTCTGGTTTCCACTGCACCTCGCCACAGTATATGCGTTCTCATTTACTTCAATGCTGTCCCTGATTTCCATAGTAAGCTATGGTTCCCTCATCCTCCCTCTATCATGTCTCTTTTTCCTCAGGATAAATCTCTGGTGCATCCTGAATTACTCCAAAAATCTCCTGTCATTGCTGTTCCACTGTCTTTCATTCTGGGCCTGTGTCCCAGTTACTTCTACCCAGCTCCTCTCTCATGCCTCTGTAATTGCCTTTATTCAGCTGTAATACCATTACCTCTGATTCTAACTTCTCCACCTGAAATTGCAGAGTAAGTTCAATCATATTATGATCACTGCCACCTGTGATTTCCATCATCCAAAGCTCCCTTCGCCTAGTCTGCCTGCACAAGCTGCTACAAAAAGCCATCTCATAGACATTCCACAAATTCCTTTTTCTGCGAACCATCGTGAAACTGAATTCCCAGTCCACCTGCAAAATGAAATCCCACGTGATCTCTGTAACGTTGCCTTTCCTACAGATCTTTCTAAGTCCTGGTGTATCTTGCAGCCAGCACCTGACTACTATTTGGCGGCCTGTACATAACTCCAACAGAATTTTTTTCACTTTTCTGATTCCCCAATTCTACCGACACAGATTCTACACCATCTGATTTACTTCATTTCTTCTAACTGATTCAATTCCATTTCTTCCTAATAAGACAAATTTGTCTCTCTGCCCACCTGCCTATCATTTCGACAGGAAAAATATCCTTCAATATTCAGCTCACAATCCGGATCCTCTTGCAGTGATGTCACTGTGATGCCCTCCACGTCATACCTGCCAATTTGTATATGCGTCACAAGCTCATTTACATTATTCCTTCTACTGCTTGCATTCCAATATAACAGTTCAGTTCTGTATTTACCGTTCCTCTTCTCATTGTCATTTGCTTGTCTAGCCGTTGGTACCTACACGAACCCTGACCACTCCAACTTCTTCTGCACGCCAGATGATATATTCCAAACCCAAGCACCAGGTAGGCAGCAAAACCTTCACGACTTTCAATCCTGGTCACAGAGAATATTATCTATGTCTCTAAATATATTACCTGCAATTATCCATAATTGGGCAGCATAGTTACACAGCAATGCTGCCTCGCAGTGATAGGGATATGGGTTCAATTCCATCCTCTGGACCCTGTCTGTGTGAACTTTGTACATTCTTCCCACGTCTGCAATGGGAGCATTAACTCTTTTCTCTCTCCACAGGATGTCTCTTTATATGTTTCGGATGTCTACAATCTACAGTATATTTTTCTTTTATTTGATGGTGAAATGCTGAAAATGTGACAGATTTTTGTAAAAGCAGCCGTGGTTCGCGGATTCCCCTGGGTGTTTATGAATCTTGCCCAGCCACTCGTCTGAGTGCAGTGTCCCTGGATACTCATTCCATCTCTTTCAGTCCCTCAGTCCATCGTCACTGCATGCAGCCTTTCCTTTGCCACCCCGGGACTCCCCACACCCCATTGCCTGGCACTGATACTCCCTTCGCAGGACTGTGCACACAACGACACTGGGCACTTTCTCACCCGCTGGGGATGCGGGGTAAAGACCGTGCATTTGAAAGGAACAGAAGAACTAAAATCCAATTTAATTGCAAAGCAGAGTAAACAGGCTGAATGACATCGATCTGCTCTGACATTTTGTAGTCTTCTGTTAATCCTCGTCAATCTGCAAATAAATGGTCCATATGTCTACCTTGTAAATCAGATTTGGTGGAGGTGATAGATATAAGATCCTCTTGCCTTTGGACTGAGTCAGTGGACTCTACCTTCCTGGTTAATGAAGTCACACTTCCGTTTTTATAATCACGTCTATCCACTTTAAAGAAAAGGCCTTGCTGGAGTTGTGCTGAAAGGATATTTGAATTTTGGAGATGCTATAATATGTCACTTGCGAGTGAGATTCGGAGTACGAAGGTAGAACAGTTAAAAACACGGCCAAAGAGCTGGTAGCACTTCTGATATATTGATCATGGGGATTACCGACTCGGTAGGATATACCCAAGGAGGACGGGATGGACCTGAACTGGCAGCAATCTCCGATATGTGGATCTTTGGGATTCGCGGGTTAGTAGGATACACACAAGAAAGAAGGGATGGGCCTGAACTTGCAGCAATCTCCAATATGTGGATCATTCGGATTCGCGGGTTGGTAGGACCTACACAAGAAGTATGGAATGGACCTGTACTGGCGGCAATCTCCTAGCAGGCAGGTTTGCTGTTGTCACTCAGGAGGATTTAAACTAGTGTGGCACTGGGGAGTGGGAACCAGAGCAGTAGGTCCACAATACAGTGACTGAGGAGGAGTTGGAGACTAAAACCAGTGCATCTAAGACCAACAAAAAGACGCAGAGGGCACTGAACACAATGGGACTGGACACCTCAAGTGTTATTTTAGTTTAATGTGAGGACACTGGCTTGTAGGAATCTGGAGATTGAATGAGTACATATAACTCCAATGTAAATATTACAGAGATTTCATGAGAGAGGGACAAGACAGCAATCAATCCAGTGAGTCCAGAAATAGTTGTTGAATATGCAGTGAGTGGCTGGAGACAGTTGTTTGAAGTGAACTAATTATCCAGCACTCTATCGAAATCGGACCATGTGTAATGCAATGTACTAATTGAAGTGACAATGGACGAAACTGGAATTGTCTGTCTACAATGTTTTCTGCTTTAATGATAGTCTTTTGTAATCTCCTGTCACGTGAAAATAGCAGCAGAAAATACTTCAGGGAATCTCAAACCAAATATCAAGTCAGTGTGTGATGTGTTTGGCTGAAGTGTATTTATTTCAATGCAAGTATTATTATGGGTATACAGATGAATTTAGAGCCTGAATGGGACTACGATGGGATTACGATGTTGCAAACATTATAGGGACTTGGTTGAGAAAGTGACAGGACTGGCTGCTCAACTTTCCAGGGTTTTGTTGTTTTAGATAAGATAGAGGGGTATCTAAAAGAGGCGGAGGAGTTGCATTACTAATCAGGGAGGTTATTACATCTGCACTTAGGACGTATTAGAGGGCTCTTCGACTGAGGCAACATGAAAAGAGCTCAAGATATGATGGATGCATGTGTTAGGATTGTACTGTAGTCCCTCCAACAGCCACCGAGAGATTGAGGAACAAATATGTCGGCCGATTATTGAAAAAGATATTAAGAACAGAGTTACCATAGTGAGTAACTTTAACATCCCCAATATTGACTGAGAATCCCTTAGACGGGATAGAATTTCTTAAGTGCATCCAAGAAAGTTACTTTCAGCGGTATGGGGCTTGTCCAACCACAGGAGTGGCCATACTGGAACTTGTATTATAAAATGAGTCTGTCCAGGTGACTGACCATTCAGTAGAAGATCATTTTGGAAACAGTGATCACAATGCCCTCAGGTTTGACATAGCTACGATCATGGAATAAGTCAGGACCTTTTGGAAGTTAATAACTTGGTGGAAGGCAAATCCGCATCAGGAAGAAGCGAGGGGCTGTTAATTGGGAGTAGCTGCTATCAGACAGATCCACATTTTGCATGGTGGAACTGTTTATTAAATTCTGATTTCACTATCGTCTGGTGAATGTCCTCCCAACTGCTCGAATGTCAATCTATTTTGTTTGAACAGTTATTTACAGGACACTGCATGTCAGAAAACAGGAAGAGACAATGGATGATTGTGTTCTGTGTCCTTCGCAGGACCAGCTTGTTTCTATAGGCACTTAAAGTCTTTATTGTGGGTCAGAGACCTTCAGAATTAATATGGCATAGATGGAGGCAATTTAGCCTATCCTACATCCACAACCTCTCCAACTGCACTATCCAAAATCAGAGAGAGTTAATGGAGATACAGAAAGAGAAAGAGAGAGAGAGAGAGAGAGAATAAAACAGAAAGAAAGAATGTGAAGGGAGGTCAACACCGTGGATAGGAAGCATGGACTGCGTGGGAGAAACGGGTGTTAGAAGAGAGCGAAGCTGGGTAGATCAGGAGACACCATGAGGAAAATAGACAGAAGATGGAAATTTTATTTCGATATTCCCCTGGACTGAAAGTCTTTGTCTGGTGCCATACACTGTGAGCACTGTGCTGATATTGGCTGTCATCCCGGATCATTTATCTCCAATAACATCACAGAGCTAGGTTGCTGACAATTAAACGGAATGCAATAGACCAATTGATTGGATCCAGGGAGAAGGTGGATTAACTTCAATAGACCGGGCGAACAGCAGCAGGAACTGATAATCCCCCGAAATACAGTGTGTGGGACTGGACCAGAGAATCTCAGTGAAGGGGAACACTGACAAAGGGGAAATCAATATCTCAGCTGTGTGCCGAATAATGATTGATAAAGTTTGCACAGCACTTCCATGGTTTTGGAATTCACATTTCAATTTATATAGCTCAAGGTCATGAGTGTATTTTAAATATCACATCTGTTTGTACTTTCCATATTTAGGAATGTATGACAAGTCATTTTGACCCTGCATTTTGTGTTGCATAAGCATATTGCATTACTGGGGAAGAAGGGTCCTGTCTGATGGTCTGGTCTTCATCTGAACAATTCTGGGACCAGAGTCCTAACAAATCACATAACTAGGGCTTCGGTCAGATCTTTCAACAAATGTTTTAGGTTTGGGTGGGGTTTCAGTTATCGGGGAAATTAGAAAATTCGAATTCAAAGAGGAGGTAAGAGTGCAGAACGCAGGATAGTTTATTAAAATCTCCAGCACAGGCACAAATAGGACAGAGTGTTTTGAAAGTGTAAACAATCAAACTTCAAGCACACTGGACAGACAAATGAAATTGAGAGGAGGCATGGTTAATACAGGACTGAGAGTGTTATAGCTGAATATATGCCGCATACGAAATATGGTAAATGAGCTTGTAGTGCAGATCGAAATTGGCAGAGATGTGCTGAAAGGGGATCAGGTTTGACAATATTCAAGGGTATGCATCCTACGAAAAGATAGGTTGGTGGGGGAAGTAAGAATGAAAATAAATCAATCGTTAGAATCCTGGTCTCCTTGCTATCGGAAGAATGTTATGAACCTTGAAAGTATTCAGAAAATATTTACAAGGATTGGACTATTTGAGCTACATGGAGATGTTGAATAGGCTGGGGCTGTTTGCCCTGGATCGTCAGAGGCTGAGAGTTGACCTTATAGCGGTTTAGAAAATCACAAGGGGCATGCATGGGATAAATAGACAAAGTATTTTCCCTGGGGTGGTGGAGAACTAGAGGGCATAGGTTTAGGTTGAGAAGGGAAAGATTTAAACGGGACCAAAAGAGCAAGTTTTATCATGCACAGGGTGGTGTGTGTAAGCAAACAACTGTGGGAGGAAGTGGTGGACACTGGTCCCATTCCAATATTTAAAAGGCATCTGGATGGGTTTGTAAATAGGAGGGGTACGATGGATATAGGCAAATTGGACTAGATTAGGTTGGGTAATCTGGTCGGCATGGACGAGTTGGACTGAAGGATCTGTTTCCATGCTGTACATCTCTCTGACTGTACAACTTTCTGACTGTATTCTATAATGTAGGGTCAGATGGCACAGAATCAGTGTGGGTAGAATTAGGTATCCCCAAAGGTTGAATAAAGAAACATAAATGGCGTTATGTTCAGGATTCCAAAAATTATTCAGGAGCTGCGGCACAATATACACCAGGAGATAGGAAAGATGCATAGTAAAGGCAAAGTACAGTAGTCCTGGGAGATTTCAATACACGGGGGGACTGGGAATATCAGGTTGATAGTGGTTCGCAAGAAAAATAATTTTTGGAGTATCTTCGATAGGGCTTGTTGGAGCAGCTTGTAGTGGAGCCCACTCAGGAATAGGCAATACTGGGTTTAGTGTGGTGCAATGAGGCAGATTATTTAAGAGGACTTAAAGTGAAGGAACACGAAGGAAGCAGTAATCATAATATGATTCAATTTATTCTGCAATTTGAGAGGGAGAAGATAGAATCACAGGTAATGGTATAGTTGTATTCCCAGTAAGTCATTCTCTTTGTCTATTAAACCGGGCTGAACAGTGTTTCTGCTCATGTTAGGTAAATTGTGGGAAAGGGGAAATCAGTGTCTTCATTTCCAATCAAACATTCCTTTCCTGATAAATTCTACAAAGCAAATTACTTTAATAAATTGCTCACTGATATGCGAGAAGGAACCAGACTGTTCTCAAACTCCATGATCCTTCGCACCCTGCACAGATCTACATTTCCATATCCTCTCCACTCACCAATCCTGCCCAGTACCACTATTATGATGTCCCAGTCTAATCGTCAGCCTCAGTGCAACTTCTGAATAAACTTGTTTATTTGTGTCACTATGGAATCTGGATTCATTTGTTTCAAGTCCCTTCTAACCACATGTCCATGATAAGAGAATTGTACTTGAGATGTTTAACCTGTTCTCTCCACAGAATCTGTCAGACAGGAACCTTGGTCAGGTTTCCGTGTAACTGCAAACCCACAGCAATGTGGTTAACTGTTTACTGTCCAGTGGAACAGCTGAACCAGCCACTCAGTTCAAGATAGGGATAACATGCTGCTCTGACCAGGGCTTCATATTGCTACTGCTCATTTCCATCAGGTTGGCGACTAATCCTTATTTTAGGTGTAATCCATCTCATTGAATCTGTCCCCAAGAGTGATGTCCATCTTGATAGGCTCCTCTGGTGCTGGTTCTTTTGGCATTGACATATAGATGTAAGGAAGATGCAAATTTCGCATCAGTAGCAAGATATAGAGAATGATGCTTTTTACGCCATTAGAAAGCAATGGAGACGGCGAAGTGAGGGAAAGTAATTAATGTGATCTTCCCTGAGAGTTTTGTTGAGGCAGTATTTGGGGAATTGTCCACAGATTTTCTCTCCTTTATGACGAATTATCTCCTTACCACAGAGAGAGTTCAAAGGAGTTCCACCAAACTAATCCCTCGGATGATGGTACCATGAGGAGTAAGTGAAGATTAATCTATCGCACTGTGGGAGAATAAAATGAGATTGCGTTGGAAGTTCAGGGGGATGGACAATCACACATGATGTTCTAAACAGACATTGATACGGTGATAGATCCCACTGCCTCTTTTTTTTGCTAACTTTATGAAATTATAGATACTTTTAGTACCTCTGAAAACATTCCCCCCAACCATCACACACTCCCCACTCCCCATATCAATGAGAGAGTAGAAAATCCAGACTTTGAATAAAAACTCCACGTATTAATGCAGTGCATTTGTTGTGTGATCCTGCACTGAACATCATGTTAGTCATAATCCCAACATCAGCCACAATATCTTCAATCTAAAACAGTTAATTATTCCCACCAGCTTCTGATCCCCACGGAGAACATGGGGCTGCCTTTTTGGAGATGGAAGATGTCTGCTTGACACTTGACAGAAAACATCTGGCTTCCCTCCTCACTGCCAGCAAACCACGTTAAAGTAGCACATGCTCCACAGACAATGGAGCCACGATGAACATCAATGTCTGCTCCTGTGATTTGCCATGTTGGAGTATCAGTGATATCCTCCTGTTCCTGTATAAGAGGTTACGAGGCTGAATGGCCTCTTCCTGGTCCCATGGAACAGTTTCGAGAGACTGCTTGGGCTCCACCTGTTCCTATTTATCAGTTCGATGTGCCGAACAGACCCTTCCTCTTCCTATGTAACAGGCAGGAATATTGAACATATTGCCACTCTTCCTGTTCAGTAGAGTTGATGGGATGAATGCTAGCTCATATTCGTGTGTAACCAGCTTGAGATGCTGAATGAGCTCCTCTTTTAACTATGGAAATGTGCAATGCCTGGCTCTGATATTACATAAATATTGCCGACACGGTAACAGCACAAACTGGAATGCTGTCCGGGTCTTGCTGCACATGGACACAGACTGCTTCAGGAGATGAGGGGGAAAATATTCTGAACATTGTGTGATCTTCAGTGATCATCCCCGTTTCTGATGTAATGATGGGGAAGGACATTTATGACGCAGCTGAAGATGATTGTGTCGAGGAAGCCACCCTGAGGATCTCGTGTAGGGATGTCCCGGGACTGAAAGGATTGATGTCCACAACCATGAGCATCTTCCTCTGCGCGATGGCTGACCCCCAGTGGAGAGATTGTAGCTGATTCCTATTAAATTTAATTTAGTCAACGTTTCTTGATACCACCCTGAGTCAACTCCTGCCTTGATATCAGGGTCAGTCACATTTACATGAGCTGCTGTGTTCACCTCTTTTGAACATACAAATAGGTTATTGTGTATGTTTGGGTATATAAGCTTCTCACAGAGGATAGTGAATGTCAGAAATTATCTGGTCAAGAGAGTTCTGGGAGCTATATCACTGAAAGTATTTACAGATGAGTTAGATGGGTTTTTGACCTGCTATGGAATTGAGGGATGTGAAAATTGGGAAATGAAGCAGACTAAATAACAACAGTGGATCATCCATCATCTTATACAATGGCACTGCAGGCCTGACCATTCGAATTACCATCCGATTCTGTTCCTTATGTTCTCATATTCTGTCATTAGGAAGTTAATGGTTGTAATTTTCCTGAACATTCCGTTATTGGATGTTGCAGTTACCGAGTGCAAAGCATTTTATGAGTCATTTCAGGGTGAGATATGGGGACTGCATTCACAGTGAATCTGGATCTGCACCATGACCAACAAATGAAGCACAAGTTGCAGAGAGGAGACACTCTATTAATAGACCAGAGGCGTCTTTTGAGACCAGCCTGGGTTTTGAATTAACATTTTTCAACCCACGCCAAACTTTGTGTGACAATTGTGAGGGACAGAAGGAGATCCTGTATTACTGTGGACTAGGTATTTCGAGCAATTGGCCTCTGTCTACTCCTGTGCAGGAGCTGTGAGGGGCTGAATGGAATATAGGAACATCGGACTGATGAGTAGGAGTGGGCCATTAGGCACTTTGTCTTTGCTCTGCATTGCACTAAGATCGTAGCTGATCTGATTCTGGTCTCAGTAGTACTTTTTCTGCACGTGCACCATTTTCCTACTTTCACTTGTCTATCAAATATTTAACAGACACAACTTTGAATAAATGTAAACATCCAGGCACCACAAACTTCTGGGGAAGGGAACTCCCTCTTGAGCTCCCACTCCCACTTTTAGAATTTATCATTCGTGGTCCAATCAATATTGCAGGGTCAATGTTTCCTTTTGCAGTCACACTGCTCCACTTTTTACAACAAATGTCAAAGTTTAGTGATATGGCTAATGAAATAAATGTCAGCCTGGTTCATCTTCTAGAATAATGTGAAACACACACAGACACATCTTAAGACAAAACAGAAAAATGAAAGCTTTCCAGAGTTTCATAATAGTTGAACTCATAACAAATGGATAGATGACAGCCTATCCCAAATGTTATTCGGTCCTCTGAAGTCATTAGGTTAGTTTCCCGAATATGTGGGAACAGGCCCTTCAGCCCAATTAGTCAACACCAAACCTCTCAAGATTAACCAACCCAGTCCCATTTCCCTCTGGCTAATGCACCGAACACTATAGGCAATTTAACATGGCTAATTCACCTGACCTGCACATTTTTGGACCAGTGGGAATAAACCGGAGCACCAAGAGGAAATCCACACAGACACGAGTAGAATACGCAAACTCCACACAGACAGTCGCCCGAGGCTGGAATCAAACCGAGGACCTTGGTGCTGGGAGGTAGCAGTGCTAACCACTGAGCCGCCATGCCGCCTATTCTGCTCCGACAAGCTACTTGTGATGTGATTTCTCCCCAGAATTGTTGGATTTAGCTGAATTCCCTTTGCTTCAGATGGGAGAGAGATTCCAATGAACCTCTCATCAGGAATGCTCCACGACTCATCAGGTAGAGGTGAGTCAGAGATTTACTGTTGTCAGGTGGAAAAAAAGAAGATAGAGGCATGACTTGGCTGCTGCTTCTCAGGCAGGGAACATTGTTCTCCCTCTCTGTGTTGAAACATGCAAGCATGTCAACTGAACACCAAACTGGGCCATGTGCGCTCGTCGTGAGCATTCTCTGGAATGGATCATAATGGACAATATGCAAGTGCATCATTGCTGTTCTTATACACAGTGCCTTTCATTAGCAAAAGAGAAAATTCCTGCTTTATAATTTGATGATTTGTTGGTATGTATATGCTTAATTTTTAAACTTCGTCTAATGTTTTCATAATATCTGTGCTAAAACCAATGCATTTTATTCTTAAAATTTATTCCATAGTTTTTTTGTCTGGCTGAGAAGAGAAAATGTGCATCCAGCTGATTTTTCTCAAAAGCGTGCATGCTTCTAAAGGATTTCTCATCTAAGACCAAAACTGATAATGTTTCAAAACAAAAGGCCTTCATTCCAGGAAAGTGTGAACAAAACATTGTTGATAATCATCTGAAACTTTTTTTAGGTTAAGGGATCAAAACTGCACATAATGTGCCAGATGTGGTCTTAGAAACGCCCTGTACAGACGTAGACTCGAAAAATGTGACGCTGGAAAACCACAACAGGTCAGGCACTCCCAACGAACAGGAGACTCGATGTTTCGGGCATATTCCTGCTGAAGAACGTATACCCGTGACACCAATTCTCCTGCTCCTCGGTCGCTGCTTGATTGGCTGTGCTTTTCCAGCCTCACACTGTTCGACTCTGATCTCCAGCATCTGCACTCCTCACTTTTACAGGTACAGATGCAGTAAAACATTCCTGATTAAACCTGGTACCCTTTGCCAGAAACACAGTCATTCCACTTACTTCCAAATCACTTACAGCAAGTGCAGAGTAACTACATATGATTCGTGTACCAGGATCATGAATACCGTCTGTATCACAGAGTTCTGCAATCTCTCTCCAGTTAAGTTGTTTACCATTATTTTATCCTTCCATCCAAAATAGACAACTCACATTATGCTATATCTGGTGAAGGTTTGCTCACTAACCTCCCTTTGCCTGTATCACATTGATCACACACGACCTCCATTTGATGACATACTGGATGACCAGCTTGGTGTTTATACTAATTGGGCTTTAATATATTCAGACTCTTCCTCCAGATCTTTGGTCCAGGTACTGATTGTTGATGATCCTATAGTGATCTCTCAGGCACCCTACCAGTTACAGCTTTGTAATGTGAAAATAAGCATTTATCTCTACTCTCTATTTCCTGTTCGCAACAGCTTGCTGTGTCACAGCTCAGATGTTTACATGGCGTCCTGTGCAGTAAAATGAACTCAATGAGCCAAAATTGTTAGTTCTATTTTCCTCTGTAACTCGTTAAATAGGCAGACTGGTCTCCTCCAGTCTCATGGTAACGATAATGACTGGCTGAATGAGGTGGCCCCCTATCTTTGTCACAGCTTCGAGGGCTGGATGGAGGACATAATGCATAGGGTAGTGACAGCTGTCATCCCTGTAACAGCATCGAGGGTGGATTGAGGGAACAACACATTGGGTAGGGGCAGCAGTACGTCTCCGTAACAGCCTCGAGGTAGGATTGAAGGAACGACACATGGGGTAGAGGCAGCAGTATATTGTTCTAACAACCTTGAGGGTGGATTGATGGAACAACACATGGGGAAGGGGCAGCAGTATATCTTTCTAAAAACCTAGAGGGTGGATTGAGGGAACAACACATGGGATAGGGGCAGCAGTATATCTCTGCATCAGTACCGAGGGTGTCTTGAGGAAACAACACATGGGGTAGGGGCAGCAGTTGTCCATTCGGCGCCACCAGTCAGAATATTCATGACTGATCCGATTGTGTCTGACCATCCGTCTCCTGTCCGTGGTCCGTGCCGATCCAAAATGTCCATCCTGCTAATTCCACTACCCTGCCCTTGCCATTATTCTTCTAAATCTTTCCTATCCGTGTATTTGCCTAAAAACCTTTTGAACGTTGTTAATGAACGTGCCTCAACCAAACCGCTATCTGCTAATTCCATGCATATACCAATCTCTGCATAAAAATGTTGGCGCTCAGGATCCTTTTTATTCTTTCACCTCTAACCTGATGTCCTCTAGACCTTGATTCCCAAAACTGGCAGAAAGAATGCGTGCATTCACCTTATCCGTGCATCTCATGATTTTCTGCTTTTCTATACAATTTCCGCTCAGTTTCTTACACTAAAAGGGAAATATTCTGGCCGGTACAAACTCTCTCTACAACTCAGACCGTCGAGTACTGGCAACATCCTTGTAAATTTCTTCTGTCCTCTTTCCAGTTTAACCACATCCTTCCTATGGCAAACTGAACAAAGCCGAACACAATACTCCAAGTGCATGCCTCACCAGCATCCTGCCCAACTGCAATATAACTCGTCAACTTCTATACTCAGTGCCCTGACTGATGAATGCCAGTGTGCCAAAAGCCTTTTTCACTGCCCTGTCTACACGCAACTACTTTCAGAGAACCACAGACCTCAGTTCCAAGGTCCCTCTGTTCCTCTCCACTCCTTCAGGGTCTAACATTCACCACGAAACTCCAACCTGGATTTGACTTTCCAAAATGCAACACCCCACCTATCTCTACATTAATCTCCATTTGCCTTTTCTCGGCCCACTTCCCCAGCTGAAAAAGGTCCTGCTGCAATTTCTGATAACCTTTCTCACTGTTCACAGTACTGCCTATTTTATTGTCATCAGCCTAATTACTAATCATGCATTGCACATTCTCATCCAAATCATTGATATAGATAACAAACTGTAATAGGCCCAGCAACGAAACCTAAGACACTCCACTAGTCACAGGCCTCAAGTCCAACAAGCATCCTTCCTGTATTAGTCTCTGCTTTCTACCATCAAGCCAACTGAGTATCCAATTTGCTAGATCCCCTTGGATTCCATGCCATTGAACCTTTCAGAGCAGCCTATCATGTGGAACCTTACCAAAGGCCTTTCTGAAATCTAGATAGACTACATCTACCACCCTACCCTCATCCACATTCCAGGTCCCTTCCTCAAAAGAACGCTAAAGAATTGTGAGCCATGATATCCTATACACGAGGCAGTGCTGACTGCTCCTTATGAAACAGTATCTTTTCAAATGCATGTATATGTTTTGTCTCAGAATCTTCTCAAGGAAATTACATGTCACAGTTGTTAAGCGAACTGGTCTATCGTTCACAGGTTCTTTTTCGCAGTCCTCCTTGAACAAGGGCACAGCATTCTCTACCCTGTAGTCTTCCCGGGCCTCCCCTGTGGCCAACGATGATGCAAAAAGATCAGCCAGGACCCCTGCAATATCTTCTCTCGCCTCTTGCTGTGTTCTTGGATACACCTGGTCAGGACCATGAGATCTACAGAAATATTGCAATGTCTGAAAAATATGTCTATTTCTTTAAGGTAGAATCACCAAAGAAAGGGTAAGAGACTTAATGAAGGCTAACATAATAAATTAAAGATTATATTCATCATAGGAAGTGAGTTCAGAAGAATATTAGACATTGTGGCAACCGGAGAATTCTCAGAAATTTGTTTGTGTGGAGCTTGATTATTCTCCCCATGTCTGTGTGCGTTTCCTCCGGGTGCTCCGGTTTCCTCCCATAGTCCAAAGATTTACAGGTTAGGTGAATTGGCCATGCTTATTTGCCCAAAGTCTTCAGGGATGTGTAGATTAGGTGCATCCGTCGCCAAGTGTAGAATCGGACGGGAATGGAGCTGGGTGGTTACTCTTCGGAGGGGCAGGGTGGACTTGTTGGGCCCAAGAGCTTTATCCACACTGTGGGCTTTTAATGATTCTGTGAAAGAAGAACACAAAGACGACATAAATCAACAATCTGTATGGCAAAGAAAACAAAATAAAAGCAGGGTCAAATGTGGAATTTTGTAATCGGGAGAGGAGAGGTTATTGTGGAGAACAGGGAAACAGCCAAGAAACTAACCAGTTCCTTTGCATCTGTCATCACAGAGGAAGATCCATAAAATCACTGAGAAATACCAAATGATCACATGGAACTTGTGGAACTAAAGACATAAACTCAATTCATATCAGTAACAATGTAGTAGTTGAAGGCTAGCACAGTAGTATTGTAGCTGGATTGAGCATTGCTAAGTCTGATGTGCCAGTTGTACTTCGTAACAAAATATTAGAAATAAATCAGCAATAGACGCATTAATTGTGCTGTCGATGACTTTTATTTTCCTGTATATTCTGCAGAGGCTGGAAGTTAGTAAATGTGTTCCAAGCATTGTAGATGAACGGAAGGGATTCAAGCAACTGCAAAGGGAAGAAGAGATAGTGTGGAGAACGGCAGAACAATTAACTTGAAATCTGTAGGTAAACTGAAGGAATCTATTATGTCGGATCTGATATTGGATATTTAGAAATAAACAGCAACATTGGAGAGAATCAGTATACACTGACAGAATCTGACAGAGTCTTCATCCTTGACAAACTTCAGAATGTTTTGAACTTATTTATTGCAAAATATAAATGGCATATTTCGATTTTCAGAAGGCTTTTTATACGAACTCATGCAGTGAATTCATAAATAAAGTAATGTGAATGGTAATTGGAGGAATATATAGAAGTGAAAAGTTAAAGTCAGGTTCGCCTTCATTTAAGAGAATCAGAACACAGTCGGAAGGTCTGTTGAAGCAGTTTCACAGCTTGCTAATGAAACTGTACACAGAGTATTGAGTCCAGTGCTCGTGACCCAATCTGAGAAAGAATATATTGACCACGAAGGATGTGCAGTGGACATTCTCCAGATTAATCCCTCAGATGGCGAGATTGCCTGATGTGGAAACTCGGCCTGTGTTCTTTAGAGTTTCAAAGAATGAGAGATTATCATAGTGAAATTTAGAAAAGTCACTAAACATATGACAAGGTGGAAATAAATAGGATTTTTCTCTGGTTGTCGACTCCAGATTTAAGGCAAATAATGGCAGGTAAAGGATAGACAATTTCAGACTGCAATAAGAAGGCAATTCTCCATTTGAAGGGGACTGACTAACATAGCGACATGGAAACTTTCTGGGAGGACAAGATTAGGGAGAATCCACAGATATTCTACAGGTACGTCAAGTGGAACAGAATAACCAGGGAACAGGTAGGACTCATTACTGACTTGGCAAGTTGCATCCAAATCAACTTATGGTTGGACACAGAAGGTCTGCTGGTTGAAGTCTGTTTGTTTGACTGGAGACCAGTATCCAATTGTGTACCACAGGGATCAGTCCTGTGTCCCATATTATTTGTGATTCGGAGATGCCAGTGCTGGACTGGCTTGGGCAAAGTTTAAAAATTACAGAACACTAGATAATATTCCAACAGTTTATTTGGAGGCACGACCTTTCGAAGAGCATACTCACGTGATGAAGAAGCAGCGCTGCGAAAGCTAATGCGTCCAAATAAAACTGATGGATTATAACCTGGTGTCGTATGATTTTTAACTTTATTATTTGTAGTATTCATAAATGATGCAGCTGTTAATTTGGTGGGGGTTCGAGTGAGTTTGATAAATCAGTTTGCGTTTGATACAACGTTTGGCTTGTTGGTTGGCAGTGAGGAGGAAAGCCTTATATTGCAGGAAGATACAGATAGAATGATCAAATGGGTGGATCAATGGCCGATGGAATGTAACCCTGATAAATATGAGGTGATGTACTTTGGAAGAAGTAGCCAGACAGGGAAGGATTCAATGAATAGCAGCAGACTAGAAAGCTCAGAGGGTGCTTCTCCATATATCCCTGAATTTGATTAAACAAGTTGACAGAGCATAGCGACCATAAACATAGGCTTTATTCATGGAGGCACAGATTATAAGAGCTATGTGGAACTTTGATTAGGCCAAATGGAATACTATGAACAGGATAGTTAGACAGCAGCTGCTCTTTTCAGTCAAAGGGCGAAGAACAAGGGAGTACCATTTTAAAGTGAAGGGTTTGATGTTTAGTGAGGATTTGAGGATTGGTTTTCATCCAGAGGCTGTTGGGGTCAGGACTGTACTTCTTGAGAGGGCAGCTGGCACCGGTAACCTCACAACCGTTAATAAATACGTGGTCGTGCCATTGAAGTGCCATAACATCCATGGTTATGGGCCTCGCATCGGAAAGTAGGACGAATGTAGATTGTGCTGTATTTCTGACAGTACAGAGTCAGTGCTTCTGTGATTGTATGGGTTGGACAGTCAATCATTGAGCAGCATAAGGCAGGAATTGATGAGTTTATGAAGAATGTATTAACTAGGGTTATAAAAGTGAACTTGTCTCCATAAGCTAGAACAGGGAAAACTGAAAGTGTCTCATGCTCTGCTCCCTTCCTGATGTTTCTGTGCAGTGTGCGGGAAAGCTCTGTCATTGGTGTCACAAACTCTTAAACATTAGGAAGGAAGCATCTGTCTAGTTGACAGGACTGTGTTTCCCGTTCCCTTTCCCAAAGCTCGTTGCCAGTGTTCTGTCTGGTTTTATCCTTTAAGAACTCAGAGCAATTTGGTACAATCGAGTGTCTTGCTTGGCCGTTCCAGAGACCATTGCAGAGTTTATCACATGTCTGTTTGTCAGGAGATACTTGTAGGCCAGACCAGAAGGAAGGGAGATTTACTTCCTGAAAGTACATTGTGGAAAGAACAGATGATTACAATGGACATTAGATTCAAGGTCAATATTACTGGCACCAGATTTTATGTCTCGATATTTTGTTAATTGTTTTTAACTTCCACCAGCTGCCAGAGCATTATCCTGGTCTGGATCAGTAATCCAGTGACATTTGCACAACAACACAATCTCCACATGGGGACCTATCGGAAATCACACTGAGCACATTATTTCTGTGCTGTATGACAGCTCTGTCAAAAAGAATTCCCACCAATGTAATAATCGCGACGGGACTGAGGGCGTGGTAAATGATCAGACTGTATTCATTCCCTTGTTATGGGACTGGATATAGTTGAGGAACTTTCCATGTGGCCATGCAGATGTCAGAGTTGGAGCTGGATTGAAACAGATTCCCCAGCGACACAGCTTGTTGTGCAGCATAATCTTCAGTCCTATTGTAGGAATGGTGTCTGGGCCCATTGCCGTTATCATATCTACTGTGTTCAGCTGTTTCTTCATGTCACGTGCAGCGAATCGAATTGGTTTAAGACTGGCATCTGTGATTCTGTGAGCATCATGAGGAGGATGAGTTCGATTATCGACTCAACACTTCGAGCTGAGGATAGTGCAGATAGTACATCCTTGTCTTTTACACTGATATACAGAGCTGGGGATATTTGTGGAGTTATCTCCTCCTGTAAGTTGTTTATTAATCCTTCGACAATGATGATTGGATGAGACTTGACTGCAGAGTTTCGATCATATCTGTTTCTTTTGGGATCATTTCCCCTACTCCACCAGATGGTAGTTCTGCTGTTTGGAATGTAACCAGTCAAGTGCGGTAGCTTTAATGGGTTGTCATCAGGTTTAGATACACATGGTTCTGACTCTGGCATGTTCACCCAAACTCGTCACTGAACCATCACTCGGCTTGATGATAATGGTAGGTAATGGATTATCCTGGGGAAAAGTTATGGATTGTGTTTGAATACAATTCTGCTGCGGCTGCTGCTGTGATCTACAGCATCACATGATAACCCAGTTTGATCTGCAATATCTGCAAATCAATTCGACAGACATTCCCCCAGTTCACACCGAGACCCATTCACCCATCAGCCCTGTACTCAGTGACCTAACCTGGTTTCTGATGTGCGAACACTTCCAGTTTCATATTCTCCTTCTGCTGAGGGTCTCTCCCTGATGTCACGCCTACAATTTGTTACATTTGTAACATATTAATCTGAATCATTTTCTTTCCCGTCACAATATCTTCTGCGTTTGAAATGAATGTTTTTAGAGTGTTTTTCTCCCTGACCATGATTAAGGCCTCGTTCGTGTCAGTGATGCCAGACTTATCTTGTTTCAGAGACAATGAACTTGTGCACTTTGCATTTTTGTTCAAATCCCAATGTACAGCACTCTCTGCTTTACAGGGCGTTTGAGCAGATTCAACACACGTCTTTGGAAAATGTTCAAAGCAGAAATTGCTGAAGGAACTAAACTGGTTTCTCTGCATCTTGTGAAGTGAAAGCTGAATTCATCTTTCGGGTCCAGTGACCTTTCGACAAAGCTCCCAGTTTCTACAGCAATTTGTGCATTTCTATTTCTAGTATTCATAGTTATTTGTTTAATTGAAAATTTGTGCTGTGCCTATTTATTTCTGGAGAAACTCAGCAGGTCTGGCAGCATCTGCAGAGACAGAGAAACAGAGTTAGCGTTTCAAGTCCAGTATGACACTTCTTCTGAACTGAAAAGGATTGGAAACTGGGCATTTTAGTTCCTTTCTAGATGTGGGGGGGTAGGTGGTGGGAAGGAAGGGTGTGGCAAAAGATAACCAGGCTTTTAGCTGTGAACGAGAAGATGATACAAAATGAGTTTAAATTAAGATGTGAATGGGGGAAAGGGGTTCTCTCTATTGAATGCAAGATAAAGAAGACACAACCACATAAGGCCATAGGGAGGCCAGGAGGGAGAATGTTGAACATGTGGTATTATATAGATCTGGCCAGAGATACATTTTCACTGTAAAGATCACTGACAATAGACAAAGAATTAAGGTGCTTGACGGCTTATTGGCACTAGTAAGATTTTCATGCTGCTTTAGTATTGTAACATAAAGAAGAAAACAAATCACCATATGAAGATTGGGCTGAGTGCTGTTTACCTATCACTTTTAACATTGTTTCAAATTTGCAGTGCTGATCTTTAAATGCTTGTTCTTGAAGTTCGTATCAAATGGAGTGTAAGAGGTTGAGCTGATATTATAGAAATTTATAAATTCAGGGGAGGCATGGATAGGTTGAAAAGCCGAGAACTTTTCCACAGGATAGGGAAATTAAATCATAGAGCCATAGGTTTATGGTGGAAGAGGGAAGATTTAAAAGGGAGCAAGAGGGAACTATTTTTACACAGAGGGTGACGTGTTTATGGAATGAGCTGCCAGGGGAATTGGCTGATGCTAGTATAGTTCCAATGTTTAAAAGACATTTGGACGAACACGTGAATGGGGGGCGTTTAGAGGCATAGGGGCCAAATGCAAGAAGATGGGAATAGTTTAGTTTGGATAACATGGACAACATGGACAAGTTGGACCAAAGATTGTGTTTGTATGCGATATGACTGTATGAATGTAGAAAGCGAAGTAAAGGAAAGAAAAGATGTGATGTAAGCAAATTGGCAAGAAATATAATAACAAGCAGCACGAGCTTTTCCATTTATACAAGAAGAATTCAAGAGGTGTGTGTGATCTTTGATAGAAAGAAAGTCAGGAAAGTTTATTGAGGACATTTGGAGGGTGTGACTGGGGAACTGGATACAGGGAACAGACAGATAATTTACATCTGTATTTTACATTGTTCCTCACAGGTGAAGGTGCTGTAAATATTTCAATGGTATAAACAAAATGGTAATAGGAGGGAAGATCTTGAGCTGTCTCTAACAGAAGGAACAAGGAATTTCTCAAACAGATAAGACCAAGGATAAACAGGTCATCAGCAATTCATAGCTGGTTTTAAAAGAAGTGATCACAGAATGGCTGGTGACTCTGTGTCAAATATTTCATAACTCTCTGGATTAATGGAGTGATCCAATGAAACTGGAGACCCTCCAATGTGGCGCCTGTCTTCAAGAAAGGAGCGACACTGAAAGCAGGAAACACTTAGCCTCACCATTATTGCTGGGACTCTGTACGAGTCTGTTATTAAGGAAGGGACTGCAAAGCATTTAGAAAAGCTTCACACAGAGTTAGCATGGTCTTGTTAAAGGCGAACTACATTTTGCCTGTAAAATCATGCAAAGTCTTTCAGGAGATCCATGAGAATGTAACAAGTGGCCTTGATAAAGGGGGACTGGTAGACATGAGGCTTTCCAGAGATTTTCCACAAAGTATCATAAATAAAGGTTCTTACGCAAGACAGAAGCTCATAGGATGGTGTATAATGCATGAGCATGGGATGACACTTGGTAAACACTTAGAAATCGGAGAGTCAGGCCGCATCGATCTTTATGAAAAAAAATTATCTACTGGAGTACCACAAATATCAGTCCGAGGTAAGAGCTCATTACAAGAGCTGCACTCAGCTCCTGACGGTGGGAGCTGACTGCAATATACATTTGAATTTGAGGATGACACTGACAATCATAAGGCAGGCTGTTATTAAATGGAGATAACTCCCAAAAAAGGAGCAGTACAACGGAGTGGTGTGTTTCTGTGTATGAAACATAACGTCAGCATGTTGATGCGGAAATGGTCGTTCATTAGACTGGTTCCTGGGATGAAAGGACTGAATTATTGAATACATCAAAAATGCTGAGGCAGTTATTCATTGTGGTTTAAATGAATGAGTGTGTCATTACTGAAACGGACAAGATACAGAGGGGGCTTGACAAGGTCGGTGTTGAGAATGTGGTTCCACACAAGGGCAGAGTCTCTAAGTCAGGGATGTAGATACAGAATAAGGAATATCGATTTCAAACTGAGATGTAAATAAATGTCTTCTTTCAGAAGGTAGTGAATGGCTGGAATTTCCTAACCCTGAGAGTTGTGGAGGTTGGGTCACTGATGGTATTTACAGACGGATGAATTGGTTTGTGACATTTCAGCGAGTTGAGGGATGCAAGGGGTTAGCAGGGAAGTGGAGTTGAGCTGTGGAGTTGATCAGCCATGCCCTTATTGAATGACAGCGCAGGCATCCTTACGTTCTTATTTATGTTTTTGGAAAATAATTGATTATTTTCCTGGAATCATGATGTAAAATGTTGCATTCAGAGACAGCAGAGGGTTTTTCTGAGTTGACCTTGTGTGGGGCATGGGGGCGGTATTCAATGCGAATCTGGGCCTGTAACATGACCTACATCAGGAGCAGAAGTTACAGAGAGGGGAAGCCAGAAAAGAGGGATTGGGGGAGGGGTGTGTCACTGCATGACCCAGCCTGGATTTTCCTGTACATTTGCCAAACTACGCCAAACCATCGGAGTGGCCTCAATCTGCTCCTGCACAGTAGGACCGAAGGGCTGAATGGATCATCAGAACATAGGGCTGACGGACACGACTTGGCCATTTGGAACTTTGACACCATTCCACCTATCAATAAGATCATGGCTCATCTCATTGTGTTCCCAGCTGCACTTATCTCTGATCTCACAATGATTCTGATTCACCTGTTTATGGAAAAGTCAGTCTCGATATAATATGAAGATTCACCCCTCCCACACTTCTGGTTGAGAGATTTCCCACTTGAATGAATTCCCACTTTGTGAATTTCTACTCGTTCCGCTTCTGACTGAGGTTGGAGGGTGTCACTGTTTCCATTTCTAGTCCCATTCCTCCACTGCTCACAACAAATTTTAAATGTAACCAGATTGGCAATATGGCCGATGATTAAGGTCTAAGACTGGGTCAGGTTCAGTTATCAGAACAAGCCAGTTGGATTTCTTCAGTCAGCTACAAGCGATTAACAGAACTAACTGAGGAATATGATGGATATGTGGTTAGCACTGCGGCCGCACATCACCAAGGAGCTGGTTTCAATTCCAAATTCAGGTGAGTGTGAACATTCTCCATGTATCTGTGTGGATTCCCTCCTAATGCTCCAGTTTCCTCCCAGAGTACAGAGATGTGCAGCTTAGAGTGGATTGGCCATGCTCGATTGCCCATTGTTAAAAGAGCGTCTCCTTCATGGTAACCTCGGTCAGTGTGGGGGGATTGAACCTGCGCTGCTGGCCTCCCTCTGCATCACAAACCAGCGGTCCAGCCAACTGAGTGGGAGACAGTGTAACTGTCACAGACAGAAACAGTCACAGGCAAAGGGCAAGAGAAACTTTCATAACAAGGAAAATGGTACAATTCAGATAACGGTCAAGATAACAGCTGAGGATAAAATGTTCTCTGCTAAAAATTGTATTTCATAACGGGACAAGTGTTGAGAAGCAGTGTTTGGCTGAATACAATGAAGTGAGACAAAGTGAAATAGCCAGAATTACTAATTGTGAGTGGATATAAAATAAGTGCATATTTTTGCAGGAACCCAGGAGGTTGAATGGCTGAAAGTTCCTGGACCTGAAAATGGAAATTCTTTCGAACACTATCTAGAATTCATATTCAAAGTGTGTGCGTGTGTATGAGGGAGAGAGAGAGACCACAGGTACTGCACTGAGCTGGGTGGTGAGCTCAGACCATGCTCAGGCCTCCTCCGGGAAGAGAACGGACACCCCCGTACTAGCCCGTCCACTAGGTCCTCTGTACCCCTGTTGAAAAACTGTGGTGTTAGTTCCCCTTATCTGCTATGCTCGGGGTCACCTGTGCAGGGTGGCTCCAAACTGAGGCCCATTGGCCTTTGAAAGATGGCACAAGTGTCAGTGATCATAGAATAACCAGGGGCATCAGTGTGATGGTGAGTCCCTCCAGCCATGTTTGGTTGGAGAATCAGGGTGGCATTGAATGCGAGGAACACTATGAGATTGAGTGGGTAGTTAATGTGGTGAGTTCGATAAGATAGCATCATGAAAGTAGTTCAGTCTGGTACAGACAATCCCTCTGTCACACTCAATAAAAATGTCACTGAGACAAACTATTGTTAGATTCAGCCCAATGAGTCGAAGACTCTGGTAAACCAACACCCAGTTACAAAGTTGCAGAACAAATGTTCATCTAAAACTCTCCCTCATCTTTATTGACGCCAATATCCCCTTCACCTACCATCCTGGGAATACAGGCTGATGTTGCAGCATGCTGTCGAAATGTCTTCATTTCAGCATTCTTAAACCTGTGAACTTACAAGACATTGTCTCTCAATCTCCCTTTCGCTTTTTTGCCAAAAGTCCAGGTTCGGAATGAACTCTCACCGTCTGAATGTATAATTGATTTGTGACCCTGTTGGTAGTTAAACTGATTTCCCGGCCATCTCTCTCTGGCAGGAACAAGGGAATACGGACTAGGCAATAAGGGCCCTGTATCAGTGTGATCATGTAACTAGACAGGTAAGTCAGAGGCATGGGCTGTGACTCCAAGGCAGTGTTTAAAATCCTACCACAGCCGATGACAGAGCTTAAAGTCGAATGACAAAAATTGGAATGAAACCTAATTTCATTCATGGAAACCAGAAACCGTTAAGATTTTTTAAAAATTTCACTGATAGTCTTTGCTAAGAAACTTAACATTATTACCCAGTGTGAACTCAGTGTGACTTCAGACCCACAACAACATTGTTGGCTCCATTTTGTCTTAACAAATGGCCTATAGTCACAGACAATTAGTGATGGACAACAAATGCTACCCTTGCCCGTGCTGTTGGCATCCCAAGAAACAACAGCATGAAAGGTGAAATAAACCAAGGGACGGTAGGTGCTAGAGATCGAAAATGAAATTCTCCAGCGTCTGAAATTGTACGAGAATCTCAGCAAGTATGGCAGCATCTGTCAGGAGCAATGCAGATAACGGTCTGAGTTCAGTGACCCTGTTTCACAACTGAAAGCAAACTGGGAAATAATATTATTTATCCTGGTATGATTGATGGTTGGGTTGGAGAGAGAGGTGGAATCCAGGTTTAAATTGAATGGATGGAGAAATGGCCAGAAAAAGAGAGGAAAAGAAATGAAAAGTGAGCAAAGGGACTGCTGATTGGGAAAACATTTCCCCGTTTTCCCATATTCCTGAATATCGCATCCACTTAGATTTGTCCCTGATTAAAGTGAGTTAGGTTCCTTGTACCTCTCTTCTCTGAGTGTGATGATGAAATCCATTAGCAATACTGGTGCTGCCCTTATAGTTGCTGAGATATAGAGAAAGGTAATGTTACATTGTCAACTGCTTCTTTGGAGAGAAAAACAGTTACTGTGGGAGTGTGCACAGATGCAACGGCTTTCTCAGCCAGGAAGAGAAACTCAGGAGTGGAAATAGCTTTCAACACTGAGCGCGTTCACGTTCCGTGTGGGGAATTGACTTGTTCCTGACATTGGAAATTCAGTGGAGTTTCTGTGGATGATTATCTCGGGTTTGAATCGTCAGCTGCTGGATTTCGGGATCACACTCTATACACTGCATTTTCAGAGTGTCTGGGTCCATGGTAAACAAATGGAGATGAGGTTTCACAGAAGGGAAGCTCTATAAATAGCGAGGTGTAGGACAGTACATTCTCTTTCCTGGGATTTCCCGGGACATTTGTTTCAGCTGGACCAGGTGTCAGGTATGAAACCTGTTTGTTTCAAAATTGAGTTTGTTACTGAGCTGTGTCCCCTCCTTCAGTATACTGTGTAGCCTCACACCAGTGACAGGACTGTGCTGATGCTCACCATGAATTAAACTGGATTAGTTCTGGAACTTTCCAGGCAGGAGTGAGTAACATATCCAACATCACCGGAGTGCAGTCCTCCAATATATTCACTAGTTGACAGAACCCATCTGTCCGCTGAGAGCAATATATTGTGTCCATCTCCCTGAGGAAGGTACAGAAAATAATTTCCAGAAATACAAGGGAACAGAGTGACTGGTAAAAGTGTGGAACAGCAGAAAATTAGAATTAATAAGATGTACGTCTTTCAAAATCTCATTGAATTTACGGTTGGTATATTGCTGCATCTGATGAGCGACATCCCAGAGTATTGAGGATGTGGCAGTAGAGCTCGTGAAAGAATTACTGATTATTCTTTAAAGCTGGTTAGGTTCTCGAAAGAATCTTCCAGACCGGAAAGCAGCTATTGTAAACCTATATATTTAAAACAGTACGGAGAGAGCAAACAGCAAACTAAACTGTGGTTAACTTGATGTAAGCTGTGAGAAAAACGTTGGAACCTTTTGTGAGGAATGTGACAACTAGACCCTTGGAAAATAATGACATGATTCGGTAGAGTCAATCTAGATTCAGGAAGGGGAAATGATCTTGATCTTTGATAAACCTGCTGGATTTTGTGGAGGATGACCGTTACGATATCGACAATTGAGAACCAGTGGGAATGAAGTATTTGAATTTTCAGCAGACGTTTGACATGGTTGAAGACTTAGGTGAGTGGGGAATGTTAGAGTCCATGGGTAGGTAGGGGTGGAATACACCGAATGTATAAAAAGTTGGGTAATCGAGAGAATGAAGAGAGTAGTATAATTATCTGGAGTGAAGGCTTTGGGGTATCAGAAGAATCAGTGCTTGGGCTATAGCTCTTCACAAGATATAAAATGTTTCAGATATGAGCAACAAATATCATCATTCACATTTATGTTCATTAAATAGTGAGAGGTTGGGAAGTGCTGTTGTTGAAACAGACCTGGATGTGCTTGGTCATAAGTCACAAACAGAATTTTTAAGCAGCAGGAAGTAAATGATATGTGGCTCATCATGCAAAACGATTTAGTTTACCAGAGTAAATGCATCTTTCTAAATGATATAGTTTTGTTGAGAGACTGTTTGGTGTATTGTGTACATGTTGAATCAGCTTTATAAACAATGATCTTGTCAGCGATTCAGTCCGAAGGGGTTTCACTAGACTAAACCCTGGCATGATGATCCCATGAGGAGAAAGTGAAGAGACGTGTGCTTAATAAAGTGTGTTAAGGTGGTTGTGAATTTATATTTTTAAAAAAGTGCTGAAGTACATTGAGTGTTGAAGATACAAAATTGCCTTATTAGATCAATTAAAGGAATACCCAGGCAAATTCACATTTCCTATGTATTGAAGTGCAAATATATCCACTGTAAATATATTGGCTGTGCCTGTTCTAGTCGAGGACAGATCTGCACGGTAACAGCATGTAGATTGTGGTTCTTGAGGGTGGTGGTGGTGGGAGGTTCAGCCAGTAACAGTATTGCAAACAGACAACGCAGCAGAATCATCTAGCCTGCGATAAGAAAACATGCATCATTCTCCTTCACTACTAACTTCACGAGAGCAATGGGTGATGGAGATGTGATCAATAGCCAACGGTGCCAACATTCAATCCAGTCCAGTAGTTTTTGTGAACTGAAGGAACCATACTGAAAGGGGTTAAATGGAGCTGTTTGTTCAGTGACTCTATGCCATTGCAGCAGCAGATGCATCAACTCCAACGCTCAAAGGGATCAGCAGCTGCAAAGACAGAAAAATGAGATTTAAACATCTGAGAATAGTCTGGAATGATCCATTAATGGATCAGAATCTGAGAACATTAGACTGGAATGCTGCAACAATGGACAGGAGTTTATCCGAGGGACTTTTCGATTTTTCCTGGTCTAGGACAACATTATCACTTCGGATTTATGGTGCACTGATGATTATCCAGGTGGGTTACTATCCTATCCTCGCTATTGTTGGTGTTCCTGGTAAGTTTGTTCATCTCTATCCATTTATTAATCTCTTCGACCACGGCGAACTTCTTTGCTGTTTCTATTATCTATATTCGACAAAGACGGAAACTATTGTCTTCAGTTTCAAATGCAAATTCCATTGATTACCCTCAAATTTCAGAACAGCTCACACCCCCGCCCTCACAAACATCTGAGAATGAGACTGTTCATAATACCGAATTTAAATAAATAAAATTCATTGATGTCTCGGTATTCTGTCCATCACAATACCTATCCATTACCAGCTCGATTATATGCACAGTCACCATCTTGGCTTCAATGCTGACGCTTAATAAACCATTATCTATGATTTGATAAAATTCAGACGTTATGGTTCCACCTCTCCTCCAAGCACTCTTTCAGTTGCAAATATTCCGATCACAACTTTGTTCTTGTCTCTAAAATAACTTAATCACAGGAACACTCTCTCAGAGCAGTAATGTCAGAAGAAATGTAATTCTGATGCACATGTTATTGCACAGAAAGACACTGTTCCACATCCCACCACAGACGATGTCAGAAAGTAAATACAAAAGACAGGAATTGGAAATAACAACCATAACATCTCCAGCATTTTGTCTATATGTTTATCTATTTCACTGATGTCCTTTGGTAAATAGATCTTGCGTTATTATCTAGTCTGGCTTAAGATTGATGTGAGACCCAGAGCAATATGCTTGGTTCTGTACTGCTTGAAAGAATGACCTCGCAGTAAATGATACTTGGTTAGGTCAACAAATGCTACCCCTGTCAGCAATGCAGACATTCCAAGTAATAATAAAATTAAAGGTTAAATACAGCAAAGAATGATGCAACAGAGCAGAAACAATAAAGAACGAGAAGTGCCAGACAAACTGAGCAGATTTGGCAGCCCCCTGGGTCGAGAGAAAAATAGAATTGGCAATTCGATTCTAATGACTATACATCAGAACTGAACACAGTTGGGAAATAGCGTGATTGATGTTGGTGACACCCAACATCTGTTATGAAGGGGAGAAGGACTGAGTTGAATAGATGGAGAAAAAGAGAGCAAGAAGCAAACAAAGGGATTGTTGATGATCAGCTGGGGATGGAAATAAAAAATGAAATTAAACCTTGCTTATGTTTCTCCTGTTCCCATATTCCTGATAATCATCACCATGTATGACAATGTCAAAGTCCCTGTTTAAAGTTATTTATGTCTGTTTTTCTCTCTTCCCTGAGTGGGATCATCTTCCTTTATTCAGTCATGGGATGCTGGGCCAGCATGTAATTCCCTTTCCTGATTGTCCTTGGGAAGGTGTTGGTGAGCTGCCTTCCTGACCCACTGCTGTCTGTGGGCTGTAAGTAGTCAGTGCTAAGGTCCATGCGGTTTCTTTTCTTTGAGGCTTTGAAGTGACTGATATAACTGAGTGGCTGGTTGGCTATTTCAAACTGCAACTGAGGGTTAACTGCATTGCTGTGGTTCTGGAGTTACATGTAAGCCCGACCAGCTGAAGATGGTAGATTTCCTTTCCTGAACGGCATGAGGGTGCCAGGTAGGACAATCAACAATGGTTTCATTGTTTCTTTGATTCTTAATTCCTGATAATTTGTTGAATTCAATTTCCAACATTTGCCATTGTGGGATTCGGATCCGGTGTCTGGGTCATTACCTGATTCCGCTGGATTAATATTCGGAGATCATCGCCTCCTCAGTATCTCCCATCAACTCCAATTGCGACAGTGATGTTCTTGTTGGTGTGACTTTGCTTAATAAGGCAAATAAATGATTGGCAAAAAATGCCATCCTTCTCATTTTGTATTTATGAGAAGGCGAGATGATGGGAAGTGCTCTTGGTGAAAAGCAGCTGAATATCCTTGATCATGAGGCACTAACAGAATTCCTACAGAGCAGTCAGATACTGGCAGGTGGGACTAGATTGGGTTGTGATATCTGTTCTGTATGGACGGGTCAGACCGAAGGATCTGTTTCCATGCTGTGCATCTCTATTACTTGCCAAATCAGCAAGTAATCAGCACAATAAATGAGTAGGAACGTTAATTACAAAATGATCAAAGTATAAGAGTGAAGACACCGTCCTGCAGTTGTGGAGTGTACTTGAGACAGTATTTTCTTTCATTTATAATCAATGATCTCCTTGCTACAGAGAGACGGTGTAATGGAGTTTCAGCAGACTAATCCCTGCGGTGATGGTACCATGAGGAGAGTGCGAAGGAAATGAGTGTTTAATCTGTAAACACACAAAAAGAATAAAACGTGATTACATTAACACTGTAGTGTTATGAATCAACACTCATTATTTTCAAAACAAAACACGGATAGCATTAGATATAACATGTTTTCCATGTTATGTGTCTTCACATTTGGACAAATATATAGATAGGAAAGATTTAGAAGGATATGGACCAAGCGCGGGGTAATGGGGTTAGCATGGACGGACATTTTGATTAGCATGAACTAGTTTGTGCTAATGGGCCTGTCTCAGTGCTATGGGATTCTATGACTCTATGATAGTTTACAGATCTCTATGGAGCCCCCATGTTGGTTGAGAGACAGAGCTCCAGGTTCGGAATGAAGTCTCACCGTCTGAATGTATAATTGGTTTGTGACCCTGCATTGAACGTCATGTTGTTCACAAATCTGTCATCAGCCACACTCTGACAGTATTAGCCTTTCCCAACAGCTTCTGACCTCCATACAGAACACTAGCCTGTCTTCTCTGTCACAAACCAATCCTTCTTTTTTGCTAAAAGCTGTTCATTGGCTCAAGTAGACACTGTCCTTGATGTTTTTCAGAGGGGCAATAAAACGGGACCAGGCAACGATCAGGCATGAAAGGGATTTTCAGAGGCCTTTTATTTATATGTAAACAGTTGAAACTACAGACCAAAGTCGTCATTCTTTAGAAGTGACCTGGATAATGAACGGGGAGTTGTCAGCTCTTTTAGCTGACCTAACTGAGTTGAACTGAGCTGAGCAGTTTTCAGCTGAGTCTTGAACTGGGAAGTTCAACTGGGAGCTATGTGGAAACGCTCTCTCTCTCTTCTGCCCTTCAGCTTCAACGTGGAAACATGCGTCCCATTATAACGTTTTCTCAAGGAAGTTTGATTATTGGGACTATTGTGTGTATTTGGAATAGCATATTTAAGTCTAGACGGATAGGTTGAATTCTGTAGGGTTCTTTAGTCTGTTCTTTGTGTTTCATTGTGTAATTTTGTGAAGAACGTTTTTGTCTGATTTAAAATCTAGTCGTCACCCTAGCTAAATTACTCCGGTTAATTTTCATTGGATAATTACCAAAATAGACTGCAAAGTTAAGCTCTGGGCTGCTTGCTTAAGAATGTTTTGAGTGGTCTGGCCTCGTCCAAAAAAGACTGGGGTCTCATTGCTGGATTTTCAACAGCGAGTGGGAGATGCTAGTGTCTTTATTTAGGATATTAGTTTGATTGGGTTGACAAAGCTTAGAATAGTAATGGCTATTTCAGTCGCCAAACGTTTCCTAGGCGTGCATAGTGACTTTGGAAATTTCACGAAAAGTGAATAAGACCAAGTTGCAAGACTTAACGGAGAAGCTGGAATTGGAACTGACTGCATCTGTGAGGAAAGGAGAGATAATTACAGCAGTAGCTCGTCAATTAAACTTGCTGGAGAAACCATCAGAATCAGAGATGGCAAGAATTCAGTTGCAAATGAAACATCTTGAGTTAACGTCGAGAGTTAAGGAATGGGCGGCCAAAATGAAACATTTGACATTCAGTAAAATGCAGAAGAGGGGGCAAAAAGAGCGCAGCAGAACAGAGAGTAAAAAGAAAGAATAGCAACAGGGGAGAGAGAAAAAGAGAGATTTTGAATAGCACAAACTGACACTTAAAAAGGAAAATAAGTGTAAAAGGCTGGAGATAACGGCTGAGGGTACGCCTAGTTTGGGAGAGAGTGAGGATGAGCAAGCCCCTGGTAGTCAGATGCCTAGTGAGTATTTGTTTGAGTATGTTCAACCATTGCCTCAGTTTGATGAGAAGAATTTGATGCCCTTTTCATCTCATTTGAAAAGTTGGCTAAACAAATGCAGTGGACAGAGGCAATGTGGATTTTGTTGATCCAAACGAAACTTGTAGGTAGGACTGGTGAGGTATTCACATCCCTGTCAGAGGAGATATCTGGGGAGTATGAGCAGGTTAAAAAAAACATTTTATCTTCTTTGGAAAGGTTTCAGGAATCTAATGAGGGATCATGGTCAAACCTACACTGAGTTTGTAAGGATCAAACAGACTAATTTCGATAGTTGGATACGAGCTTTAAAACTCAAGCAAAGTTCTCATGCCCTTAGAGAGTTTAGTACTTGGAGGAATTCAAAAATTCACTGCCTGAAGTAATGCAAACTCAGGTGGAAGAGCAGAGAGTGTAAGCAGCAAGGTTAGCTACTGAAATGGCTGATGATTATGAACTGGTCCATAAACTTGGTTTGGCTTCCAGAACCAGTTCTGGTCTCTGAGGGAGAGAAATTGGAGCAAAGAGATATCCTCACATGCAAAGGGAAAGGTAGATCACAGTGTAGATCATAAGGATAATTTCCCACAGTAATGAAGAAAACCTTTTTTTTTGTGGGGGGGAGACAAAGAATTTAAAATACTATGGTGTTTAATTGCAATAAACTGGGCCACACAAAATCGCAGTGTTGGTGAGCTGGGAGATAACCAGATGTAGGATAACTATACAAACCTGGAAGTTTTGTTAGACTCGTAACAAAAAACATAAGGGAATGTAGGCAACTACCTCAGAGTGTACAAGATGATAAGTGGACGTGCCAAATCTGCATTAAACACTTGCATGAAAGGGTAAAGTTTATTCACATAGGCAAGGAGTAATTGATAAGGAGGTTCCAATATTAATTGACACAGGATGTTTTCAGTCTGTAATGCTGAGGAGTGAGGCTTTATGCACTCTTCAGAGACTATTGCCAGAAAATGTGCTCGTAACAGGAATTCATAGTGAGGCAAAAAGTGCTCAGTCATGTAAAGTGAGGCTAGAGAGTCCAGAAAAGAGTGAAAAATGTGTGGTAGAAGTACTGGACCCCTAACTCTGAGCTCCAGGAATAAAATTTGTCCTTGCAAATAATATAGCTGATTCACTTGTAAGCGTGCTGCCTACTCTAGTTGAAAAGCCAATGGGGATGCAGGCAACTGAAGATCTGGAGAATATTTATCCAGGAATTTCCCCTGATTGCGTGACCAGAAGATCACAGATGCACAGGTGTAAGCAGGATAAAGGCACAGATAAGGAAGCTGACGTAGAGTTATCCGAAAGTTTCTTTTTGATCAGATAAGTGGAACAGAGAAGGAACAAGTTAGAAAACATGAACGTATTTTTAGCTCTGCTAAGCTGATTGAGTTACAGCAGAAAGATGAGGAGTTACAAAAGTTATATAAAAAATATTTAGCAAGAAAGAGAATGCGGATATTGAGATCAGCACACACTGAAGCAGATCAGACGTGGACAGAAATTCATCAAATTGTTTTGCCTGTTGGGTATAGAAAGGAGGTGATGCGAGTGGCACATGAGCTACTACTTGGAGATCATTTTGGGGTGAGGACATTACGGGCTGAAATACAAAGATATTTTCACTGTCTGGACTACACAAAGATGTAGTTGAATATTGCCAGAGGTCTCAAACATGTCACACAGGCAGTAATAAAACCTGCAACTTTAATACCTATTCAAGCATTTGAGGGACCTTTCACAAGAGTGTTGATAAATTGTGTAGGTCGCCTATCTGAAACAAAGTTGCGATAAGGAAATTCCTCTTGAATTATTTGTGATCAGAGACGCACGGAATGAATCGACCAAATTCAGACTATTTGAATTAATTTGTGGGGATGAAGTAAAAGGACCATTACCATTCGTTAAGGAGAAATTAATGAGGCAGAATTCAGAGACCACCCATTTGGACGATGTGTTAAATTTTAGGGAACGAGTAAATAGAGTTGGAGAGTTGGCTAGACAGCATTTAAAAGTATTGCAGCATGCAATGAAACAGGAAGTGGATCAGAAATCACAAATTCGCAATTGAGAGGCAGGTTTTAGTGTACCGTATCAAATTGGGAAGAAATTGAATGAAGTGAACTACTTGGTACGGACTCCAGACAGGATGAAATCTCACAGAGTGTGTCATGTGAATATGCTCAACAGGTATGTTGATAGGGATAGAAAGCAAGATTAGAAGGTATTAATGATTACAGCACAGAAGGAAGAAACAAGTTCAGAGGATTCTGAATTGGACATTCCTATTTCAAATTGAACAATGAGAAGGTTGTCAAAAATTGGGATAAGTTACTGAGATACTTCCACAAGAAAAACATAGTGACTTGAAAGAGTTATTATGATATCGTGGAGAGATATGTGGAAATAAACTGGGAAGTACGAACATAATTGTGCATGATGAAGACACCGGAGATGTTGTTTCGATTAAGCAATATCCTTAAAAGCATTGCCCTCTAAAGTTGCCACAGATTCAAAAAGAGATAGAGCACACGCTCCAAGATGGCATAATTGAAGTGAGTTACAGTGACTGGAGCTCACGTATAGCCATAGTGCCAAAGCCAGGTGTTACCCAGCGGACATGTGTTGACTATCACAAAGTCAACTTCGTTACAAATACTGATGAGTTTTCAGTTCCCTGTTTGAAGATCTGTGTCTGAAAGATGGGAGAAGCTAATTACATTTCTAAGTTGGACTTGCTCAGAGGCTACTGGCAAGGACCTCTGCCAGAGAGAGCAAAGGCAATTTCGGCTTTCATAACGCCAATTGGACTATATCAGTTCAAAGTTGTGGCATTTGGTATGAAAAACGATCCAGCCACTTTTCAGAGACTGATAATAAGGTCATTGCCAGATTATCCAACTATGTGGTGTACATTGATGACCTGGTGGTTTTTAGTCACTCATGAAAGGAACATTTACAGCATTTAGCGGACTTGTTGGATTGACTTTAGAAGGCAGGCTTGTTGGTAACCCTAGCCAAGAGTGAATTTGAGAAAGCCTAAGTCACGTTCCTGGGTCACGTTATTGGACATGGACCAATGGCCCCATGAGATACAAAAACAAAAGTAGTTGGGGAATGTTCCACACCGTCGACAAAAATAATTATGCAATACTACGGTTCCTGGGATTGACTGGATTTTACTGAAAGTTTGTGCTAAAATTTAAGCAGTGTGGCTGCTCCACTCACCGAATTGTCAAGGGCAAGAACTCTCAGTGGACAGAGAAATGTTAAAATGCATTTTACAGCCTAAAAACTGTGTTAAGACTGCCCTCAGGATTAGCTACACTATATTACATGAATCCTTTCAAGGTGGCTATCGATACCAGTGATGTGGGTGTCCGTCCGGTGTTCCTGCCGGAGGATGATGAGGGAATAAAAAGACCCATCGGGTATTTTTCTGGGAAGTCGAACGTTCATCAACAGAAATGTTCAATGGTGGAGAAAGAGACTTTAAACTGATTGTTGGCATTACACCATAACTGTGTTTATATTAGCAGCACTGCATCTGAGACAATCGTATAAACTGATCACAACACATTGATATTTGTGGAAAAAATTAAAGACAAAAATGCAAGACTGTTTAGATGGAGCTTGTTGTTCCAGCCATTCAATCTGACAATTGTGCATGTGGCAGGTCGCGAAAACGTGAAAGCTGATGGGTTATTCAGACTCGAATGAGATACGGAGGTGTTTTGTGGTTGGCATACCGCGGCCTGAATTTGCATGGGTTTGTGCATGTTTGAATGTTTACGAGTAATATAGTGTATCTGTCAGTTTTGAGACAACTAACTGGGTTTGGAAGGGTTAAAAATGCAGCCACCTTTTAGCATTGATGGTTCCTTTTTTTTAACGGGGGGAAGAGACATGTCACAAAGCAAGTCCCTTTTTTGTCTAAAAGCTGTTCCTTAGCTCAAGGAGACTCTGTCCTTGATTTTTTTTCAGAGGTAGAATAAAACGGTACCAAGCTCCGATCAGTCTAGTTTGGTACAGATATGAAAAGTATTTTCAGAGACATTTTATTTATATGGAAACAGGTGAGACTTCAGGCCAAAGTGGTCATGCTTTATAAGTGACCAGTATAATGAACGGAGAGTGGTGAGATATTTTAGCTGAACTAGCTGAGCCTAGCAGTTTTCAGTTGAGTCTTGTACTGTGAAGTTCGACTGGGAGCTGTGTGGGAACTCTGTCTCGCTTTTCTAACCTTCAACTTCAACCTGGAAGTTTGTGTTCCAATTATACTGTTTTTTTATTGGGAGTTTGTTTATTGGGACAGTTGTGTATATTTGGAATAGCATAATTAAGTCGAGCTGGATAGGTTGAAATCTGTCGTGATTTTTATTCTGTTCATTGTGTTTCATTGTATAATTTTATGAATAAAGTTTTTTGTATGTTTTAAAATCTAGTAGTCAACTTAGCTAAATTACTCCGGGTAATTTTCGTTGTACACTTATCGAAACAAATTGCAAAGGTATGCGCTGCGCTGTTTTGAGGAGTCTAGCCGAGTTCATAACATCTCGGAGATGGAAGATGCCTCCTTGGGACTTGGCACAAACCAATCACTTTCCATCCTCATGATCTGCAATCTACGTTAAGATCGCACGTGTGAACCATTAGCAATGGAGCCAGGAGGAACAACATGGATCAGTCTGTCTGTGCAGTCTTTGCCTCATTGGTTTGTCGTGTTGCAGCAACAATGACATCATCCTATTTCAGTGTAACAGTTTGGAGGGGCTGAATGGACTCTTCTGTTCATGTGTCAGTGTCTCGAGGAACTGAATGTCTTCCACCTGGCCTGAGGGCAGGGGTTCAAGGACTTCAGTGGGCAACCCATGGTTTCCGCCTCCCAGCACGTTGTGCTGACTAGACTCTATCTTCCTGAGTTATAGGAGGCAAACAGAAGGCTGGTGGGCGGCACAGTGGCACAGTGGTTAGCACTGCTGCCTCACAGCGCCAGAGACCCGGTTTCAATTCGCGCCTCAGGCGACTGACTGTGTGGAGTTTGTACGTTCTCCCCGTGTCTCCGTGGGTTCCTCTGGGTGCTCCGGCTTCCACCCACAGTCGAAAGATGTGCAGGTCAGGTGAATTGGCCATGCTAAATTACCCGTAGTGTTAGGTAAGGGGTATATGTAAGGGTATGGGTGGGTTGCGCTTCGGCGGGACAGTGCAGACTTGTTGGGCCAAAGGGCCTGTTTCCGTAATGTAATGTAAGCTAATATAATCTAAACACAGCAATCCAGGCAGCATCATGAGCTGGGAAAGTCAACATTTCAGGTATAACGGTTCTTCAGAACTGGGGTGGGGGGTAGGGGGTCTGCAGATAAAGAGGGAAGGGAGTGGTTGGGGTGGGGAGATCTTTTTGTGTAATAGGCAGGAATGAGTGAACGCATTGCGCCTCTTGTTATCCAATAGATCTGATGGGCTGAATGGCTTTCTTATATTACTGTGAAACCAACTAGAGTTGCTGAATGCGTTCCTCTTTCTTTTAACCGTGGAAATGTTTAGTGGTCATCAGTACTTTTGATTCATGTTACCTATACATTAACAGCACAAGCTTGATTTTGTCCAGATTTTATACTTTAGTACCTTTGGTAGTGACACATTGCTCTGAACATTGTATAATCTTCACAGAACATCCCCACCTCTGATCGTATGACAGAGGGAAAGACATTGATGCAGCAGCTGAAGATGTTTGTGTCGAAGAAGCTACCCTGAGGATTGCCGACAGAGATATCTAGGGACTGGGCAGATTGATGTCCACAAGCCCCATTGTGCTCTGAATGATTCAACCAGTGGGGAGTTTACAACTGATTCCCATCAAGTTCAATTTTGTTCAGTCTCCTTGACATCTTGCTCAAATACCGCCGTGATATCAGGGCCAGTCACTTTACGCTGTGTTCATATCTTCTATCCCATGTCAATACGCCAAGGTATATGTGTGGGGAGTGTTTCCTTCTCTCAGGGAGGAGTGATGGTTGGGAAAAGACAGTCAGGGGAGGCTACATCACTGAAATGTTTGGGGCTGCGAGTGGGTTTCAATGGGTTTTGACACATCAGAGAGTCGAGGGCTACAAAGAATTGGGCATGAAAGAGAAATTGCTGCCAATGCAGATCAGCCCTGAATTACTGAATGGAAGGGCAGGCCTGAGGGCTATGTAGCCTGGTTTTAGTCCAGTATACCCCATAGTCCAGTCACTTTGTGGCCTCTTCCAATTCCTGTGTTACTGACTTCAAGTAGCTGAATAGACTGACCCTGTTGCTGTGCAACTTGATACAGGTGATGCATGATCTGGTTACAGTTTTATCGGCCCGAGGGGCATATTGGCCTCCTCCTGTAATTGTATATCAGGCTCCAGGGGCTGAAAAGCCTCATTCTGTTCTGCTCTAACTGAAATCCATATCGACTAAATCTACCACCCATGGAGAAAGTGAGCACGACAGTTGCTGGAGATTAGTGTCCAAAAGTGTGGCACTGGAAAAACACAGCAGGTCAAGCAGCATCAGAGGAACAGAAGAATCGATGTTTTGGACGTTCCTGATGAAGGGCTTATGTCCGAAACATAGATTCTCCTGCACCTCGAATACTGCCTGACCTGCTGTGCTTATCGAACACCACATGATTTAAAGTCTACTGCCCCATCCTAGTCAATCTTCCTGGTCACATCATACAATTACTTTAAGAGAATTGTCAGGCACAAACTTCCTCGCACAAAGCCACACTAACTATTCCTAATCAAAGCCTGTCTTTCTAAATGCATGTAAACCTTATCCCTTCGAACCTTCTCAAGTAACTGAACGACCACAGATGTTAAACCTACTGGTCTATAGTTCCAAGGCTTTTTTGTTCAGTTCTTCTTGAAAAGGACACAGCATTTGCTATTCTCCAGTCTTCCGGGACGTCACTGTGGTCAGTGATGATCAACATTACAAGCCAGGGTCCCCGCAAATTCTTCTGGTGCCCTTTAGGTATTCTTGGATATATCGTGTCAGGACCGTGAGATTTATCAAATTTCAAACATTCTAGTACGTCCAAAATCTCCTCTACTATGATATAGATTGTCCCTAAGATATCACCACTAACTTCCTCAAATTCTCAAGTCAACATGTCTTTCTCCACGGTAAACATAGAGTAGAAATATTCATTGAGGACTTCACCCATCTCTTATAGTTCCACACAGACTTGTCCACATTGGTCTTCGAGGGGGCCTACTTTCTATCCAGTTATTGATTTTTCTATTAATATATTTAAAGTACCTTTTTGGATTCACCCTAATCTTCTCAGCCAAGGCTCTTTCTTGCCCCCTTTGCACCCTATTGATTTCCTTCTTCAGTAAACTTCTCTATCTCTTTATATCTCCAGGGATTCCCTTGATCCCAGCTGCCTGGACCTGAGCCACGCCCCAAGTTCGAACATGAACCTGTGGACCTGTTTGAAAACGATTAGAACTTTGGTTACTGGTCCCAACGTGCTCCCCCCACTGTTAACTCAGTCACCTGTCCAGCCCTATTTCCGAAGAAAATTTCGAGTTTTGCCCCTTCCCGAGTAGGACACTCTTTCTCCTGCTTGAGGAAACTTTTCTGACGCATTTATCAGATTCTATTTCATCACATCCCTTAACGCTTTGCCGTTCTAGTCTGTATTAGAAAAATTAATATCCCCTATTATGATAACCCCATGGCTCCTGCAGGTCTTCCCTCTTTCCCTGCATATTTGTTACTCTCATTCCTGTTGACAATTTGGTGGACTGTAGTACATTCCCAATCACCTCACCATTCCATTCCTATTTCTGAACTCCACTTACCAAGCCTCACTGTGATCCATCAGTTATTTTATCTCTGATTACTGCTGTGGTACACCACTTAATCAGAAATGCAACTCGCCGCCCCCCCCCCCCCCACCCCCCCATCGTCACTGTCTCAACTAAAACACCTGTTCACTAGCTCATTAAGCTGTCAATCATTCCATCACTTAGCCACATTTCTGTAATGGCTATACTATCCCAGTCCCACCTACCTATCCACGCCCTGAGTTCATCTAAAATGCATTACTTTCTCCCTGTCGTTTTCCATCCTAAACTTACTATTTCTGATTACTGTTTCTACTTCCACTTGCCTCCCTACTCTTGAGGATAAGACCACCTGCCAATCTAGTTTAAACCCTCCCTTGTAACCCTAGCAAAACTGGCCGACAAGTTATTGGAATCCCCTCCAGTGCATGTCTCTGACGATAATCTCCCTCGAAGGAGATTACCACTGTCAAGATTTTTTTTTTAAATGTTTCAACTAGCTCTTTGTAATCACGCTGCAAGACCTCGTCCCTATTTCTACGGGTATCATTTGAGCCAACGTGCATAATGATTTCTGGCTGCTCACCCTCCCCCTTGAGAATGTTCTGCAGCCACTTGGAGACATCCTGGATCCCAGCACGTCGGAGGTAGCCCACCATCCTGGATTCCCGTTTGCGACCACATAATGTCCAATCTGTCCCAATAACAATCAACCCTCCTATCTTTACCGTCCTATTTACAGTTTCGCTTTCCCACTGTGCCGCAGAGCCAGTGGTAGTACCACCAACCTGGCTACTGCTACTTTCCCCTGAACGGTCATCGCCCCTAACAATCCAAAATGGTCGACTTGTTTTCAAGGGGAATGGCCACAGAGGATTCCTGCACTCTTTGCCTACTCCCTTTGCCATTCCAGGTGGTCACCCATCTACTCTCTGCCTGGAACATGACAGGTAGCAAGGAATGCCTGTTGGATTAAATTTTGTTTCTTTAAACACGACAGGACTGACATGTAAGGCAAATGAACTCAGGACAATAAACGTTGGACTGGAATATTACAGTCATTAACGAAACATAACTAGGGGCGTGTCTATGAATTTGTCAGTATCTCGGATGACCCTGAGTGCATCCGAGATTAGATTATCTACAGTGTGCAAACAGGCCCTTCGGGTCCACCAAGTCCGCACCAACCCACTGAAGAGCAGCCAACCCAGACCCACTCCCCTACACGCAATACTGGTCATTTAGCATGACCAATTCACCTAACCTGCACATATCTGGACTGTGGGAGGAAACCGCAGCACCCAGAGGAAACCCATGCAGACACGGGGAGAATGTGCAAACTCCACCCAGACAGTTGTCCGAGGCAGGATTTGAACCCTGATCGCTGGTTCTCTGAGGCAGCAGTGCTAACCCATGAGCCACCCTGCCGCCCAGCGTCGCTTCCTAACATGGTCTCCCAGGAGCTGAAGCTGGGTGCAGTGCCCACACGTGTCGCCATCAGGGACGGTGGAAATCTCCCTGAGCTACCACATACCACAAGAGGAGCGTGCGACTGTCCTAAATGCCATCTCGACTGCTGTAACAATAAAGTTAAAAGGACTTTACTTGAGTTTACCTGTACATTTTGCTTACTCTGCTACCAACAGCATGTCTCTCTACCCCTCCATATTTAAATTTGGTCAGGGAAGGAAGGAGACACGACAGTGATAGTGTTTAGGCCTTCAGCACTCCTTGACACCAGGCCTCTGACTACCTGTTCCCCAGTGCAGGTCGCTGCTTGGCCTTGGAGGGTGTCTTGCTGACGTCTTCCTTCTGGTCGTGGTGACTGTGTCGATGCAAATCCTCACCCCGACAGGCAATCCGTGTTAACGCAGTCCTCTCGTACTTCTGTCTATTAGTATCATGTTTATGAATTCCTTGAATCCCTCGATTGCATTTCAAACTGTGTCTCTTTCCATAGTGAGAGAGGTTGATGTTCTTGTGAATACAGGGCTCTTGGATTGGAACACCATTAGACATAGGGGCAACAATATTTCTATCCTCTCACTGAGTCTGCTTTTCCTTCGATTAGGTTATATTTATTTTGTTAATCCCCCATTCCACTTTCCTGTGATTTCCCCGTAACACTTGTATAAAAATCTGTCTGTCTCAGCCTTGAAGATATTTAATGATCCAGCCTCAACAGCTCTCCGGATTTTCTACAATTGTTTCCATCTCACTGATGTGAGACTTGGTCTTTAAATTGATGATTTGCCCACTCTATTTTATTCAAATCCCAATTCTTCCTCAGCTCCTGTATCAATTTGCTCAAGGGTCAAACGGTCACTCTCCCTGAATCCAGGAACTGCTTCTCGAAACAGAAGACAGATTCAGAGGATGTTTTTAACATATTCTCTGGCTCTGTAAACAGTCTGCCCCCTTAGTCTCTAATACTCCCATTCTTACCCGCGTTATCCTCTTCCCCTTAATAAACCAAGCACAAATTACTTTGGATTCTTTCTAATCTTACCCGCTAAAGTTTTATCAACCCTCATTCTGCTCTTCCACTGATTTTTTTAAGTTTCACCCTATGCTTTCGATATTCTTTTAGGACCTTCATTGACCAGGTCACTTGGTACCAGATTTAAGCTTTTCTTTCCTTTTTCATTCTGTTCGGAATTTGTGTCGACATCTGAGTTTCTCTGGTCTTGTTTACCTAAATTTTATCTTCGGTGTAACAGGCTGGGCTTACACTGTCATCAATTCAATTTTAATCAAATGATCCCCCAACCCCCAGCCCCACCTTGTTCTGCTACACTTTCACCCAGACGCAACTGCACTTTGGCCAGATCCTGTCATTTGTTTCCATAAAATCTGTCTCTCCGATGCAAAAAGCTCTTATTTTTCCTACATTTTTTGGGTCTTTTCCTAAGCAAAGTCAAAATGTGTGATGTCACGGTCACTGGTCCGATAATGCTCTCCCACTTCTGTCTGGAACAGCTGACTGGCTTCGTTCCCCACAGTGAGGCCCAGCACTGCCCTCTTATTTTTTGTACCTGCTCTATGTTGATATAAGAAGCTCTCTGGAATAAATTTGAAAACACCTGCCCCCTCTTAAGAAGTTATCACTGACCTAATGAATGTTTGGGATTGAAATGCCTGAATATAATGATCCTTTTATCGTTTTTACACACCTCAATATCTTGGTTATATACCTGTTCCGTACTTTCCTTTATCTGGGGGTCTACAATATATCCCAAGCAGTGTTTGTGTCATGGTTTTGATCCTGAGCTCTAACCACCAAGCCTCATTAGAAGATCCTTTCAAGTTATCGTCCCTTCTTACGCCAGTAACTGACTCCATAATTAAAAAGGCAACACCACTTCCTCTTCTACCCTCTCTGCTGTCTGACTATTGTTCTGGTACCACAGAATATTGAGTTGTCAGACCTGACCTCCCTTAAACACATCCCTGTAATGGCAAAAATGTCACACTTCCACATGTCACCTCCTTTCCTTTTCATATCTGTCTGTCTGATAATATTACCAGCATTAAGGTAAAGCACATCCAACCTAGAATATATCACCTGGAATACTCTGTATCTCGGAGTTCTTCAGTCATTCACTGCATGTTATCAAGCTGTCCAATTCATGAACCAAAACTGTTACTCGAGGACTGAATGAACAATTTTTGAATTTGAATTTAGCTTTTAGTAAATATGTTCATCAATTGCAACTTTCCAGAACTGAACAGTCAGCTCCAGATACAACGAGTTTCTGCTGATTAGTTCCCTGCTCAGTGTACAGATGGGACAGCCATCAGTAATGGAGAAAGTGAGGACTGCAGATCCTGGTGATCAGAGTCGAAAATTGTGGCGCTGGAAAAGCAGAGCCAGTCAGGCTGCATCTGAAGAGCAGCAGAGTCAAATCTTCCCATGTTTTCCATTCCATACTATACAGGATATTGGGAACCATACTTGGTCAGGAAGGCAGCACTGTACAGAGCCCTGAAATGGAAAGCAGTCATTAAATTTGTTGGACAGGGAGTAAATAAGTTGCGGTGAAATACAGACTGATTGAAGTACAAACGTAAGGATAGATAAATGCTTCAGCCAGATGGGAAACTCCCTGGGTTACTACAGGAAGAGAGGGAAAATATTTCTGTGCCTTTGGCGATGGTCTTTGTGTCTTCAGTCTCCATTGGTGTGCCGTCGATTGATTGGAGGGTGGCAAATGTTAGTCCCTTGTTCAGGCAAGGAAACAGGGATTTTCCTGAGAATGACAGATCAGTCAGCCTTGCATCAGTATTGGGCAAAGTATTGGTGAGGATTCTGAAAAATCATAGTTTGATTAGAAATAGCCAGCATGGCTTTGTGAGGGGCAGGTCATACCTCACAACTCTTATTGGATTCTTTGAGGATGGGATTAAGCGCACTGAAGAAGGTAGAGCAGTGAATGCCGAGTGCATAGATTTTAACAAGGTGTTTGATTAGCTTCCCCGTGGTAGTTTCATTCAGAATGTAAGGAGGCACGGCAGACAGGGAGACCTATCTGTCTGGATACAGAATTGGCTAGCCCATAGAATACAGAGGGTGGTGGTAAATGGGAAGTATTCAGTGTGGAAAAAGGTGAACAGTGGTGTTCCGTAAGAATCGGTTCTGGGACCTCTGCTGTTTGTGATCTTGATAAATGACTTGGATGACGAGGTGGAAGGGTAGGTTCGTAAATTTGATGATGTAACTCATGTTGGTGGAATTGTGGATAGTGTGGAGAGCTGTTATAGTTGCAACAGGACATTGATAGGATGCAGGACTCAGCTGCTAAGTGGCAGATGGTGTTCAATATGGTAAAGCGGGATACGATTCATTTTGGAAGGTCGAATTTGAATGCAGAATACAGGGTTAAAGGCAGGATTCTTACATTGTGGAGGAACAGGGGATCATATGGTCCATGGCATAGCTCCCGCAAAGTTGCCACCCAGGTTTTTAAAGTTGTTAAGGAGGTGTTTGATCTATTCATTAGCCGAGGGATTGAGTTTAAGAGCTGCAAGGTGATGCTGCAACACTATGGAGCCCTGATGAGACCACACTTAGAATATTGTGATCAGTTCTGGTTGCGTCGTTATAGGAAAAATGTGGAAGCTTTGGTGAAGGTGCTAAGGAGATTTATCAAGATGCTGCCTGGACTAGAGGGCATGTCTTACAAAGAAAATTTGAGGGAGCTCGGGAGTTTTCCTCATTGGAACGAATACGAATGGAAAGTGACTTGACAGGGGTGTTGAACATGATGAGAGGCACAGATAGAGTGGATAGCCAGAGACTTTCTCCCAGGGTGGAAATGGCTCTCGAGGGAATATGATTTTAAGGTAATTGGAGGAAGGCTTAGGGGAGATATCAAAGGTAGTTTCTTTACACAGAGAGTGATGGGTGTGTGCAATGAACAGCCAGCAGTTGTAGTAAAGTCAGCTATATGAGGGATATTTAATTGGATAGGCACATGAATGATAGTATAATGAAATGTATGTAGGTTATTCTGATCTTAGAGTAGGATAAAAGGTCGACAGAACGTCATGGGCCGAAGGGCCTGCACTGTGCTGCACTGTCCTATCTTTCCAGTTTCACCCAGCTAGTGGATTCTCATCAATTGTTGAATGTGTGAGGGAGCGATGTATGTGAGATCAGGAAGTTTTGGAGGGTGTAAGGCCAAAACCTTCAGTTATGGTGTGCATTGTTACAGTCACCTGAAAGCCAATATAATCTAGGTGGTTACTTAGACCAGACAGAATCCACCAAGTTCAGTTATTAATGTGATTTGTGGATTGCCGTTTGCTGCTGGTTAATTCACATAAATTCTACTGTGTGATCCATGTAGTAACTCTGACCATTCACAGAGATGTACAATTTTATTTTGATACTGGAGAAGGTGAAGGTGACATTTATTGGATATGGCTTTAGTGGTTTCTTTGTGGGACACAAGGCACTGCAATAGATTGTCAACTTGTTAACGTCTTCACCCATGTCTGGTCCGGGGTGCAGACCTATGGAGTCTGGGAGGCAGTTGAGGTTGCATCACCATAGTTAACTTGTATGGTGTGATTCTGGCTCTCCATGTCAACATGTCTGCTCTCTGGGCCAGGCTCTGACTGAAGATGAATTTTAAAACTTGGTTTCTGGTCAGCCATTTGTATTTAACCTGGACAATATTTGTACCTACATTGAGACCAGTGATAGTCTGTTAGCGGGTTCTCCCCCTGCCCATGGAGGATTCCACATTATTTGTTTTGAAGTAATGTTTGACTGACTGCCCTGAACCAGGTTAGAAGCTCTATGCACAGATTTTGGAACAGGCCACCGAGTCTCTCTGTATCACAGGCAGCTGTGAGGTCCAATAACACGGTAAATGATTTCAGATAAAATGGAAGCAATTTTCAGTGTAGCTCATTGCAAGGTGTTGACTTTACTGTCCCGAACAATGATCGGATGTTTGCTATATTTCATGAATTGGACAACAATAAAATGTGAACGATAATCATTCAACTGAACTATATTCTCTGCCATCAATTGGGGCGGCACGGTGGCACAGCGCCCGAGACCCGGGTTCAATTCCCGCCTCAGGCGACTGACTGTGTGGAGTTTGCACGTTCTCCCCGTGTCTGCGTGGGTTTCCTCCGGGTGCTCCGGTTTCCTCCCACACTCCAAAGATGTGCAGGTCAGGTGAATTAGCCATGCTAAATTGCCCGTAGTGTTAGGTAAGGGGTAGATGTAGATGTAGGGGTATGGGTCGGTTACGCTTCGGCGGGGCGGTGTGGACTTGTTGGGCCGAAGGGCCTGTTTCCACACTGTAAGTAATCTAATCTAATTCTGTTGATTCTATATTTAGGGAACTAAAATATAAACTCCTGTCAAGATTTTCTAACACAGAAATAAAGCATGTACATTTTATTTTATCGAAGAAAGAACATAACTCTTGTGGTGATCAGAATTAGATATTCAATGTCAGGATTCAAAGCAATGTTTTGCCACTCCAATATTTTTAAAGTGGTTGGTTTCTGAGTGACTGCATGTTCAGATTGAGCAGAAGATTGAACATACAAATAGAATTAGCGTTCTTATACATTTATATATACTCAATCAGTTTAATTTCTCACTGAAATTTACGATCTTCAGCTATTTGCCAGAAATTTTAAAATGGCAATAATTCAACATGGGCTGTGAATATTAAACGAAATAAATTATTTGTATTATCAAATTTCAGAGAACAATAATTTGAAAACTTCCAATGTTTAGAAGGAATGATATTTAATATGAAATGTGGAGAGTGAAAAAAGACAACGAACATAATATCGTGTCAGTGAAAAGTCAGAGCTTTCAAAAGGGTTTTGTGCAAAAGCAATGATATATTTGTTTTAGTAATTGGAATACAACATGTAAAGTATTCATGTTCGGAGTAATAATTATACTTCATAATGAAGCTGACCTTGCAATACTTACATTTTAAATACTTATGCTGCACCAAATAATCAGATATTTGCGAGCATTTACACTGTGAAATAATTGGATACTGACTTTATTCACATCTGACACATGATAGAGTACAAAACGTTGAAGTACTGGAGGAAGCCATTGGCCATTATGTATAAATCAGCTCCAAAAATGTCTCCCAAGCGTTTCCCATTTTCCAGCCCTCTCTCTGCTGCCCGTCAAATTCATAATTTCCAAATATATGTCCAGTTCTCCTTTGAATCTTCATTCAAAACTTTCCCATCCAGTCAATTCCAATTCGTAACAACTCTCTAAATAAAGACACTTATTTCACTCCTCGCTCTTTTACTGACAACCTTGAAATTAGAATTCTTTGATGCTATAATGCCAACTAAGAGAGTATTACTTTTCACTCTGACAGTTTATTCATACTTTTGAGCAGATGGCTCACTTACTGACACAGTCAATGGAATAAGCCAGGTACTGCCATTAGCTATTGCTTCAGAATTTATCAGTGTTCATGGCTGCCACCACATAGAATCATTGAATGAAAATGCGAGCCTGAACCACCAATTGCATATCCAAAGGCTTTTTTAAAAGTTTGTGAGAGTATCTGCTCAATCACCCGCCGAGGAAATGCACTCCAGACACATGTCACCAGGGGCAGAACGGTGGCTCAGTGGTTATAACTCTTGCCTTAGAGCAGGGGGACCCAGGATTGATTCCAGCTTCGGGTGACTGCCTGTATGGATTTTGCATATTCTCCCCGTGTCTGCGTGGTTTATGCTCGGTATTCCGATTTGCTCCCACAATCCAAAGATGTGCAGGTTAGGTGAATTGGCCATGCTTAATTGCCCATAGTGTTCAGGGATGTGAAGGTTAGGTGAATTAGTCAGGGGTAAATATTGGAGGAACGTATTTGTGTGGGATATTCTTTGGAGGGTCAGTGTGGATTTGTTGAGCCGAAGAGCCTATTTCCACACTGTAGTAATTTTATATTCTATGTCTGTGCCACCCTCTCAGTTCAAAACAGACTCACAAATCCTCTCTCAATCCCCTACCTTTCACTTTAAGTATGTATCTCTTTGTTTTTGACCCTTCGCGTAGGGTAAACATCTGCTGTCTCTTCATCCTCTGCTTTCCTCTTATGCTTTTGTACACCTGTACCAGGTTTCCTCCTCAACCTTCCCTGCTGCAATGAAAAAAGGAGCAAATTTAGCCGCGCACTTCACAGTTTGAGTACTCATTTGTCTTGTTAATTCAGATGTGCATTGTCTCACATTTATCAGTGTTAAACTTCATCGGCCATTAATCTGGATATTGAAATCATCTGTTAATATCCTCCTTAGGCTAACCATTTCCTCCTCACTGTGAACCACCCATTTAATCTTTGCATCATCCCCAACATTAGTTATCATTCCACTGCCGTCCATCTTCCACATTCTCATCATCATCATTTATGAATATCACAAAGAAACTTTGATTTCCTTCCTGTTCTCCAGATGTTATTCACAGAAGAGGAATTAAGAATTCCAGTCTCTTGCTTTTCTTATTTTGGGGAATTTACAGAGTGATGTAGTTAACACCTATTATGAGGGAGCTGCAAATAACATTTTCGACAGAGTTGAATTCACCTTTTACACTCTAATACTTAGCATGTCTTATTCATAAAGCATGTACCTAATTTAGGATGAACTAGGGTTTGGCACATTGCACTGGAACCTTTTGTATGACACTGTTCTTCTTAACGATAGTCAGAGCTGAAATAATTTTTCATCTGCTGGATGGATACTGACTCATTGCTTGAATCAGTGAATGTGATGAGGATAAATAATGAATTAAATTCGATGTTATGGACAAACTACAGGAGATCAAATCATATTCTCATGTCTACATTGAATTCGAAGCAAATACATATCGTTAAAAAATTCAAAAATGTTGAGACACCATACTAGGGGAAAAAACATGTCATCTGCAATTGATGGAGATACAGAAGTACAGAGTGAATGTGCAATCTGAACAAGAATCAAGTGCTAGAAAATGAAGTACATCAAAACTTAATTTTCAATGGGACCAGATCCCAATTTTCCTGAACAGTGATGTTTTTCACCCAATCTCACTTTTGCTAAAGCAAGTTTTTCCCAGTCACTAAAACTTCATTAGCCATTCTTCCTCCGCCTTCCTACTCTTTTTTACACTCCCACTTCCCTTGCATCACCCCTTCTGCTGCTACATACTCTTCCACTGTTGATATCTCTTCACATCTTTCTTCTCCCACTCCCACTGTAAGTTACACCAGTTCCCTAGTTGCTCCCACTTCCACTGGCCATTCGTTTCCCTTTTTGCTTTCCAACTGGGGTGATGAGAACTGCTGGCTTCTGTGCTGCTATTGGTCATCAGTGAATGATGACATTGAGATGATCAATTGGAACAGACGATAGTGCATGTCTGTCACTGTCCAATACAACATGAAAAGCATGGTTCTGTTCCCTATACAGAGTGGAACTTTTTTTCTGCCTATGTGTCACAACGCTTAACCAAACAGCCTCATCACAAATAGGATGAACCTCTCCTCAGAATCAGAAGTCCATGCATCAGTTTTTCCTTTAATGTTGTGAGGACAGTGACCATATTGTTCAAATAAGCCGTGTTCGATCATTTCGCTCTTTACCATTTTAAGTGATTTTCCAATCTCATTAGAGGTGAGATCAGAGTAACTTCCCTTACATCAAAGTAATATTTGACTCATGTAGCATCATTAACCCTCAGCAAACTGTGGTTAACGGGAATCAGATGAAATTCTGCGCTGGTAATTTCCTCAATGAACAATTACACCTTCCCTAGAGCTACTGGGAATGACAAATAAACTCTGCCTTTGCTCGTACCTTCCAAAACCATATATGGATTTATCTTATTAATAATATCATTTGTTTTCACAGATTGGTCTAAAGTCTCAGAAAAGTAAGACTTTGCTGGTTGAGTGTCACCCCAATAAAATCAGGGCGTTACAATAAGATAACGATTCCGATTATTTTCAATCAGTTACTTTCAGAGGACAGATCGGGCGATGTCAGTGCCACTGAGAACAACATTTTCTCTGTCCAATAGCATCTCATCGCATTGGCTCAAGGCTGCACAGTTGCCCAATTCTACTTCATTCTCCAGCTCATTCACCATGCTCACCAGATAGACGAGGCCACAAGATGTAATAACTTAGAGATGCCTATGTGCCTGTGTCATTTGCCACCCCAACCATGCCCTGTGCTCCGAGTCCATCCGCTCCCCAAAGCCCACCTGACATGTATTCACCAGCCCTCCTGAAACTTCCACGCTCTAATGCTGAATGTTCTGTATTCAGCAAAATTTCAGCTTTATCCCTCTGTGCCCCCACTTTAATGAATTTCAGGAACGACATAATGTTGAACTCCTCTTCCACCGTCTTCTCTAATGTGTCCATTTCCCATCCCACAGATCCTTCCCCCAACTCCAACACTCTCCCTCCACTTAGACCCATTCCTCTGGCGTTTACTTTGACTCAATCTGTTCTTTGAGAACTTTCAATGTGACACTGGTTGTTTTAATTTCCCTGCATCCCCGTCACCGTATCCAACCTATCACTCTCTAAACACACTGTATGCTGTATGCTTCGATCCTTCCCTGACTGTGTTATTCAGGCTGTGCCGATAAGGGTGGTGCTGCTGTAGTATGGTGGACTCACCTCTCCATTTCAGAGGCTGAGTGTCAGCTCTCAGATACCTCCACATATCACCTGCTGTTTCATAACCCTGCCATGGCACATCAGGCCATTTTATTGACTAAATATGACAATATTTCATCTGGAGTTTCCCACCCACTCGCCCCCACATAACAGTCCCGAAGCTGATGGCCCTTTGATTGCAGAACTCGCTTTTATCTCCTCCTGAAAATCCACAAACAGAACTGCCTGGGCAGACCCACTGCTTCAGCTTGCTCCTGCCATACAGAGGGGGTGCATGGATACACACTTGGGCCCAAGTTATACCTGTTCATTCATGGGGTACGTAGACTGTTCCTTGTTCCAGTTCTATTCCAGCACCTATCCGCAACTGTTTATCCGATACATTGGTGATATCATAGCTGCTCCTCCTGTCTCTTGTCCAGAATTGGAAAATTTGATCGTTTCCAATTTGCACTCCTCCCTCACTTTCACCTGGTCTATCTCTGACTCCTCCCTTTCTTTCCTCGACATCTCTGCTTCTATTCCTGGGGATAGACGGGTCACTGATATCCAGTATTAAACCACCGACTCTCACAGCTACCTGGAGTCTGCACCCTCACACCCTGTTTCCTGCAAAGAATCCATTCCATTCCCCAGTTTCACCCTCTCAACCGTATTGCTTCTGATGATGTCAACTTCAAAAATGTTTCCTCTGAAATGTCCACCTTCTTCCTCAACCGAGAATTCCCCAGCACTTTTGTCGACAGGGCTCTTAACCAGTTCTGACCCACCTCCTGCACTTCTACCCTCACTTTCTCTCCTCCCTCCTGCAACAGTGTAAGAGTTCTCCCTGTCCTTACCTACCATCCCACCAGCATTCACATTCATAAGGTCATCAGTCTGTACTTCCCCCACCTCCAGCGAGATGCCACCACCAGACACATATTTGCCTCCTCTCCATTTTACCGCCTTCTGAAGTGACCATTTCCTCCAGGACATCCTGGTCCGCTCGTTACTCACTGCCCACACGTTCCCCCCATCTCTCCCACCCCCCACCACTGGTCCACTACACTTCCTCCTGCCGGAGGTGTTACACTTTCCCATTTATATCCTCTCTCCTCACTATCCAAGAGCCAAGCATACCTTCCAGTTGAAGCAGCATCCTATCAACATTTCCCACAATCCGGTCTACTATATCCGCTGCTCACATTGTGGTCTTCTCTACATTGGGGAAACTAAAGGTAGACTGGGTGAACACTTCACAGAATATCCAAGCTGTACCTATACAAAAAACCCTGAGTTTCCAGTTTCCTGCCAGTTTAATACCCCATCCTGTTCCTTGGCCAATATCTTTGTGTCAGACTTGCTGCACTGTTCTAGGACGTTTCAACGCAACCGGGAAGAACAACACCTCATTTTCCGTGGGCGGACCTTGCAGCCCTTCAGACTCAAAATAGTATTCAATAATTTTAGGGACTGTACTCCTCAATGCCTCCTACCCATACACCAGGCCTAATACTCACTTAGCCTTTCATTACTCACCCCCTATTGTCAGCTACTAACAGTCTCCATTAACAGCTATTCAGCCTCTTCTGTATATAAATCAACATTTTCAGGGTTACCATCCGTTCTGAGGAAGGGCCGCTGAACTAGAAACTTTAATTCTGATTTCTCTGCACAGAGGCAGTTAGACTCAAAACGTCAGCTCTTTTCTCTCCTTAGAGATGCTGCCAGACCTGCTGAGATTTTCCAGCACTTTCTCTTTTGGTTACAAATTACTCGAGATTCAACTGAGACAGCAGCTTTGCTTATATCGTTGAGATCAGTCAATTTGTCACAGTTCAGAACGAAAAAATCGATAGAGGAAAACTCAGCAGGTCTGGCACTCTCTCAGCAAAGATACACAGAATTAACCTTTGATTCCAATATGTTTTCAGAACAGTGTCACATCATATCGATATGTTAACTCTGTTTATCTCTGCAGATGCTTCCTCATCTGTTGCGCTTCTCCATCATTTTTATTTGTGTTTCATGCTTCCATGTTTCTTGACAGGGCGACATGCTGAATTTGGATATATATGGATAATGGAGTCCTTTCCTGTACCTATTATAGTTGGTTTGTCTGTGACACCTGTGTTACGGCCGAAATCTGTTTCTTCTTTAAGATTAAAAGGAAAAAAGAATATTTTTCTGAATATCCCGTAAATCTCAGGAACTCCACTTTGTTTGAAAAGACATTTCAGAGGGAGCTGAAATTTCATGAGATAACAGGAATAAATTATTGATGGTGGAGCACTCTGAGTCCTTCTTTGAATTAGCTTGTCTATCACCTTTCCAAAGGCTTTGATTACATAACACAGAATTATTTACAGCAAAAGTGTGGGCAACTCAGCCCATTTTCTCTTGCAGCTTGGAACGACTATATCTCTACTTTAGTCTGCTGTACTGTCCCATAGCCCTCCACATTTTGGTATTAGTGTCTGCTTTTACTTTTAAGTATCCTGCCAGATATGAACAGTATGATAAAACTCAAACAAAAAAAACAGAACTTAGAGGGCAAGCTCAGTAGGTCTGGCAGTATCTGTGAAGAGAAATCAAAGTTAATGTTCTGGTACAGTGATGCTACTCAATCTGTATTTCTATTGATTAAATGGTGTGTATATAAAATATAGTTCACTTTATCACATTTAAATTTATCCTGTTTAGTTCACATTGTCGTTCAGCATTGCATCTCCCAAATGTTGGCTGTTTCCTTGTTGTGATTTAGATTTAATTCTGTCTGCCAGAAAGCGTGATGATGACTGGGGAATACCATTGTACTCCCCATGCAGTCTCCACAGCCACAATCCCCATTCTGTCCTATCTCCCAGCCAATGTCATATTCATTCGAACTTGACTCATTGATTCATAAGTCTTAATGAATAAGTTCATTGTAATTATCACTTTTAGTTTTGGACTGAGGCCAAAATGTGTGTAAAAAAATACTGTTTTACAGCAAATAAAACTGCACATAGAAGTTTGTAAATTTGTATAAATAAATTACTGAAGCATATTCCCTATGGAAGTTTCAAAGTTGCCTTATAAGAGCAGGGAGAGGAACATTCAGAAGTCCACACTTCCTGTCTATGTTCAGGGCAACTATGCCGAATGATATGTTCGCTAGCGTTTGTTCCCGTGGAGGAGAGAACAGCACAGTAACAACATCCTGGTGTGTTTCTTTTGTGGGGGTGGTGGGATTTGGGGAGACATGGTTACAGCATAGTAAAGGGACAACAGAGCAGAATCATCTGGCCTACGAAAAGATAACATACATCATTCTCCATCACAACTGCCTTCACTAGAGCAATTGGTGATGGGAGATTTGACCAATAGCCAGCAATGTCAACATGTAGTCCAGTCCAGTTATATTGTGAACTGAATGTGCTGGATTGAAAGCTGGGACTGGTTGCTCAGTGACTACGATTAATGTCAGTTTCCATGCAATGTAACTGTGTCACTGGAGGGTTTCCCTCTCTTATTGGTGAGGGCCTTCATTCAGTGCGCTTTCCCAGTGTAGGAGCAGATGCATCAATTCTAACAGTAACAGAGATCAACAGCTGCGGAGACAGAGAGAGGAGACAGATCTGAATCTAAGAATAGCGGACTGGAACAGTACAACAATGGAGAGGAGGTTTTTCTTGAGTCTTTTCAAGATTTCCCCCTGCTGGGAATTTCTACCATATCGGATATCAGCAGTGCTGATGATTATTGAGGGTGTGGTGAAGGGTGTGCTACTAACCTATTCTCGCTATTGCTGATGTTCTCTACCTCTGTCCATTCATTAATCGTATAAACAAGTTTGAACTGCGTTGCAATTTCTGTTTTCGATATTTGTCAGTGAAAGAAACTATTGTCTTCAGTTTCAATTGCAGTCTCCATTCATTACCCATGAATTGCAGACCACTCCCTCACAAACATCTGAGAATAAAACTGTGCACAACCTCGAGATCCCTTTTTGTCATGAACTGATTTATGTTTGCTGTTCTCTCTGTCACCAAACCTGTCCACTCCCAGCTCCTAATATCCCCAATCTTCATCTCTGTGTCTGTGCTGTTGCTGAACAATCCATTGCCTACACGTTGGTAAAATTCAGACTGAATGTTTCAAGCTCTCATCTGACCACTTTTTCGATTACAAATATTTCAAACATAAAAATGTTCTTGTCTCGGACGTTACTTCATGATTAGGACAATGTATGAATGTAGAATGTCGCTGGCTGTAATTCAGAAGCAAAGCTTATTAAACGAAAGATATCGTTTCAAGTAATTTGTTTCAATTCCACCACAGCTGATGACAGAACTTCAATAAAACTGATAAGAATTGGAATAAAAGTGTATTTCACAAAGACAACCATAAAAGCAACATTTTGTCTGAAAGCCTTCCTGTTTCACTGCCAACCTTCGGTAAAGAAATGTAATGTTATTACCCGGTCAGGGTTAAGTGCGACTTCAGCCCCATAACAATGTGCTTTACTTGATATTGGCTTGTGGAATGGCCTCAGAGTCATGGCAATTAGTGATGGTCACCAAATGCTGACCTTGGCCGAGATGCCAACATCCCACGAAATAACAAAATTGAAGGTGAAATCAAATAAAGGAAGATGCTGAAAATCTGAAATTATACAAGGCAATGCAAAGAAACGAACAGAAAGTGCTGGGGAAATTTCCCGAACTGAAAGCAGCTGGAAAAGAGTGTGATTAATACCATTGACAGGGAAGTCTGCTTTGAAGAAATGGAGGAATCAATAGAGAAAGAAGGGTACAGAAGAAAAAGAGGAAACAAAGAGAATGATGATCAGCTGGGCTGGAAATAAAATGTGATATTCACTTCATTTATTTTTCGCCATTCCCATCTTCCTGAATATCATGCCCATGAACATACAGGTATTCCCCGCTTTTCAAAAGTTCGCTTTTCGCCACTTCCCTTCCCGAATGACCTACATTAGGGCCTTGTTTCGCTAACCAAAAGAACTCCGAAGGGGATTTTCACTTTTACGAAGAAAGGCGAAGCTTTTCCCATATAAATGAGTGCTACTGCACTTTACACCATATCAGCTGGCGGACGGTTTCATTCAGATAGCGAGGGAAACCTGTATTTGTCTAAGATCATGTTTTAAGCGATTTGATTCCCCCTGTCAGTATTCCCTGAGTGTGGTCATCTTCTTATATTTGTTAACGGGATATGGGTATCTCTGACTGGACCAGCATTAGTTCACTTTCGCAGTTGCCCTTGAGAAGACCTTGAGACAATGCAGTCCACATGATTGATCTGATTTGATTTGATGTATTTTCGTCAAATGTACAATGGAAAGATTTGTTTTGCGAGTAGTGCAGGCATATGATTGTAAACAAGAAAACAGTGATCGTGGGGTACTTACACAGAGTGAGGCAACATGGTTATAGCTTCACAGGAGGTGAGCAAAGTAAAATCGACATTAGCAAGATTAATATTATTTGAAAAGTTAGAGATGTCAATTCGTCAGTCTAATTATAGTAGGGAAGGCAGTGTTCTTGAGCATGCTGGTCCAAGTTTTCAAGCCTTTGTGTCTCCTCCCTGTTGGAAGAGGCTGTAGGAGTTTATTACCTGCTTGGGAGAGATTTTTGATATTGCAGCCTTTCTGCGACAATGACAAGTATAAATGACGGAAGGTGGTCTTCCGTGATGGGCTGGGCTGTGCACACAATCGTCTGTAGTTTCTTATGGTCCTGGGCACAGCAGTTACCATGTCAGACAATTATGCACGTGAATAGAATGTTTTCAGTTGCCAGTGTACGGATCATTGGGAGACGGGTTGTTCTAAAATAGTTAGATGTAACAATTGGCTGTTAAATGGATACCCATGTTCTGATTGCTGTTTTGACAACAAATGAAATTTAACCGATAATTTTAAATGATGTCTTCGATATCAAAATCCAGTTGAGTGTATTGCATTGCCAGCATCGAACCAAAGAGCCATCACCGGCTTCAAACAAATAGAGAAGCCATCACCATCACAACGAGGGAGAAAGAAACAGACACGAAGGGAAGGAGAGAGAGAACACAACGAGGGAAACAGATGGACAGTCAGTCAAAGAGAGAAAGGAAACAAAACAAGGAAACAAACCGTCACATGAAGAGGGAGCAGGGAAGATAATAAGTTCAGGGAAAGAAATGGAAGGCAGGGAAAAGGAAAATAGAGGGAAACAGACAGTGTGAGAGACACAGTGAGAGACAAAGGACACGGGGAGCTGGGGATGGGGTCACAGGGAGCTGGGGGTATGGGAGAAGCTGGGAGTGCGGACCAGAGAGAGCTGGAGTGAGCACTGGAGGGAGCTGGGAGGGGGGGAGGTTAGGATTTATTTTGACCTGTACCAAGATGTTCCAGCAGATCTTAGTAAGCAAGGATGTACAGAACGATGGCTGTAAAACATGTCTGAGAGGCAGATAGGTTACGCTGCACAGAGCATGCGCTAGGTGAGATCAATATGAACAAGATCAGCATTATCTGAGATTCGAGAGTCCATTCATCCATCTAATAATAGCCAGGATGAAGCTGTTACTGAACCAGTTTATCGGTGTTTTCAAGCTTCTGTATCTTTTAGCCTGATGGAAGAGGTTGTGGGAGATCTTTGCAGGCATGTGATGGGTCTTTCGTAATGTTAGAACTAAGAAAATTCCAGTACAACAGGCGATTCGTCGTTCAAATTCTGCGCTGATCCAGATCCTCTATCTAATTCCGTTGCATATATTCTCAGGGTCTCTATCCCTTTGCTTCCTGCCCATTCATGTATCTTTCTGGAAACATCTTAAATGGAGCACCATTGGTCACAGTTCTCCATTTTGAGAAACTGCCTTCGTCTACTACGCTCTGTACCCTGTTGCCCAGCCAGTTCTTTATCCATGTTGCTAACACACCGTGGACACCATGTGACTTCACTTTCTCCATAACCCGACCATGGAAAAACGTTCCAAACGCCTTCCTGAAGTCCATGTACATGACATCTACAGTCCCTCCCTCATCAATCAACTTTGTCACTTCCTCAAAGAATTCTATTAAGTTGGTAAGACATGACCTTCCTTGCACATAACCATCTTGTCTATCACTGATAAGACCATTTTCATCCAAATGAGAAAACACCCTATTCCTCAGTATCTTCTCTATCAGCTCCCCTACCCATGATGACAGGCTCATGGGTCTATAATTAACTGGATTATTCATGCTACCCTTCTTAAACATCAACTTTGCATTACTCCGGGACCTCATTTGTGTTCAAGGATGCTACAAAGATATCAATTAATGCCCCAGCTATTTCCTGTTTCCCTTCCCTCAGTAATCTGCGATAGCAGTGGAGCTTCTCGTCAAAAGGAAGAAGGTAGCTTACGTAAGGTGGAGGTAGCTAGGGTCAAGCTCAACTTTATAGGATTACAGGCAGGCGAGGAAGGAGCTCTAAAATGGTCTGAGGAGAGCCAGGAGGGGGCACGAGAAAGGCTAGGCAGAATGGATTAGGAAGAATACAAAGGCATTTTACACTTATGTGAGGAATAAGAGAATGATCAAAGAAAGAGTAGCGTTGATCAAGGATAGCATAGGGAACTTCTGTGTGGAGTCTGAGGAGGTAGGGGAAGCCCTAAATGTGTTTTTTTGCTTCTGTGTTTACGAAAGAAACGAACTTTGTAGTGAATGAAACCTTTGAAGAGCAGGTGTGCATGCTGGAATGCTTAGAGATAGAGTAAGCTGATGTGCTGAAAATTTTGTCAACCATTAAGACAGACAAGTCGCCAGGCCCTGACCAGGTGTGTCCTCGGCTGCTTTGGGAAACGAGAAATGCAATTGCTTCGCCACTTGCGAAGATCTTTTCATCCTCGTTCTCCACCGGAGTCGTACCTGAGGACTGGAGGGAGGCAAATGTAATTCCTCTCTTCAAGAAAGGAAATAGGGAAATCACCGGCAATTATGGACCAGTAAGTCTCACGTCTGTCGTCTGCAAGATGTCAGAAAGGATTCTGAGGGATAGGATTTATGACCATCTGGAAGAGCATGGCTTGATTAAATGCAGTCAACACGGCTTTGTGAGGGGCAGGTCATGCCTCACAAACCTTATCGAGTTCTTTGAGGATGTGACTAGAAAAGTTGATGAGAGTCGAGCTGTGGATATGGTGTATATCGACTTCAGCAAGGCATTTGATAAGGTTCCCTATGGTAGGCTCATTCAGAAGGTCCGGAGAAATGGGATACAGGGGAACTTTGCTGTCTGGATACAGAATTAGCTAGCCAACAGAAGACAGTGAGTGATAGTAGAAGGAAAATATTCTGCCAGGAAGTCAGTGGTGATTGGTGTTCCACAGGGCTTTCTCCTTGGGCCTCTACTGTTTGTAATTTTTATTAATGACATGGATGAGGGAATTGAAGGATGGGTCAGCAAGTGTGCAGATGACACAAAGGTTGGAGGTGTCGTTGACAGTACAGAGGGCTGTTCTAGGCTGCAGCGGGACATTGACAGGATGCAGAGATGGGCTGAGAGGTGACAGATGGAGTTCAACTTGGATAAATGCGAGGTGATGCATTTTGGAAGGTCGAAGTTGAAAACTGAGTACAGGATTAAGGATAGGATTCTTGGCAGGGTGGAGGAACAGAGGGATGTTGGTGTGCAGGTACATAGATCCCTTAACATGGTCACCGAAGTGGACAAGGTTGTTTAGAAAGCATATAGTGTTTTGGCTTTCATTAATCGGGGATTGAGTTTAAGAGTCCTGAGATCTTGTTGCAGCTCTATAAAACTTTTGTTAGACCTCACTTGGAATGCTGCGCCCAGTTCTGGTCGCCCTATTATAAGAAAGATGTTGGTGCTTTGGAGAGAGTTCAGAGGAGATTTACCAGGATGCTGCCTGGACTGGAGGGCTTATCTTATGAAGAGAGGTTGACTGAGATCGGACTTTTTTCATTGGAGAAAAGGAGGAGGAGATGGGACCAGACTGATTATCCAAGATAATGAGAGGCATAGATAGAGTCGATAACCAGAGACTATTTCCCAGGGCAGAGATGGCTAACACGAGGGGTCATAGTTTTAAGCTTGTAGGAGGAAACTATAGAGGGGATGTCAGAGGCGAGTTCTTTACACAGCGAGTTGTGAGAGTATGGAATGTGTTGCCAGCAGCCGTTGTGGAAGCAAGGTCACTGGGGGCATTTAAGAGACTGTTGGACATGCATATGATCACAGAAACTTGAGGGTCCATACATGAGGATCAATGGTCTGCACAACATCGTGGGCTGAAGGGCCTGTTCTGTGCTGTACTGTTCTATGTTCTATGTTCTTTGTTCTATATGTTGGCAGCCTTTCTGCGGCAACGAGCCTTGTAAATAGAGTCAATGGTTGGGACATTGGCTGTGCACCTAACCTTCTGTCGTTTCCTATGGTCCTGGGCAAAGCGTTGTTGTATGAAGCCGTGACGAACCCAGACAGTATGCTCTCAGAGGTGTATCTGTCGAAGTAGTACATGCTGAATTTACTGAGCCTCCTGAGGAAGAAGAGGCGTTATTGAACCTTCTTGACTGTCACACCTATGCAAGAAGGCCAGGATAGGTTGTCAGTTATTGCGGGCGGCACGGTGGCACAGTGGTTAGCACTGCTGCCTCACAGCGCCTGAGATCCGGGATCAATTCCCGCCTCAGGCGACTGACTGTGTGGAGTTTGCACATTCTCCCCGTGTCTGCGTGGGTTTCCTACGGGTGCTCCGGTTTCCTCCCACAGTCCAAAGATGTGCAGGGCCAGGTGAATTGGCCATGCTAAATTGCCCATAGTGTTAGGTAAGGGGTAAATGTAGATGTAGGGGGATGAGTATGGGTGGGTTACGCTTCGGCGGGGCGGTGTGGACTTGTTGGGCCGAAGGGCCTGTTTCCACATTGTAAGTAATCTAATCTAATCTTATCGTCACTCTGAGGGAGTTGATGCTCTGCACTGCCTCAACCATTGATGTAGATGATGACGTCTTCCTCTCCTTTCTTTCTGAACTCAATGATCAGTTCCTTACTATTGCCGAAATTGAGTGAGAGGTTATTATCATTACACCATGCCACTAAGCCCTCAGTCTCCTTTCTGTATTCTGACTCATCATTTTTTGATATCCCGCCTGATTCGGTGATTTTATCAGCGAACTTGTAGCTGGCGTTGTTTGGAATTTGACAACACAGCCGTTTGTGTACAGGGAGTACAGTAGGGGGTGAAGACAGAGATATGGGAGTAGAGGGAGTAGGGTATGGGGCTGAGGACACAACCTTGGGAGTAGAGTATGGGGATGAGGACACAGCCTTGTGTGTACAAGGTGTACAGTGGGGGGCTGAGGACACTGCTGTGGGTGCACGGAGAGTACAATAGGGGGCTGAGAACACATCCTCCAGGAGGTCCAGTGTTGAGTTCTATTGTGGGGCATGCGCAGATACCTATCTTCACAGATTGTGGTCTGTGTGTCCAATACCAGCGTATCTAGTTGCAGAGGGTGGAGCCGTGATCAAGGTCACAGATATTGAGATAAGTCTGGAGGGGATAATGATGTTGAAGGTGGAGCTGTAGTCAATGAGCAGAGTCTGGTGTAGGCATCCTTGTGGTCCAGGTGTTCCATGGATGAGGGCAGGGCAGGTATATGGCATCTGTTGTGGACCCGTTACAACAGTCGGCACATTAAAGGACAGCAGATCATGCTGGGAGACTGAAGGTAGCGTGGGCCATAACCAGCGTCTCAAAGCACTTCATGTTTATTGAAGTCAGAGCCACTGGGCGGTAGTCATTAAGAAACGTTGCATGTTATTTCTCACTTACAAGGATGATGGTGGTCTTCTTGAAGTGGGTTGGGATTTCGGCTTCAGGAGGGAGAAGTTGAAGTTGTTTTTAAATACCTCTGCCATTTGGTCCTCACAGGATCTGAATGCTCAACCAGGAATACTCTGCAGGCCTGTCACTTTCCTTGATTTGACCTGCAGGAAGACTGATCATGTCTGCTGTGGTGATAGCAGGCACAGGTACATCCGAGGCTGTGAGGGCAGGTTTCACAGTGACAGTCACACAGTCATTCATCATAGACATTCCCTCCCCCAGCTCTCTCCATCATCATCAACACACAGTGACATTGGTTGTTGTGAGCAACACAGTTAGTGTTGAGGCAGAGTGATATCATTAGATTGGGATTGTGCACCAAGTCCTGTGTCACCATAACGGGGTAATTCACAACAAATAGGGGGCAGGGTGTGTTCCTACTGGGTGTCAGAGGTGCAGGGAGTGAAGATTTTAAAGGTATAATTCCAGTTAAGCCACTGCTTTAACCGGAATGGAGTCAACCACCTTGAGTGCTGTGCTTTTTCAATGTTGGACAGTCCTTAGGGAGTCAGGAAGTGCCATTTACATGAACCACCTGAACAAAGGGCCTGAGAGCAGTTTTGCTCAGTTTGGAGATGATACAGCGATCGTTGGATCGGCAGGAGATATTCATGAAGTGGGGAGGCTGCATTAAAGCTTGGACAGTTTAGGGCTGTGGGCAAAATAGAGGATCGTGTGAGATTATGCACTTTGATTGGCGGAATAGAGGCAGACACTGTGTTCTAATAGGATCCATTGAATCTGAAGCACAAAAGGATTTTGAAGCACTCATCCTCTATTATGGTTAATGTGTAGGTTCAGTTGACAGTTTGGAAAGCAAATGCAATGTTAGCATTCATTTCAAGGGATCTAGAATACAAGAGAGGAGACATACTGCTGAGAATGTAATGGGCTATGTTCAGACGGCATTTGGATGTTGTTTTGGGCACTATCTCTGGGGGAAGATCTGCTGGTGTTGGAGGTAATCCATCCTGGGAATGGTGATTTGTCATATGCACGGCAGTGTGTGTACTCGATGGAATTTAGAAGAATTGGAGGTGAGATATCCGATAGAAACTGATTGATCACTGCAAAGATTGATACAGTCAGTGTGAAGAAGATAGTTCCACTAGTCATACAGACAATGACAAAATGGCAGTTTCAGAGTGAAGGAATGGGCTGAATGGCCTAAATCTATAACTATATCTCATGCTCTTTAGGTAGTAGGGTCTATTATTCAGTGCAGAATTGTAAGTCTCTGACCTGCTTTTGTAAGCCTTGTATTTGTAATGTGATTTTACTTCACGCTCTGTTCAATGGTAACGCCTATGATATGGATGGTTGGAGTATTCAGTGTCAGCCAGTAGTCCATTAAACGTTGAATATAAACAGTGATCTGTGAGTCTCATCTGGCGGGAGTACATCGTCTCTCCGATGATTTTCATTTTCAGTGTGGTATTTTCGAATGATTGATCCTGTTACACCAGTATTGTTGAATTAAACAAAACAGATGCAATTTATCACAGCACACAGCAACAATAAGTCATCGAACACTGAACACCCTTCTTATAACAAAAAGTCTACAATGTTCTGTATAAGAAACGCTGCTTTCCTGTTCATGTTCAAATCAGATAACCTATCCCATTGAGATTCTCAACCTGGAACTATTTTTTAAAAATCTTTTTTTTTGGATGCGGGCATTGCTGGATGGGCCCACCATTTCTTGTCCGTCCCTCGTTGCTCCCTTGAGAAAGTGGTGCTGAATTATTACGATCAAACCTGAGAGCGTAGTTGAGGCAGTATTTGGGCCATTGTGGACAGATTTTCTCTCCTTTATAAGAAGGGATCTCCTTACCAAAGAGAGTGTGAAGAGGAGTTCCACCAAATTAATCCCTGAGATAATGGCACCATGCGGAGTGAGTGAAGGTTGATCTGTATCGCTGTGAGAGGATTCGAGGTGATTGCATTGAACACTGGGAGGGATGGGCAATCACTCATTATATTCTAAACAGACAATGAGAAGTTGATAGATTCCATGACTGTTGTTTCACTCACGATGCATAATTCTGGATAGTTTAAGTGCCTCTGAGGATGTTACGCCCTCCCACCCCAACTCCCACTCCCCACGGTAATTGACAGAGAAGGAGAGGTCCAGGTTTTGAATAAACTCTCCCCACATTAAATCAGTGCAATTGGTGTGTGATCCTGCACTAAATGTCATATTATCCACCACCCTCACAGCAGACACAATGCCTTCATTCTAAAACAGTTAACTATTCCCTCCAGCTTCTGACCTTCATGAAGAACATGAATCCATCTTCTGCATGCTTCTGTTTCAATTGCCCTCATCCTTCTAAACTTTATCATGTATAGACCCGGAGTCCTCAAACATGCCTCATATGATAAGCTTTTCATTCCTCCGACCATTCTCGTGAAGATCATGTGAACATACCCCAGGGCCAGTACATCCTTCCTGAGATATGGGGCTCAAAATTATGCACAATACTCCAAATGTGGTCTATTCAGAGCCGTATACAATCTGTTTTATATTCAATTCCTCTCGTAATAAATGACATCAATAATAAATGCAATTGCACTCCCAACTACTGCCTCAACCTGCAAGCTTACCTTGAGAGAACCCTGCACTAGAACTCCCAAGCCCCTTTGTACTTCAGATTTCTGAATTTTCTCCCCATTTAAAAAATAGACCATGCCTCTATTCTTCGTGCCAAAGTGCATTGCATCACACTTTGCGACGTTGGAATCCATCTGCCGATCTCTTTAACTGGCCAACTCCTTCTTCAGCCTCTCCGCCTCCTCAATATGACCTGTCCATTTGCCTATCTTTGTATCGTCTGCAAATTTAGCCAGAGTGCCCTCAATTCCCAAATCTAGATTGTTAACGTTACGATTAAAATTTACGATTCCAAATCTGAGCCTTATGGAACACCACTTGTCACTGGCTGCCTTCCTGATAAGGACCATTTCGTCCCCACTCTCTGCTTTCTGCCAGACAGCCAAGCTTCTACCAATGCCACTACTTTGCCTCTAACGCCATGGACCCTTATCGTACTCAGTCATTTCTTGTGTGAAACCTTGTCCAAGACCTTCTTGAAGACAAGGTGGATAACTGTGTTTGGTCGAGCCTGCTCATTTCCTCTTCAAAGGATTCCAACAGATTTATCAAGCATGACCTTCCCTTGATGAAACTGTTGTGACTTTGCCCTATTTTACCAAACACTTCCAAGTATTCAGAAATCTCATTCTTCACAATGGTTTCCAGGATCTTACCCACGACCAATGTTAAGCTATTCATTGTGGATTTTTTGTCTTTTTCCTTACTCACTTGTTAAAGAGGGATGTCACGTTAGTGGCTTTCCAGTATTCTGAGATTGTTCCTTACTGTAGTGATTCCTGAAAGATCACCACGATCGCCTCCCTTCTCTCTTCAGCTATCTCCCTTATAACACTGGGATATAGTCCATCTGGTCAAGATTATGTAACTACCTTCAATTCTTTTCTAGCATGTTCTCCATGTTGGTGGCCATCATACTCAGCTCTGGCCTCTGAATCGCTTGAATGTTTAATGTATTACTCGTGTCTTCCATCGGTAAGGCTGATGCGAAGTAATTCTTCAGTTCCTTGGCCATTTTCTCTTTCCCCACTACTATCTCTCCAGTATCATTTTCCAACAGTCCAATGTTCACTTTTGCCGCTCATTTGTACTTTATATATCGACAGAAACTGTTACAGTCTTCCTTTACATTACCCCAGACTTAATCATCTCGCTCCTTATTTTATTTTGTTTGCCCTCTGTTTTATCTTCGTAAGTTTCCCAATCCTCAGGTTTTCCACTGCATTTTGCCACATTACATCCTTTCTCTTTTGCCTTTATGCTATACCTGACTTCCCTAGTCAGCTATGGTCGCCTCATCCTCCCTGTACCATGCCTCGTTTTCCTCAGGATAAATCTCTGCTGTATCCTGAATTACTCCAAAAATCTCCTGCCATTGATATTGCACTGTCTTTCCTGCTGGGCCCGTCTCCCAGTCAATTCTACCCAGCTCCTCCATCATGTCTCTGTAATTGCCTTTATTCAGCTGTAATAACGTTACGACTGATTTTACCTTCTCCATCTGAAATTGCAGAGTAAGTTCAATCATATTATGATCACTGTCTGATAAGAATTCCTTCACCTTAAGCTCCTTCATCTAGTTCGCCTGTTCAAGCTGCTCCAAGAAGCCATCTCATAGACATTCCACAAATTCCTTTTCTTGCGAACCACTACCAATCTGAATTCCCAGTCCACCTGCATAATGAAATCCCACATGACCATTGTAACTTTGACTTTCCTACAGAACCTTCTAGCTCCTGGTGTATCTTGCAACCCAGCTCCCTGTACATAATTCTAACTGCATTTTTTTCACCCTTTTGATTCATTAATTCTACCGACACAGATTCTACACGATCTGACATTACTTCATTTCTTATTATTGATTATATATTCCATTCTTAATAATGAAACAACTCTATCTCTCTGCCCACCTGTCTATCTTTTCGACGGGATGAATATCCTTGAATATTCAGCTGTTAATCCTGATCCTCTTGCAGTGATATAACTGTAATGCCCATGTCGTAACTTTCAATTTGTGAATGAGTCACAAGCGTATTTACCTTATTCCTTATGCTGCATGCATTTCGATATGATAGTTTAGTCCTGTATTACCCGTCGCTCTTTTCACTGTCATTTGTTTGTCCAGCCATTGGTACCTACATGGACCCTGACCACTGGATCATTCCCCGCCCAATCCAAGTTTTTCTGTAGCCCAGATGATATATCCCAAACCCAAGCACCAGGTAGGCAACACATCATTCAGGACTCTCAATCCCAATTACAGAGAACAGTAGCTGTGTCTCTAACTCCAGTTATCCATCATTGGGCGGCACGGTGACACAACACTGCTGCTTCAAAGTGCTAGGGACTCGGGTTGAATTCCAATCTCTGTACCTTGTCTTTGTGGACTTTGTAATTTCTTCCCGCGTCTGCATTGGGGACATTAACTCTTCCATCTCTCCACAGCATGTCTCTGTGTTTGCTTCGGATTTCTACCATCTACAGTATTTTTGCTATGGTTCGTCAGAGAAATGTAGCAAACGTGACAGGTTTTCGTCAAAGCAGCCGTGCATCGCGGGTTCCCTGGTTGTTTAGGAATCTTGCCCGGCCCCGTCCATGTGTGCAGTGTCCCTGGATACCCATTCCATCCCTTTCAGTCCCTCAGTCCATCGTTATTGCATGCAGCCTTTTCTTGTGCCACCCCTGGGACTCCCCACGCCCCATTGCCTGGCACTGGACACTCCCTTCGCAGGACTGTGCACACAATGACACTGGGCACTTTCTGACCCACTGGGGATGCTGGGTAAAGATCCTGCCATTGAAAGGAACAGAATAACTAAAGTCCAGTTGAATAGCAACGCAGAGAAGCTGCATGACATCCATCTGCTCTGACATTTTCTAGTTTTCTGTTTATCCTTGTCCAACTTTAAATATATGGTTCATATGTATACCTTGGTAAAAACAATGACTACAGATGCTGGAAACCAGATTCTGGATTAGTGGTGCTGGAAGAGAACAGCAGTTCAGTGGTGCTCTTCCAGCACCACTAATCCATATGTAAACCTTGTCAAACAGGTTTAGTGGCGGGGATAGATATCAGATCCTCTGGGCATTGGACTGATTCAGTGGACTCCACTTTCCTGAGGTCACACTTAATTTTTTTATTATCAAGTCTATCCACTTTAAATAGAAGGCCTTGCTGGAGTTGTGTTAAAAGGATATTAGAAATTTGGAGAAACTAGACTATGTCACGTGTGAGTGAGGTTAGTAATAGGAAGGTAGCACAGTTAAATACATGGCCAAACAGCTGGCAGGGGAGGCAGCACTTCTGATATGTGGATCATTGAGATTCCCGAGTCGGTAGGACCTAAACAAGAAGGACAGGATGGACCTGAACTGGCTGCAATCTCCGATATGTGGAGAGGGGTATAGCAGGAATGACAATGGAACAGCAATGGCAGGAGATTCCAAGATTAATTCAGGAGACACTGCAGAGATTCATGTTGAGGAACAGAGGCATGATACAGGGAGGATAAGGCAACCAGGGCTGACGAGGTAAGTCAGGGATTGCATACAAACAAAAGAGCAAGCATATAATGTGGTGAAGGGCAGTGGGAAACTAGAGAATTTGAAAACTTATAAAGACCAACAGAGGGCAAAAAAATAAGGAGGGAGAAGATTAAATATAGGGGAAAGCGAACCGGCAATATAAAGGAGACTGTAAGAGGTTCTTTAGATATATCAAGTGCAAAATAGAGGTAAAAGTCATATTGGACACTGGAAAATGATGCTAGAGAGACAGTAATGGGAAACAAATAAATGAATGCGAAACTTATCATCAGTCTTCATGGTGGAAGACATGAATAATTTCACAAAAGTTGAAGAGAGTGAGAGGGCAGAGCTGAGTATGGTGGCCATCATCAAGAATAACATGTTAGAAAACTGAATGGCCTGAATGTGGATAAATTACCTGGACCAGATGGACTACACCGCAGCCTTGTAAGGGAGATAGCTGAAGAGGTAGTGCAAATATAAGTAGTAATCTTTCAGGAGTGACTAAAATCAGGAAAGGGCCAAGAAGCTGGAAATTGCTAACGTCACACCCCGTTGAATAAGGGACTTAAACAGAAAATGGAAAATTACAGACTGATTAGCTTTACCTTAGTTGTGGGTAACAACCTGGAATCCATCGTGAAGGATAGGATTTCTGAATACTTGGAGGTCTTTAGTAAAATAGAATAGAGTCAGCATGGTTTCATCAAGAGGAAGTCAGGCCAGACAAACCTGTGAGAATTCAATGAAGGAGTAACGAGCAGATTAGACAAAGAAGAACAATAGATGTTATCCGCTTGCTCCTCAAGAATCCTTTGACAAGGTGCCACACAGGAGGCTATTGAGAAAGAAAAGGGCCCATGGTGTTAGAGGCAAGGTGCGAACGTGGATAGTAGCATGGCTGTCTGACAGAAAGCAGAGAGTTGGGACAAAAGAATCCTTCTCAGGATGGCAGCCAGGGACAAGTGGTGTTCCACAAGACTCAATGTTGGGACCACAACCTTTTCCTTAATGCATTACTGATTTGCATGAAGGAACTGAGGGGATTCTGGCTAGGTTTTCAAGCAGTGCAAAGATAGATGGAGGGACAGGTAGCATTAAAGAGGTGGTTCGGCTGCAGGAAGATGCTCTAGCGCATCTCCTCAACTTCTCGCACCTCCGCCCTTGATCTCAACCTTTCCAACAACAACAAGGACAGAACCCCTCTGGTGCTCGCCTTCCATCCACCAACCACAGGATACAACGCATCATCCTCCGCCATTTCCGCCACCAACAGTCAGACCCCACCACCAGAGGTATAATTCCCTCCCCACCCATATCAGCAGAGAGCATTCCCTTCACAACTCCCTCGTGAGGTTCACGCCCCCCAACCCCACCCAGCCACCTTCCACTCCTGACACCTTCTTTGCCACTACATGAGTTATGAAACCTATGTCAACACTCCCTCCTCACCTCCATCCAAGGCCCCAAAGGATCCTTCCACATCAGGCAAAGAACATCCTGTGCATCCAAACACCACATCTACTCTGTCCATTGCACCGGATGTCCTCTTCTTGGGGGAGACAAGACATCAACTTGCAGAATGGTTCAGGTAACACACTAGGACACACACAACCAACAACCCCACTTCCCTATCCTTGAATACTTCAACTCTCCCTCCCACTACAACATGGACGTGCATGTATATGGCCTCCTCCATGGCCAATTCCTACCCAGCAGTCGTCTGGAGAAAGAACGCATCATCTTCCACCGAGGGACCCTCCAACCACACGGTATCAAAGGCAATTTCGCCAATTTCCTCATCCCCCCTCCCACCACCTTATCCCAGATCTAACCCTCCAGTTCAGTACCACCCTCTTAAACTGTCCTACCTGTCCATCTTCCTTCCCATGAATCCACTCCACATTCCACTCTGACCTTTCGCTATCACCACTCACCTTCATCTAGCTATCGCTGTCCAAGCTACCTTCCTCCCAGCCCCAGCCTCTCCCATTTATCTCTCGGCCCCCTTCTGCCCAACCCCCTCGTTGCTGATGAAGGCTTTATGCCTGAAACATCGAATCTCCGGGTCCTCGGATGCCAACTGACTGGCTGTGTTTTTCTAGCATCACACTTCTTGACTCTGATCTCCAGCATCTGCTGTCTTCACTTTCTCCTACTGAAGGATTTGTACAGATTAGGGGAGTGAGCAAAGATGTGGCAGATGGAGTATAACGTGGGCAAGTGTGACATCATGCACTTTGCCAGGAAGAATACAGACATGGACTATTTTCTAAATAGCGAGCAGGTTCAGAAGTCAAAAGTTCAAAAAGCCGAGGGAGGTCCAGTCCCGAAGTCATGAAAGGTAATTTTGCAGGTTGCCAATAGTTAGGAAGGCAAATACAATGATGGCATTTATTCCAAGAGGGCTTGAATATAAAAGCAGGGATGTACTTCTGAGGCTGTATAAGGCTTTTGTCAGGCCACATTGGTATTATTGTGCACAGTTTTGTGTCACATATCTCAGGAAGGATGTACTGGCCCTGCAGCGTTTTCCAAGGAGATTCACGAGGATGGTCCCAGGAATGAAAAGCTTAACATATGAAGAACATCTGAGGGCTCTAGGTCTATATATATTATAGAGTTCAGAAGATGGGAAAGAGTAAAGAGAAGACCTTTCAGAACAGAGATACGGACGAACCTCTTCAGCCATAGAGTGGTGAAACTATGGAATTCACCGCCACAGAAGGCTGTCGAAGCTAGGTCATTGAGTATATTTAAGAGTGAGATAGATATGTTCTTGATTGTAAAGGGGATCAAGGGTTACAGGTAGAAAGCGGGAGAATGTGGTTGAGAAGCTTAACAGCCATCATTGAATGGCGGAGCAGGCTCAATGGGCATAATGGCCAAATTTGTGTTCCAATGTCTTCTGGTTGTATGGTTAATATTGGCTCTCCTCATTCCTCATTGGAGTTGTATCGCGGAATTTGATCTTCATATGATTTATGAAGAATACAATTCCAATACCGATGGCTGGGAAATATCATATTCCCTCCCTCCAGTCTCAGCAGCCATGTTCCCAATATCATAATCACACTGCAATCGGAATCCAGTGAAATTTGCTTAATCACAGTTCATTGACATCGATAACATGAACAGCATAACCCTCACCTGCCCTCTCTGATCCTCGAATAACCATCTGAATTGTGTGTCACATCATATTCTCTGTTAACATATCCATGCCATTTGTCTGTTATCACTCATGTTGTTGTATGCACATTTTCCTGTCAGATTATGGACTAGAAAAGTTCTCTCCATATTTTACTGACATTATAATCACTGATCAGTAGTTACAGACTATATGTTTCGATTTATAAATGGAGAAACTTGTTTATGTTCTGACAATCCTTTGACATTACTCGCATATCTAAGGCAGATTGAATGATTACATACAATCAATCTACCATCTCAAATATTTCTTCCCTCTGTTCCCCCCACCCCACATAAATCCTATGCGAAATGTGTAACTTTAATCTTTTTTTTTTGAATTTTAATAAAATCAATATTGAATTCAAAAGGGTTAACTGAAGCTAGTTGTTCAGTGACTGTGATTAATGTCAATCTCCGTGGATCCTAATTATCACAATGGAGAGTTTTCATTGTTGAAAGATAAATGGGCTCTGTTCAATGTGCTATCCCATAGTGTGAGGAGGATCATCACTAACAGTACAAACAGGGATCAGCAGATCGAAAGAGAGAGAGACGGTGAGGAGAGATCAGAATCTGAGAACATTAGACTGGAATGTTCCAACAATGGACAGAAGCTATCCTCGGATCTTTACTGGCTTTCTCGGCCTTGGATATCATTAGCATGGTGGATCCAGGGTATCCTTTGGATTATTCAAGGTGGTTACTATCCCGTCCTCGCTATAGTTGGTATTCCTGGTAAGTCATTATATTTAATAGGAGAAAGTGAGGACTTCAGATGCTGGAGATCAGAGCTGATAAATGTGTTGCTGGAAAAGCGCAGCAGGTCAGGCAGCATCCAAGGAGCAGGACAATCGACGTTTCGGGCATAAGTTCCTGAAAAGGGCTTATGCCCGAAACGTCGATACTCCTGCTCCTTGGATGCTGCCTGACCTGCTGCCCTTTTCCAGCTACACATCTTTCAGCTTTCAAGTCATTATATTTGTCTACTAAACCGGGTTGACCTGAATTTCTGCTCATTATATATAAATTTTGGAAAGTGCAAGTCAATGCCTTCAGTTCCAAACAAAAATTCCTTTCCTTCCATATTATAACTATCAAGCTACTATTTATAAATTTCTCACTGATATGTGAGAAGGAACCAGACTGTTCTCAAACTCCAATAATCCATTTTGTCCTTCACAGATTTACATCCCCATGTCCTCCCCACTCACTAATCCTGTCCAATACCACCATCATGATATCCCAGTCTCGTCCTCAGTCTCAGTGCAACTTCTGAATAAACCATTTGTGCCTTTGTTCAATCCTTTTGCAATAGTTTCATGTTCCTTTTTACCACATGTCCGTCATTAAATAATTGCTCTTGAGAATGTTTAACTTGTCATCTGCACGTACGGGAATACAGCTTATGGTGGTCAAGCCATTGAATGATAATCTAGAGCCATAGAATAATGGTCTGTGATATCTCATGAAGGAAATTGGGGTGTTTAAATGCAACCATTAGCATTTGTTATAAAAACCAATCTGCTTGCCTCAAGACCTTTAGAGAAGTCAAGGTGTCATGCGTCCTTCATCAGGTTTCCGTGTGACTTCTGTGATGAACACGTGGGTGTACTGTACCATTGAGAGAATTAAAAGCCAGCAATAACTATCTGACAGCACCAAGTGTTCCGAAAAATAGATATAATGTAACATTTGGTTGAACAACCCGATTAGCTCATTGTCTCGAAATAAAAACAAATTCAGCAAAACTTTTTAAATTATACCCCAAAGTACCCACCTCCAACCAAATATGAATTTATTATTTTGACAATCTGAAAAGCCAATGATACAATCCCCAATAGTTAGGCGGTACAAGACCATTGTAAATTGAATAGATGAGAGGAGAACTGCCAAGCTACAAGCATGCAAAGACTGCCTGAAAAATAGCTCTCCTATTGGTACCTTTATTGAGTAGTAACTGGTGAAGCAGAGTCCCCAAGTAGAAAAGAAGACAGGAATATGGAGAAGAACCGAAAGCTTCCTGGTTTTAAGATAAGAAGTTTTGTTTTGTAAATCTTAATTAGTAGTCTTATCGGTCTAGTATTGTGGAGGGGGAAGGTAAAAGACAGGTTAGAGGAAGAAGTTGTAAATAGTCATTCGTTTATTATTCTCTGTTATACTTTAAGAAATAAAGTTGCTAATTTTTACTTCAAATAGATTTGGACTCGAGAATTATCACAGATTACTGCATGGGATAAATCTTTTTTCTGTTGCTGGTTTTAATTAAGCGGGAAGTTTTATCCTCTGTTGTAACACTACAAACCCATAGCAATGTGTTTTACTCTTTATGATACTGTGGAACAGCTGAACCAATCACGCAGTTCAAGATTAGATTAGATTAGATTAGATTACTTACAGTGTGGAAACAGGCCCTTCGGCCCAACAAGTCCACACCGCACCCGCCGAAGCACAACCCACCCATACCCCTACATCTACCCCTTACCTAACACTACGGGCAATTTAGCATGGCCAATTCACTTGACCTGCACATCTTTGGAGTGTGGGAGGAAACCGGAGCACCCGGAGGAAACCCACGCAGACATGGGGAGAACGTGCAAACTCCACACAGAGAGTCGCCTGAGGCGGGAATTGAACCCAGATCTCTGGCGCTGTGAGGCAGCAGTGCTAACCACTGTGCCACCATGCCGCATAACATGCCGCCCTGATCAGGGCTGCATACATCCTGTGAGAGAAGAACAGAAGTAAAGATAGCTCCCTTTCTCTGCCTGTTTTCTGTATTGCTACATCTCATTTCCATTCAGGTACGTGATCATCCCCTATTTTAGGTGTATTCAATCTCATTAAAATTCTCCCCGAGAGTGATGCACAGCTCCATAGGCAACTCTGGTGCTCGCTTCATTGATGCTGACGGACAGACGTAAGGGACTTATAAATTCCATGTCAGTCGTAGTTCATAGAGAAGGAATGGCTTTTTGTGGCACAGGAAAGAAATGGCAACGTCTAAGTGAGAAAAAAGGTGCTTTATGATCATCCAGGAGAGTCCTGTTGAGGCAGTATTTGGGGGACAGAGGAAAGACATTCTCCCAATTTTCACCAGACTAATCCCTGGGATGATGGCACCATGAGCAGTCAGTGAAGCTCAGTGAGAGAATAAGAGGTGATTGCATTGAACCTTAAAGGGGATGGACAATCACTCATGATGTTCTAAACAGACACTGGCTTTTTTCACTCAGACTACATGATTCTCGATAGTTTAAGAGCCTCTGAGAACTTTCCACCTAACCACCCCCACTCCCTATTTCGACTGAGAAAGAGAGGAGAAAGAGAGGAGAGAGAGAGATAGGGAGAGAGAGAGAGAGAGTGAGAGAGAGGTTCAGGTTTTTGAATAAACTCTTCCAACATTAATACAGTTCAATTGGTGCGTGATCCTGCAATGAACGTCATGTTATCCATAATTCCGACAGCAACAACAATACCGTCATTATAAAAGTGTAAAATCTTTCCAGCAGTGTCGAGAGAAAGAAAGTGTTTTTACGCTACAGGAAAGAAACGGAGATTTCTACGAGGAAAAAGAGTTATTGTGATCATTGCTGAGAGTGTTGTTGAGGCAGCATTTGGGATATTGTGGACACACTTTCTCTCCTTTATAAGGAATGATCGCCTTGCCACAGAGAGAGTGCAATGGAGTTTCACCAGACTAATCCCTGGGATGGTGGTGCCATGCGGACAGAATGATGATTAATCTCCAGCGTTGTGAGAGAATGAGAGGCGGTTGCATTGAACCTTGGGAGGAGGGGCAGTCACTCACGATGTTCTAAATAGGCACTGATAAGGTGAAAAATTCCATGGCTTCTTTTTTACTCGGGTTACATGACTGTCAATAGTTTAAGAGCATCTGAGAATATTCCCCTCACTCCACACCCAATCCCCATGTCGCATGAGAGAGAGACAGAGGGTCAGTGTTTGAATAAACTCTCCCTACATTAATATAGTGCATTCGGTGTGTGGTCCTACACTGAAAGTCTCGTTATCCGCCATCACTACAGGTCACAATACGTTCATGCTAAAACTATTCCGACCAGATTCTGACCTCCATGGAGAGCATGGGTGTGTCTTCTCGGAGATGGAAGCTGCCTCCTTTAGACTTGGCACAAATCATTCGGCTTCCCTCCTCATTGCCAACAATCTATGTTAAAGCAGCACACGTTCTACAAACAATGGAACCATGATTAACATAATTGAGTCCTCTATCAGTGCAGTCTCGGTTTCATTGGTTTGTCGTGTTGGAATATCAGTGACCCCCTCTTGTTCCTGTATAACTGTCTCGTGGGGAAGAATAGCCTCCTCCTGGTCTCATGGAACTGGTTTAAGGGTCTGATTGGGCTCTACCTGTTTCTGTTTAACAGCTCGATGCACTGAACAGACCACTCTTCTTCTTGTGTAACAGGCAAGATTATTGAATGTACTGTCACTTTTCCTGTTCCTTAATGCTAGCTCATACCCGTGTGCAACCACCTTGAAATGCTGAATGAACTCCTCTTTTAACTGCGGAAATGTGCAGTGTCTGGCCGTACTGTTACATAAATGTTACCGACACTTTAACAGCACAAACCAGAATGCTGTCCGGGTCTTGCTGCACATGGACGCAGAATGGTTCAGGAGCTGATCGGGGACAAAATGCTCTGAACATTGTGTGATCTTCAGTCATCATACCCACTTCCGATCTTATGATAAGAAAATACATTGATGGAGCAACTGAAGATGTTTTTGCTGAGGAGGCTAACGTGAGGATCTCCTGCAGAGATGTCCCGGGACTGAGAGGATTGTTGGCGACTGACCCCAAACCTTGTTGTGTTCTGAAAGACCCCGTTCAGTGGGAAAGTAGCACCTGATTCCCATTCAATAGGTGGTACCAATGCCATCCTCAGTCAAATACTGCATTGGTATCATAGCCATTCACTCTTTCCTGAGACACTGTCTTCGCCTCTTGTTCATATCATTAGGTGACAATGTATGTGTAGGGAGTGTTTTCCTCTCACAGAAGGTAATCACTGTTAGAAATTATCTGGGCTAGAGAGCTAGGGGATCTACATTACTGAAAGCATTTAAGGAGGACGTAGCTGGATTTTTGACCTGTCAGAGAACTAAGGGTTGAAGAATTGGGCATTAAAGAGGAGTTAATGTCAATAGTAGATCAGCCATGATGGTATACAATGGCTTGATCATCCGAATTACCTGATCCTGTTCCTTTTATCCTCATATTCAGTAATTGCAAAGTTAATGTTTGTAATTTTCCTGAAAGTTCTTTTAATGAACTTTGCAATCAGAGAGAGTGAAGTATTTTGTGAGTCATCTCTGGTTGAGGTATGGGGACTGTATTCACAGTGAATCTGGGTCTATAAAATGACCAACAAATGAATCACAAGTTGCAGAGAGGAAACACTCTGTAATGAGACCAGAGGCGTCTTTTGAACCAAATAACATTTTCCATTCTACACCAAACCATGTGTGACAGTCTTGAGGGACTGAATGAGATCCGGTGTTATATTTGACCAGGTATCTGGGATAAGTGGCCTCCATCTGCTCTTTTCAGGAGCTGTGGGGAGTTGAATAGAACATAGCAACACAAGACTGAGAAGCAAGAGTGGGCCATTAAATACTTTATCACCGCTCCATGTGCTTTTGTTCTTAGCAGCACGTTTCTGTCTGTATGCCATTTTACTACATACCAAAAACAACTTTGAATAAATGCAAACACCCAGAAACCACAATCCTCTGGGGAAGGGAATTTCCACTTGACCAGCCTTTTGAGAATTTCTCATTTGTGTTCCAACAAATGTTGAAAGGTCACTGTGTCCTTCTCCAGTCCCACTCCTCCACTGGTTTCACCAATCTTAAATGCAACCAGTTTAGTGATGTGGCCAATGATATAGATCTCAGAGTAGGTCATTTTCGAGAACAATGTGAGACGCAGAAAGTTGAACTCATACCAAATGGTAAAATGACAGAGTGCTGCTAATGTTATTCTGCTTTTGAAGTTACTCTGCACACACAAGCTACTGCTAGTGGGATTTCTTTCTGGAACAGTTGGATTTGGCTGAATTCCCTTCCTCTCAGGCAGTGGAGAGATTCCAATGAATCCTCACCAGGAATCCTTCACAAGTGGTAAAGATAACTCAGGGATTCTCTGGTTTCACATTTTACTATCGGGCGGAACAAAGTAAGGGAGAGGGAACAATCGGCTGCTGCTGCTCAGACAGGGAACATTTTTCTCCCTTTCTGTGTTGGAACAAACAATTATGTCAACGGAATACCAAACTGGACCATGTGCGATCTCCTGGAACATTCTCTGGAAAACCTGATTATGGATTATATGTAGGTGCGTCATTGCTCTTGTTGTACACAATTCCATCCAAACCCAAAAATGTCCCCACTTTATAATTTGATGACATGCTTATATGTGTCTGTGTAATTTGTAAATATTGGTAGGTGTCTTCATAGTATGTGTGTTAATATCAATGCATCTTTTCCTTAAAATGTATTCTCTAGCTTTAGTCTCCCTGACAGGAGATCATATGAATCCAGCTGATACACTTTTCAGAAAGTCATGGATGGTTCAATACTATTTCTCAGCTAAGATCAAAAATGATAATCCCCCATAACATAAGGCCGGCATTCCAGGAATGAGTAAAGTGAAACCTCTTTGAAAATCTTCGAAAAGAATTATAACTTTATATTTTAGTTTAGGGAATCAAACCTGCACACAGTGAATTAGGTGTGGTTTCAGAAACGCCCTGTACAGATGCAGTAAAACATTCCTGCAATTAAACCTGATGCTTTTTTGCCAAGAACAGCATTATTCCACTTACCTTCCAAATCACATGCTACATCTGACTTCATATGATTCATGTCGCAAGAACATGGAAACTTCCTGTATCACAGAGTTCTGCAATCTCTCTCCACTTAAATTGTTTACCATTGTTTCATCCTTCATGCCAAAATAAATAACTTACCTTATGTTGTTTCTGCTGAAAGTTTGCTCACTAATCTTCCCTGCCTGCATCACCTTGCAGACTCACTACCTCCATTTGACGACACATTGAATGGCCATCTTGGTGTACGAGCTAATTGAGCTCCAAGCGATTCCCTCCCCTTCCTCCAGATCTTTGATAAAGATTATTGATCATTGATGACCCCAGAGTGATGCCTGAGGCACTCCCTCAGTTACAGCTTAACAGCCTGAAAATAAACATTTGTCTCTACTCTCTATTTCCTGTTGGCTACAGCTTCCCTGTTCCTGTGTAGCAGCTCAGGTGGGTTGAAAGGCTTCCTCCGAGACTGTGTAGTGTACTGAACGAGCTGAATTACTTCATTCTATATTCCTGTGTAATTCCCTAGAAGGGCAGAATGGTCTCCTCCTGTGTCATTTTCACGATCCTGTCTGACTTAATGGAGTGGTCCCCAACCCTGTAACAGCATGGAGGGGTGGACTGAGGGAACAACACATGGGGTAGGGACAGCAGTTTATCTCTGAAACAGCCTCGAGAGTTGGATTGAGGGAACACATGGGGTAGGGGCAGAAGTTGCCCATTCGGCTTCACCATTCAGATTGCTCATGGCTGATTCGAGTGTGCCTGACCATCCATTTCCTGTCTGTTCCCAATAAACTCTGGCCCTTCTGTCCAGTAAAGATCTTAGCCTGGAATATCTTCTATAACCGAGTCTTCACTGCTCCCTGAGGATGAGGGCACCACAGGTAGCACAAGACTAAAGTGAAAGGGACGTCCTTATTTCATTGTGGGACAACAGTTATTTTGAAACTGTGATAGTGAACATCAAATCTCCATCGCTTTTCAGACATAAGGACAGAATAATTAGGAATAAAGATAAACCATTCCGGACTCCAAACCTATCGCACATTCCCACTTCCCCTTTCCAATCAAATATCTATCACTCCCAGCCTCTGCTGTTGTCTCAGGCAGAGAAATCCTGATAGCATAATACCGCAGGAGCATTAAGGAAATGAGCAGATTGAGGCCATTCAGCCTATCGAGTATGAAATTCCTTTCAATAATTTCTTATTAGTACCTCGACCTCATTCTGCTGCCTTCTCCCTGAAATCCTTCATCCCCTTACAAATCAAAAATATATCGACTTGTGTCTTACTGACACTATTTTCTGTGCCTCTGTGTGTCTGTATGTGAGTAAGTGTTTGTGCGTGTGTCTGTATGTGTGTGTGTGTGTGTGTGTCTGTGCCTCTGTTTGTTTGTGTCTGTATGTGTGTGTGTGCCTGTGCCTCTGTTTGTGTGTGCCTGCGTGTGTGTGTCTGTGTGCTTGTTATCTGTGTGTTTCCGTGTCTACATCTGTCTGTCTGTGTTTCAGCCTGTGTTGCTATCTGTATTTATGTCGATTTGTATGTGACTGTATATGTCTCTGTGTGTTTATACGTGTGTGTATGCCTATCTCCTTGTAAGTATTGTGTGTGTTCGTCTGTGTATTTCTGTGTCTGCGTCTCTGTGCAGTGAGGTATCTGTGATTTTTTTGGAAGTGAAAGGACTGTTGTGACTGTTGTCGGAGCTGGCAGTGGGTTTAAACCGAGAATTGTCTTTCACTGAACATTGCTCCTTAACTGGTCAGTAGGACGTGGATGTTTCATGTTCTCCACATGAAGCGTTCTGATTCTCTCCAGCTCTTTAAGACTCCTCCCCAAGTGGCGAGGTGAGGGGAGTGAGTGAACGGATATCGGGCACTCCACTATCCGGCTTGGACCATTCTATCCTATTCCAGGCAGTTTCTACTGGAATGGGAGAAAAGGATGGAGGGAGAGTGTGAATGGGTGACCCTGCTGTTTGTGCTGGTGTAGGTGAGGGGGAGTTGTGAGGTATCTGGAATGAGCCAGTCGACAGTTTTGAATTCATATGGTATTATTAGTTGCTGAATTCAATAGTGAGAGTAGTAGTGCCTGAGCCTTATTTGGAGATAGAGCATGAACCTTGTTCGGGTCTCGGTGCTATAACAGATATACAGTGAGTGTGAGGGAGCAGACAGTATATGGTAAGTCTTATCCTAACAGAGAGAGGAGGATATTGTTGCTTGTCCAGTATGGTGGGACATTTCATCAGATCATCTCAGCGTCGAGGTGAGCCTCCCTGAATGTCTTGTCCATGTCTATCACTAATAACGACACAGACCTGTCCGTCAGCTTCCACAGAATCAGTTTAGGTAGAGTTTACAGATAGCAAGGAGAAGCAAATATTGGTATGTTATATATCGAAACCAAAACGGTAGCAGAAAATCGGAGCATCACATGCTCTGGAAATTACATAGACATGATTGTGGATATTGCAATCTTATTGAATGGTTAACAGCGTTAACTAACTGACTGCTGAAGCTGTGAAAAATAAGTTCCGTAAGTGTATATGAGTCTGTTGAAGAGTATGTTGTGCAGCAAACGAGAGAGCAGTTTATTTAGGATTTGATGTTGTGTGGTCAGAAGGACGAATTATTAACCTTGGTCCGAAGCAGCTTTTAAGGAATAATGCCAATTATAAGGTGCAGTTTACAAGGTGTCTGCATACAGTTTAGAATGCTTGAATATTCCAGTCAAACATCATGGAAGACTGGAGGCTAGAGTGTCAAGATATCTTCAGTTAATTGGGAAAGTACAATATAACATTCAGTGGGAGACAAGCAATGGTTGTTAGAGTCATAGAGGCAGACAGCACGGAGACAGGCCCTTCGGCCCAAACTGGTCCATTGCAACCAAAATGCCCATTCACGCTAAACCCATTACCCTGCCATTGTCCCGTATCTTTCTAATCCTTTACTATCCATGTATTTGTTCAAATGCTTTTAAAAATATTGTTAATGTATCAACCTCAACCACTTCTCATTCCATATGCGTAACAGCCCCTGTGTTAAAAAGTTGTTCCTCAAGTTCCCTTTAATTCTGTCCCCTCTGACCTTAAACTGATGCCATCTAATCTGTGATTGCCCAACCCTGGGAAAAAAGAGTGGGTGCATTCACTCAATCTATTCAGTGGTGGTTAACATAACAAATTAAAAAAATATGTTAATGGTAGGAAGTGACTTCAGAAGAATTCCAGCTATTGTGGAAAGCTGAGTATTCTCAGAAATTAACGATACAAAATAGGAAGGACATGAAACTGAAATTGAAATCAAAAAGCAAACATACATGCTAACAAACAGGAACATAAAGACTACATCAATCTGCGATCTACATGTCAAAGGAAACAAAATAAAAGCAAGGTCAAATGTGGAAAATTGTAATCGGGAGAGGCGAGGTCCTTGTGGAGAACAGGGAAATGGCCAACAAAATAACCAGTCACATTGCATCTGTCTTCATGGAGGAAGATTCAGAAAATCACCCAGTAATACCAAGTGATCATATCGGACTCCTGGAGCTAAAGACAAAGTCAATTCATATCAGAAACAAGGTAGTACTTGAACATGTAGCTGGATTGAGCATTGCCAAGTCCGACGAAACAGATGTACTTCATATCAAAATGTCGGAAATTAACCACCAATAGTAGTATTAATTGCACTGTCGATGACTGTGTTTTATTTTCCTGGACATTCTGCAGAGACTGGAAACTATTGTGGATAAACTATAGATGAATGGAAGAGATCCAAGCAGCTACAAAGGGAAAAAAGACATATTGTGGAGAACTGTAGACCATGTAACTTGACATTTGTAGGGAAACTGTTGGAATCTATTGCACAGGGTGACATTTTTGCTATTTAGAAATTAACAGCAACAATGGAGAATCAGCATGCATTTCTGAAAGAGACATCATACTTGATAAACTTTGAAATTGTTTGAAGTTGCTTCTTACAGCATAGATAATGGGGAAACAGTAGAAGTGGCATAGATTGGATTTTCGGAAGGGTTTCTATAAGATTTCAGTGAGTTCGTAAATACAATGAATGTGAAGGGTATTTGGAGGAATATATGTAAGTGGAAAGTTAAAGTTTGGTTCATCTTCATTTAAAGGAGTCAGAACATTGATGTAAAGTCATGTTGAAGCAGTTTCACAGCGTGTTGGTGGGACTGCACCTGCAGTATTGTGTACAGTTTTGGTGACCGAATTTCAGAAAGAAAATACTGACCACAGAGGAAGTGCAGGGGACATTCTCCAGATTAATCCCTTAGATGGTGAGATTGCCTGATGAGAAAACTCGGCCTGTGTTCTCTAGAGTTTCAAAGAATGAGAGGTGGGTCACAGTGAAATTTAGGTAAGTCACAAAACATCTGACAACTTGGAAATTAACAGAACGCTTCCCTCGCTGTCTATTCCACATTCAAGGCAAATAATGGCAGAATCTGGGACAAGCCAGTTAAGACTGCAATAAGGAGGAAATTCATCATTTGGAGGGGACTGACTAATACAGGGGCATAGAATACGACTGGTAGGCAAGATTCGGGAGAATCTCCAGATATTTTACAAGTGTCTCCAGCGGAACAGAATAACAAGGAAAGAGGTAGGACTCATTGGTGACTTGCCAAGTTGCAACCAAATCATCTTTAGTGGTAGGAGACAGAGGGTGGTCGCAGAAGGCTGTTTGTGCGATTGGAGGCTTATGTCCAATGGTGTACCACGGGAATCAGTGCTGTGTCTCTTAATATTTGGGATTCGGACGTGTTACTGTTGGACTGGGGTGGACAAAGCTAAAAATTGCATAAAACCAGTTTATACTCCAAAAGGTTTATTCGGTGGCACTAGCTTTCGAAGTGCTTCATCAAAGAGCACAACCACCTGATGAAAACGCAGCGTTTCGAAAGCTCGTGCCTCCGAATAAACCTGTTGGACAATAAGCTGATGTTTTCTGATTTTAAATCTTATCATAAAGGATGCAGCTGTGAATATGATGGAGAGGTGGGGAGTGTCTTAAGTAAGTTTGTGTTTGATACAAAGATTGGCCGGGTAGATGACAGTGAGGAGGAAGGCCTTATTTTGCAGGAAGATACAGATGGAATGGTCAGATGGTCACATCAATACAGATCAATGGCAGATGGAATGTAACCCTGATAAATATGAGGTGATGCACTTTGGAAGAAGGAACCAGGCAAGCAAGGACTCAATGAATGGCAGCACACTAGGAAGCTGAGAGGGTGCTTCTCCACACATCCCTGAATGTTTTTGGACATGGTAGCACACAATTTGAGAAAGCGTACAGGGGCGTAAACGTAGTCTTCACATATCGAAGTATAGATTATAAGAGCTATGCGGAACTTTCATGAGCCAAGATGGAATACTGTGTGTAATTCTGGGAGCTACATTACAGGAAGGATGTGATTGTACTTGAGGGGGTGCAGAGGAGATTCACCAGGATTTTCCCTGGGATGGAGCATCTCAGCTATGGAGAGAGCCTGGATAAGCTCGGATTGTTTACTTTGGAGCAGAGAAGGTTAAGGGGGACTTGAATCAGGAGGATAAGATTACGAGGGATATGGACGGAGTGGATAGACAGCAGCTGGTCCTTTTACTCAAAGGAACACACATTAAAGTGAAAGGTTTGAGGCTTAGTGAGGACTTGAGGACTGTTTTTCCAGCAAAGTCTGTTTGGTTCTGGGATGCACTTCGTGAGAGGGGAATTGTCATGGTAACCTCAAAATCATTAGAAAATACATGGGTGTGCACTTGAAATGCCATAAGATTCACGGCAACGGGTTTTATGTTGGCAGGTGGGGCTAATGTGGACCGTGCTGTATTTCTGATAGTACAGAGTCTATGCTTCTGTGATTGTATGGCTGTGGAAGGTCAAACATTCAGTCGCTCAAGGTGGGAATTGATGGATTTCTGAAGAATACCTTATCACAGTGCATATGAGTGAATTTGTAATATCTTCTGAAACTACGCCAATGGCAAAATTAAGAGAAAAAGATGCAGCTTTCTTACAGTCTGATACCAGAGAATTGAGGACAGGAAAATAGCAGATCAATGGAGCAAATACTTCGGTTATGTCTTCACAGTAGAAGAAAAAAATGCAAAAATAAAATTTCCTCGCAATACTAGGGAACTTTAGCCTGGAGATAAAAAGGGAATAGAATGAAATTAGTAACTAAAACGTTTTAGAGAAAATATTGGACTGACATTAATGGGCATAGACAAAGTCAACAGAGGTTTATGAAATAGGAATCATGTTTGAGAAAATGGCTTTTAGCAAAATAATGGAGAAGGTATCAACGCAATACGAGTGGATTTTCAGAAAGATTTTTGAAAAAGCCCCAAGCCTATTGTGCAAAATCGAATCCTATGGGATTGGGGCTAATATATGGTCATGGTTTTAGAATGGGAGAGTTGGCAGGAAACAGTGAGTATGAACAAAACCATGTTTTTTGAATGAAAGGCTTGGAGGATATAACAAGGATCGAGATTTGGCATCCGACTATTCCCAATACATCATATCTTTGGTTGAGGGGCTCAATTGCAATATTCCCAAGACTGCTGACAGCTCTAAACGATGTCAGCTTGTGAGTGGATGAGGAGGATATAAAAAAGGCTCCAAGTTGATTGAGACAAGTGGAGTGACTGGGAAAATACCTGGCAGATGGAGAGCAATGGCAGAGATGAGAGGTAGTGTACATTGATGGGATCAATTGAATTGGAGCCTATCATTTGAAAAGGGATTGTTTGAAAATTGTTGATCTATAAATGAACTTAAGCTGCATTTTTGTTTATTTCTGCGCAGCCTTCCGAGTCCATGTAGGGCAGTGAGTTCTGAACACGGAAGTCAATACTGGGAATGGCATTGGCACGCTGTATACAGTGCACATAGACCCAGCAAGTAGGGAGCTGTAACATTAAAAAGAATCTGGATCTCCCTGTACACCAGTCACTGAAAGCAATATTGCAGGAGCAGAAAGCAGGTGGGAAGATAAAAGGTTTGAAGATAAATGGTTTATTAACCTTCATTTCAGGGGGATTTAGAATACAGGAGTAAGGGTCATTTACTGCAACTGAACAGGGCCTTAGTGGGACCCCATCTCAAACATTGTGCAGTATTGTGTGCAGTTTTAGTGTCCTTACCTAATAAAGGACAAATCTTACATGGAGGGAGTGCAGTGGAGGATGACAGACTGATCTCTGGGATGACAGTTAGTTGTGGGAGCAGAGTTTGGGGTGACTGGGCCTGTATTCCACGGGCTTTAGGAAAATGAGTGGAGATCTCAGTGAGATATACAAAACTCTGACAGGGTGTGACTGATTGGAAGCAGGGATGATAGTTCACTTTATAGAAAATGATTCACGAATCGCATTGCAGTCAAATCGCACTTCATAAACAAACATTATCAGAGAACTCCCTATATACTGATTTTCCGAAGACACTATATTTCATAATGATGAAACATATTTGGGATATGAACATTGTTTGGGGAAAACTGCATTGAGAAGATGTAGGGTCATGAAATAGTATGGGGAAAGCTCAATGTGATGAATGACCTCATCCTCTCCCGATGTTTCTGTGCAGTCTGTGTGAAAGCTCTGTAAATGTTGTCACAAGCTCTCAGATGTTTGGAAGGATGTCTATGCAGGGTCAACAGGACTGTGTTTCCCATTCCCTTTTCTGATAACGAGGTTGATGCAGGGTGTTCTGTCAGGTTTTATCATTTAAGACCTCAGAGTAGTTTGATATAATTGAGTGTCTCACGTGGCCGATTCAGAGATCATGTCTATGCGCCTGGAGTCACTTTTCGGCCAGACCAGGAAATCATGGGAGATTCACTTCCTGAAAGTACATTGGTGAAGGAGATCGATGTTTACAATCAACATTGGACACAGGATCACGATGACTGACACCAGATTTTAGGTCTCGATACTTTATTAATTATATATACCTTCCACCAGCTGCCAGAGCATTTGCCTGGTCTAGATTCATAATCCAATGATATGTCCACTACAGCACCATCTCCACAAGAGGACCTATCAGAAACCACACTGACCTGATTATTTCGGTGCTACTTGACAGATCTATCGAAAAGTATTCCCACCAATGTGACTGTCGTGATGGGACTCAGGGTGTGGTAATTGGTCAGATTGTAATTATTCTCCTATTCAGGGACTTGAGTAATTTTCCTCATTGAAGGAAATGTCAAAGTTGGAGCTGGAATGAAAGAGCTTCCCAGGGACACGGCTTGTTGTACAGCACAAGTCTTCATTCCTGTTGCAGGAATGGTGTCAGGCACCATTGCCTTTGTCGTATCTACTGTGTTCAGCTTTTTCTTCATGACTATAGAGCAAATCGAATTGCTTGAAGACTGGTATCTGCGATTCTGTGGGAATCATGATGAGTATGAAGTGGATCATCCATTCAACACGTCTGGCTGAGGATAGTGCAGACACCACATCCTTGACTGTTTTCAATGACGTACAGAGCTGTTCCGATATTTAGGATGAGGATATTTGTGGAGTCCTCTCCTCCAGTAAATTGTTTAATAGGCCATCGACATTTATGTTTGGATTTAGCAGGATGGACAGAGCTTAGATCTGATCTGTTAGTCTTGGGAACATTTCCCCTCTCCATCAGACATTAGTTCTGCTGGTCGGAATTTAACCAGTTAAGTGTGGTAGCTTTAATGGGTTGTCAACAGGTTTAAGGTCCATGTGATTCTGATCCCAGTATGTTCACCCACACTCATCACTGAACCATGGATCGGCTTGTTGGTAATGGTAGACTGATGAATTATCGTCGGAAAAATGTTACAGATTGTCGTTGAATACAGTTCTGCTTCTGCTGTTGCTGCAGCATCAAATGATAACCCAGTTTGAGTTGCAATATCTACAATTCAATTCTACTTACTGTCCCCCAGTTCAGACCGAGACCCATTCACCCATCAGCCCTGTATTCACTACCTAACCTGGTTTCCGATGCGGTAACACTTGCCTTTTCATATTCTCATTCTGCTGAGGGCCTCTCCCTGGTGTCACACCTCTAATTTGTTACTTTAACTCAATCCATTTAAAGTAATGATCTAAATCGTTTCTCTTCCACAATGTCAACTTCTGTATTTGAAATGAATGAGTTTCCCTCTGTTTTTCTCCCTGACCATGATTAAGAGCTCTGTCGTGTCAGTGATGCCAGACTTATGTAGTTTCAGAGTCAAGGAAATTGTGCACCATGCATTATTGTTCAGGTCCCAGTGTACGGCACTCCATGTTGGACAGGATGTTTGAGCAGCTTTGACATACTTCTTTGGAAATTGTCCAAAAACAGAAATTGCTGAAGAAATTGCAGCATCTTCTGGAATGAATGCAGTGGTTATCTTTCAGGTACAGTGACCCTCGACAAAGCTCCCAGTTTCTCAAGCAACTTTAGTATTTTTATTACCAGTATCCATAGTTATTTGTTTTGTGAAAATTTGTTCCATGCCTATTCATTTCTGGAGAAATTCAACAGGTCTGTCACCATCTGCAGGGACAGAGAAACAGCTTTCGCATTTCAAGCCCAGTGTGACACTTCTTCACAACTGAAAAGGATTGGAAACTTGGATTTTTAATAGCTTTCCAGAGGTGGGAGATAGGTGACAGGGAAAAGAGGGGGAGGCAAAGATAAACCGACTTTTAGCAGTGGTGAATGAGAAGATGATATAAAATGGGTTTAACTTAAGGTGTGAATGGAGAAAGGGGTTCTCTCTATTGAGTGCAAGATAAAGAAGACACAATCACACAGAGTCATAGGCAGGCCAGGAGGGAGAATATTGACTATGTGGCATTTTAAAGGTCTGGCCGTAAATACGTTTTCACTGTCGAGATCATCGCCCCTTTTAGACAAAGGATATCAGGTACTTGACTTTTATTGGCACTAGTAAGCGTTTCATGCTGCCTTAGTATTGTAATAGGGAGAAAAAACAAATCACAGTATGAAGTTTGGGCTGAGTATTGTTTACCTGTCAGGTTTACTATAGTTTCAAATTTGCAGTATTTATCTTCAAATGCTTGTTCTTGAATTTAGTATTGGATGGAGTGCAGAAGGTTGAGGGATGACATTATGGAAGTTTCTAAAATCATGAGAGATATGGATAGGGTGAATAGTTCTTTTCCACAGGATGGGGGAGTTCAGCTGTAGAAGGCATAGGTTTAAGGTGAAAGAGGGAAAATTTACAAGGGACGCAGGGGCAGTGTTTTTACACAGAGGGTGGTGTGGGTATTGAATGAGCTGCCAGAGAAAGAGTGGTAGATACATGTACAGCTAAAACAGTTAAAACACATTTGGACAAACATATGGATGGGAAATATTTAGAGGCATATGGGCCAAATGAAAGCAGATGGGGCTAGCTTAATTTGGAAAACCTGGCTCACATGGACACGCAGGTTCAGAGTGGTTTTGTGAAACGGAAGTTATATTTTGCCCTATAAAATCATGCCAAGTATTTCTGGAGATTCTTGAGAATGTAACAAACGGACTTGATAAAGGGGACCTGTTAAACACCAGGCTTTCCAGTGTCTTTCCACAAGGTATTGCAAAATAAAGGTTCTTACACAAAACAGAAGCTCCTAGGATGATGGAGAATGTATTAACATGGGATCATGATTGCTTAATATATCGAAATCGGAGAGTCAGGATTAATGGATCTTCATGATAAAGTTATATCTGCTGGAGGACCACAGCTGTCAGTCCGATGGCATCAGTTATTTACACTCTATAATGATAGTCTGAAAAAGGGAGCTGAGTATGCATCCGAGTTCGAGGATGACACTGAGAAGCAAAAGGCAGGCTGTTATTTAAATGGGGGAGGGGGGGGGGCTTCCAGAAAAGGAACAGTACAAAGGGTTTGGAGTCTTCCTGTGTATGAATCATAAAGTCAGCATGCTGATGCAGCAAGGAACTAGGTTGGTTCATTAGCCGGTTTCCAGGGATGAAAGGGTTGTGTTATTGAGAATCTGTAAAATGGAGAGGCGATTATTCATTGGGGTTTAAATGAATGAGGAGTGATACTGCTGAAAAATACAAGACACAGAAGGGACTTGAGAAGGTAGATGTTGGGAAGTTGTTACCATTCCTGAGTGGAGTCTCGAACTCGATGACATAGATAACGAATATGGAACATCGATTTCTATCTGAGATGCAAAGTGATGTCTTCTCTCAGAAGGTAGCGAAAGTCTGGGATTCCCTAACCCAGAGAGTTGTTTAGGGATGCAAGGAGTTGGCAAGAAAGAGGAGTTAGACCTGGAGTAGATCAGCCATGTTCGTAATAAATGACGGGGCAATCTTGAACGGCCGAATAGCCTAAACTTGTTCCTATTTATTAATTTCACTTGTTATGCTTTTGCAAAGTAACTGGTTATTTTCCCGGAAGTTGTGTTGTGTAATGCTACATTCGGGTGAGCAGAGGATTTGTTTGAGTTAACGCTGGGTGAGGTATGGGGGCAGTATTCACATAAAATCTGGGTATGTAACATGACCCACATCTGGAGCAGACGTTGCGGAGAGGGGAAGCCTGGAAACAGAGATTGGGGGTGAGTGTCACTTCCTGACCCAGCCTGGATTTTCCAAGTACATTTCCAAAACTGCACCTAAACATCGGAGTGGCCTTGATCTGCCCCTGTGTAGCAGGTCCGATGGGCTGATTGGAACATCAGAACATAGGGTTGAGGGATACGAGTGGGCCATTCGGCCCTTTGACACTACTCAACCAATAAATAAAGTCGTGGCTCATCTCATTGTGGTCCCAGTAGCAATTTTCTCTCATTGCACCATTTTCCCTGATTCACCTGTCTGTGAAAAATCAGACAAAGCCAGCCTCAACATAATATAAAGACTCAGCCATCCCAAACTCCTGGGAAAGAGAATTCCCCCTTGAATGAATTCCCACTTTGTGATGTTTTTTTCTCACTCCAGTTGTGACTGAGGATGGAGAGTGTCACTCTTTCCTTTTCTCGTCCCACTCTTCCACTGCTCAAAACAAATTTTAAATGTAACCAGGTTGGTGATATGGCCGATGAAAAGGGTCTCAGACTGGGTTAGGTTCAGTGATAAGAACAAGTCAGGCAGATTTCGTTAGTCAGCCACAAGTTACTATAAGAACTAACGGAGGAGTATGGTGGATCTGTTGGTAGCACTGCTTCCTCACATCACCAAGTACCTGGGTTCAATTCCAACCTCGGGCGACCCCCTATGTGGAGTTTGAACATTCTTCCCATGCCTGTGTGGGTTTCCTCCCAGTGCTCCAGTTTCCTGCCACAGTCCAAAGATGTGCAGTTTAAAGTGGATTGCCCATAGTGCCCAGGGATGTGCAGGTTAGGAGGGTTAGTTATGAGAAATGCCTGGGGACACGTCCAGGTGGGATGCTGTTTGGTGGGTTAGTGTGGATTAATGGACGGAATGTCCTGCCTCCACATTGTAGAGTTTCTATGACAATGAAAATAAATTTGCCCTGTACAAACACCCAGTGTTTACATACCTAATCCACTCTTATCAAGGTCTTGTATGATTCATTCTCATTCCAAGTGTAACCTGTTAAGGCCTTCATAATATAAGCCCTTCACCCCAGGAAGGCGTGAAATGAAATATCTCTGAACTGCTTCCAATGTAATTAGATCCTTTCTCACATAAGGAGACACAAAAAACTAATCTCACACTCAGATCATAATGTTTATAATTGTTTTCTCAAAGTGCTGTGAGTCTTTGGAACACTCTTCCCCACAGACCATTGGAGGAAGAAATATGGAATATTTTTGAGGCACAGATGGAAGGTTCATAAATAACAAGAGAGTCAAGGATTATATAGGAATGGGCTGCAATGTGCATTGTGGGAGGAAATGTATTCAGTGGTATCAAACAACAAGGCTTCAGAATCTCCAGGAATATAATGTAAAATGACATGATAATATCGATAAAATGTTAAGAGGGTATACAAGATGGCGGCGATCCAGAAGGTCTGGTTTGCTGGGCTCTGCATCAACACATTGGGCAAAGTGGTTCTCCAACCCACCCCATCCCTGGCATTTAATTAAAATTCAACACTAAAAGAGCGATAGAATCTTTATTAATCCCGTTTTATCAAGTGGAAATGACAGAACATGGAAAAGGATTGAGTCCCAACACACGGTGCACCAGTCAGAAGCATCGAGCATGCCTGAGGCTGTAACTGCAACCCACTCTGCTCGTTCCATGGACCCAGTTACTCACCAGGCTTTAGTCACTGAGATCACCAAGTTATGGGAAATGACTGAAGCCATGATTGAAGAAGGGTTGAAACCACTGCAGTGCCTAGAGCCGCTCTCAGCCGTGCTCCAAAAACATGAGCAGCAACTTGACAGCCTTGGAAACAAAACAGATGATGTCAAGCGCCGAACTGCAAGGGCAGAGACCGTGATCAATTCCTCTCGGGAGAGGATCGTCGCCATTGAAAAGCAGGTCTGCATCTTAACTGAACAAGATGACGACCTCGAGAACAGGGGTAGGATGAAGAATATTCACATCGTCGGCTTGCTGGAGTGGACAGAAGGTGGTCAGCTACTGAGTTTTTTCAAGAACTGGCTGCAGAGATTCCTTCACTTCGAAACTGAGGAGAGACAGGTGAAAAGTGAGGCAGTTCATTGGGTGACGGCGCGGAAGTCAGACTCAGACCAAAGCTTTCATCCTGTCCTTGTTCGATTACACAGTTGTGGGGACAAACAAAGACTAATGGAATCTTCCAGAACCCAGGGGAAAGATCCGATGCCTTTAATTCACGAGGGCTCCAGTATTATGTTCTTTCAGGACTTTTCAACGGTGGTGATTCAGGAAAGAAAATCTTTTGATGATATCAAGAGAAGAGTACGGGAACTCTGGATTCAATATTCGTTACGGTACTCAGTGGTGCTCCGTATTGCTTTCAATGGATCCACGAACTCGTCTGACTCTCCAGAGAAAGCGAAAACTTTGTGGACATTTTAAAGTACCCTAAATATTTAGATTATCATGTTTCTCTCTTAAAGAAATTTTGTTGGATTTTTCTGCTATTAACCAGTGTTAAATTATAGCCAGGAATGGGTAGAGTACTCATTGTTAACTTCTTCATTAGTATTACTGCTCTTTTTTTCTTTCTTTGCTTGTGTCTGGGGTGCAGCTCAGGCTGGAGGGAGTTACGCAGGTAGTTGTGATGACTAAGTGCCGACCGAAGGGCAGTTCATGCCCGATTTTTGTTGTGAATTGTCCTGGATTCCATATTGGTAGCGGGCAGAAGATAAAGTTTTGAGGTATGTAAGCATCCCCAGTGGTCGGTGGGGTTTAATTCCCCAATCGACTGTCATTGGCATTTTGGATTTTATTTCGTTCTTTGGATTTTTATGTGTTTAGCTTTGGAAAGTTTTGAGAGCTTGTTAGTTGTAGTAGTTTTAGTTTGTACAGTTTTTTAGGCCCAATGAGTCTTTTTTTCATTTATGATCAGCGTTGTGTAATTCGATGTGAAACTCGAGAGTTGAAATGTTGCTACAGTCTGTTATGGATAATGATGTGCTTAAATGTTGTACCTGGAACATTGAGGGGAGCCATCTGCCAATCAAGAAGAAAAATGTACTTTCTCGTCTTAAAACAGAGAGGGTGGATGTTGTCCTATTGCAGGAGATGCACCTTGATGACAAGGAACATTTGACGTTATAGCAGCGTGGGTTTGATCGAGTTTATTTCACATCTTTTAATACTAGGAGTAGGGGAGAAGCCATACTAGTGAAGAAGAATCTTCCATTTAAATTACTAGATTGTATTAGACACTCACGGAAGGATCATCATTCCAAAAGTCTTGAATTATGGGAAGTAATACAATATTTTGAATGTTTATTGCCCCCTGGCGCACTGTCTTAAAATCCTGAAAGATGCATTATCCAAAGTAAGTTATCTTGCATCATGGCACATTATTGTGGAAGGAGATTTCGATGTCTTATGGCCCCACAGTGGACAGAATGTTCAAAGGTCCCCAGTTACCTTCGTTATAATGTAAGCAATTAGTGGGTTAGAGCTGGTGGATACCTGGAGGCAGATCTACCTCACAAGTAGGGATTTTATTTTCTTCTTTAACCCGCACAAATGCCACACGAGTGTTGATCTCTTCCCCATCCCTGCAACAATCTTATACACGGTGGCAACCTGCACAATTGGGAATATTACCCCAACATACCTGCCCCAGAATTAAGATAGAAATCACATAAGATTATGTTGTATGCAGATGAGAGTCTCATGATTTTTGTCAAATCCCACAGTTTCGGAAGCTCACGTGATGCAATGCATTAATTCGTTTATCGCCTTTTCGGGCTCTAAGATTAATTTTCCAAAGTTTGTGGCCATGCCTATGGGAGGTCTCAGGGAAATACCTGATATTGAAAGCAAATCCTGGTTTCCTTTTAAATGGTCACTGGCGTGGTTTCCCTATTTTAGTATATTCATTGCATCTGTCTTTGATCATTTATTTAACGTGAACTATGTCCATGTTTTTGACAAAATTAAAAAAGACCTTCAAAGATGTGAGGCACTTCTAATATCCTGGCTAGGTCGGATAGTTGTTCTTAAAATGAATGTCCTTCCTCATTTGCTATACCCCTTGTGAATGCTTCCTTTGATGTTTCCTAGACAGACATTTAGGAGACTTTATGGCTGGCTTAGCTCTTTTATTTGGCACCATAACCGACTCTTTATCAAGCTAAGCAAATTGCAACTACCCCACAGATTGTGGGGAATACATCTCCCATATTAAATGCTATCAATTAAGCTCTTTATTGTCCTATGTCAGTGTCTGGGCCACTGAGGATTCGGCGTCAATACGGTTAGATATTGAACTCTCTCAGACAATGCAAACCCTTATTAGTCTGTTGTTCTTAGACAAAATGACAACATTTTTGTAGAATTGTCATAACCCAATAATTATCAATAAAGTTAAAGCATGAACGACAATGAGTCAGATCGAGGGCAACACAGCCAAAACCATGTTTCTTACCTCTATAATTGGTATACCAAGTTGGCAACTGGGGATAATGGATTCCATGTTTAAACTGTGGGAAGCCATGGGTGTACCTTGCTTCAGTGATTTAGAATTAATAGAATCCCTACAGTGTGGAAACTGGTCCTTGGGCCCAACAAGTTGACTTCGACCCACCCAGACCCATTCCCCTACCATCCTATATTTACCTGACTAATGCCCCAACCTACACATCCCTGAAGATTATGGGTAATTTATCAATAGCCAATTCATCTAACCTGCACATCTTTCGATCCTGGTGCTATGAGGCTGCAGTGCTATCTACTGAGCCACGACATTTTATTTCAGGGAGAAAGAATGACATCATTTGATCAAATAACTCGTAAGTGTGGACTGCCTAGTAGAGACCTCTTCAGTTTGTTTTTGTTTTCAGATCAGAGATTTGATTTAAAACAAAACACACTTTTAACAGACTCTTACAGATCCGATAGAGATAAGTGGGTGCTTAGTGTTCAGAATGCACTCTCTGTCAGTACCCTTTATCATTAGTTGGAGAGTGTCCCCTCAGACGAGACTGTGCAGCTTTGTGATGTCTGCGAGAGAGAGTTGGGGTTCAGAACAACTCGGAGACATGGGAGGATATTTGTGAAAATATTCGAAGGATTTTGATCTGTAATAGGACCCATTCTATGCAGTTGAAAATTCTTCATAGGGTCTATCTGATCCCAGATTGTCTCTCAAAATGCAAAGTGGGATTATCTTCAGCATGTACCAAATGCAGAATGACTACAGGCACTCTTACTCATTGCTTCTTGTCCTGTTTCAGGCTTCATCAAAATTTGGAGCACTGTGTTCGGTGTGAAAGAGTGGGTCGAGGGGACTGAATTGGAGATGGACCCGGTTTTTCTTTTCCTGGGTAAAGCCCAGGGTACTTTTCAGAGATGCACATAAGGAAAAAAATATATCCTTACTTTCTGTGCTAGGAAAAATGTTCTGTTGTGTTGGATGTCTGAAAACCCCGGGTCTGTTGGGTCGTCGTATGTTCTTCATAGAGAATATCCCTTTGGACTTTCTCACCAGTGTGGTGCATCAGAAAACAGAGATTTATATAAGACATGGCAGTCCTTTTTGGATTACCACGATACACGTTTATCTGTCACATTAAGAAGGGCTTATATATATTCATGACGATATGGTCTAATGAATCTAAGATCCAGCGAGGAAGAATTATGAACATAAACATTTGTATCAGTTAATGCTCTTGAAGAACGAGAGCTATTGTTTTGTTATGATGACCTGTACTATTTATTCATTATTTATTGTTTATTTTTGTTTTCTTCTCTGTCTATTTAGTGTTTGTAACTTGTTTTGTATGTACATGCACATGAGTGTCTTTTTGATCAGTTATTTAAGTTGTGTTGTTATTGGGTTATTATAATATTAAAAATCTCTTTTTCAATAAAATTACTATTTTTTAAAATTAAAATGCTAACATTGATAGAATAGAGTCCCAAAGAACTTTCCTTAGAGAGACCACTCATGCTGGTTTAGCGTGAGGGTCACCACATTTCGGGTGATGGGGTGACGTTGAGAGAGCATCCCCTCATGGTAACCTCAGTCAGGGTGAGGAACTGAACCTGCGCATTTGGCCTCCCTCTACATCACAAACATGCCGTCCAGCCAACTGAGGAGCGACAGAGCAACTATTACAGACAGAAGCAGTCACAGGCAAAGGGCAAGAGAAACTTTCATAACAATGAAAAGGGTACAATTCATATAACGGTCAAGATAACGGCTGAGGGTAAAAACGTTCTCTGCTCGAAATTGTATTTTATAACAAGACCTGCTTAGAAGCTGACTTTGATTTAATATTATTAAGGTAAGTCAAATGAAATAAAAAGAATTACTAAGCGTGATTGTGGACATCGAAAACAAAAAAAAATGTAGATTTTTGTTTGGTCTCTGTAAAGCATGCTGACCGTTGCATGAAAGTATATAGCTGATGGATTATATTGTTAGGAGAGTGCATTCCATGTGAAATGCCCTCGAACAGGCGCTTGAAGAAAACTGGGGTAAAAGTGCCTGAGTGCCGTCTGGTCTGTGACAGGAAACCAGGGAGTTGAATGACTAAACATTCCTGTAACATGGAGCTGAGAAAACCATCAGATCATCCGGAACTTATTAAATGCTAGAGCAAGTTGAAAGGGCTGAATCACCTCAGCATTGTTTGAATTGTGTGTGATTTGAAAACGTACATCTCTACTCCTTCCTCTTATGTGCTATACAATGTGGCACTGCCATTTTCTTGAAACTGGGTATTATTTGGAACATTATCTGGAATTTTCCATAATCGGCATTCTCCAGAATATTCTATAACTGTAGTCGGGGCGGGGGTGGGGGGGGGGTGGGGGGTGGGGGGAGGTATTGCAAACGAGAGAGAGAGAGAGAAGTCGCTGTAGTGAGCGTGTTGGAGTATGAGCCTTGTTTGGGGGTCGGTGCTGTAACAGATATACAGTGACTTGAGGGAACAGAGAGAATACGGTGACCCTTACCCTGACAGAATGGGGAAGATTATCGATGCGTTTCCTGTATTGCTGGGTATTTCTTCAGACCGCAGATACTGCACTGAGCTGGATGGTGAGCACATACCATGCTCTGTGGGTCTGGTGGTGTGGCCCCCTCTGGGAAGGGAATGGTCCCCCTCTGTACTAGCCCATCAAATATGCCCGCCTTGCTCTGTCAACAAACCGTGGTGTAATTTCCCCTTATATGCCATGCTCGGGGTAATCTGTGCAGTTCAGCACCAACCGTGTGCCCCTTGGCCTTATAAAGATGGCACCAGTGCCAGGGATCACGGAATATTCAGGGGCACCCGGGCGACTGTGTGTAACTGCAGTCATGATGGGTGGGAGATTCGGGCTGGTATTGAATGAGAGGGACACCATGGGTGGGGTAGGCAGCTAATGAGGTGAGTTCGACAAAATAGCACCAGGAAACTAGCTCAGCTTCGTCCAGACAATCCCTCTGTCACACTCAATGAAAATGAAATTGAGACAAATTACTGTTTTATACAGCTCAATGTGTCGAAGATTCTGCAGTTCTATTACAACTGCAGCCTTACCAACATCCTGTACAATTCCAGCATAATGTCCCAACTTCTTTACTCAATGCGCTGATGAAGGCCAGTATGCCAACAACGTTCTTCACTGTCCTGTGTATCTGTGACTCAAATTTCAGACAACCGTGCACCTGATCTCTAATATCCTTTTGTTTCACTACACTCCTTAAGGCACTCTCATTCATCATTAAACTCATACCTGAATTTGACTTCCCAAAATGCAATACGTCACACTTATCTATATTAAACTCCACATTCTATTTCTCAGCCCAATTCCCCTGCCGATCCAGGTACTGCTGCAATTTCTGATAATGTTCCTCACTGGATGCCTCCTATTTTAGTGTCATCTGCAAACTTACTAACCTTGCGGTGTGCACTCTGGTCCAAATCATTGATATAGAAAACACTCAGCAATGGCCCCAGTACCGACCCCTGTGGCACTCCACTAGTCACAGGCCTCCAGTCCGCCAAGCATCCCTGCACCATAGCCATTTGCTTCCGAACGCCAAGCCAATTGTCTCGCCAATTTGCCAGATTATCTTGGAGTCCATGCGATCTAACCTGCCCGAGCAGCCGACCATGTGGAACCTTATGAGAGGCTTTACTGCAATCCATATAGAGTATGTCCACCACACTGCCCTCGTCAACCTTCCTGGTCACTTCCTCAAAAAACTCGAACAAAATTTGTAAGGCATGATCTGTCATGCACATAGCTATGCTGACTGTTCAAGTCAAACTCCGTCTTTCGAAATGCATGCATATCTTATCTCTCAGAACCTTCTCAAGTGGTTAACCGAAAACAGATGTGAAGCTTACTGGTCTATATTTCCCAGGTTTTTCTTTGCAGCCCTTCTTGAATAAGGGCACAACATTTGCTGCTGCCCAGTCTTCCGGGACCTTCGCCCCTGACCTATCTTCTCTAGCCTCTTTCAGTGCTCTTGGATATATCTGGTCAGGACCAAGAGATTTATTGTATTTATTTGACTTTATGCAAACTACTATGTACAACTGCACCTCCACTGTGATATGAACAGTACCAAGATATGACAACTAACCCCCCTCCCCCCCCCCCCACCCCGCCCAAAAGCTCACAGATCTTCATGTCTTTCTTCATGGTAAACATAGAGGGGATTTTGAGGACCTCGCCCATCTCTTGTGCTTTTACACATGAATGCCCACTTTGGATTTTAAGGAGTCCTATTTTCTCCCTAGTCGTTCTTTTACTTTACTATACTGAAAACACATCTTTGTATCCACCCTCACTTTCTCAGCCAAGGCTATCTCATACCTCCTTTTCGCCCTCCTGATTTCCTTCTTCAGTAAACTCCTGTATCCCTTGTGTCTCTCCAGAGATTGTATTGATTCCAGCTGCCTGAACCTGAGCCACGCCTCCTTTTTTTGCTGGTCAGAGCCTGATTATCTCTTGTCATCCAGGGTTCTCTCTTCCTGCCTCACTTCCCCTTCACCCTCACAAGAACATATAGACCTTGACTTTTAAAGGCCTCTCACTTACCAGAGATCCTTTTGCCTGGAAACAAGCTTTGCAAGTCCCTGTCTAATTCAAAAAAAAATGTCTCGCCCCAATTGAGAACTTGAATTTGTGGACCAATTCTGTCCCTCCTATAACTATTTTAAAATTCAGACAATTCTAGTCACCGGTCCCAAAATGCTCCCCCACTTTACCTCCGTCACCTATCCTGCGCTATGCCCCAACAGTAGGTGAGTCTGTCCCTTCCCGAGTAAGACCCTCTATATGCTGCTTATGGAAACTTTCCTGAACACACTTAAGATATTACGTTCCATCGAAGTTCTTAACAATCTGGATGTCCCAGTCTACGTTAGTATAATTAAAATCACCTATTATGACAATCCTATTGTTCCTGCAAGTCTCCCCATTCTCCCTGCATATTTGTTCCTGCAATTCGCATTGATTATTTGGAGGCTTATAGTACAACCACTGTTACATCACCATCCACCTCTATCTTCTTTGCACCGTCCACAAAACCTCACTGGACATTATCTCAGTTATTTTATCTTTAAATACTGGAGTGGTATGCACCTGAATCAGAACTATTGGTCTTTAAACTGTTTCCATTTACATCTCTCCTTTGCAATGATTTTGACACCCGCAGCACCCTTTGTTAAGGTACAGTGGAGATATAGCGCTGTAAATGGATGGGGGCTGCACATCCTGTCACTGCCAGCATCGGCTGCAAGTTTCCCCACACTGGCCAGTGATCTAACATAGTGTTACTGAACAATGCAAAAGTCTGGGTTTATATATGAATGAACCAGTGCAGACTGCACAGCTCCTCACGCTGGACACTTAGCCCAGGATTATAGATCAATCAGTGGTGTGGGCTGCACAGAGTTCCACTCTAGACATTGCTGGGTTGCATTCAGCAGTACGCTAGCCGGATCTACACAGTGCTCCATCCTGAACGTACAATGGATGGACTGGTTATGTGAGTTGGATTGCGAATGTGAGAGAACGAAACATCTGGCAATGCCTTTATTTTGTGTTTTCATTCTTGTGATTGGACCCTTCAAATCCTGACTCATCCGATTAGACCCGACCCTCTGGATGAGTGATGGTGACTGTTGTTGCAGCATCTGGGTCGGCAACATGACCAACAAATGGGGCAGAGGCTGCAGAGAGGAGGTCTCCGTAAAATGGAATGAGGAAATCACCATCAGATCAGCCGTGCTCTTAGTGAATGGTGGGGCAGGATTGTGTGGACCACGAAATCAACTTATTCATCTATTTCTGTTTGTAACAGGCAAACTCCCCTTCTCTCCCAGTGTCCCATACTGGTGGGGAGCGAGTCACCTCCTGCTGTTCCTGCGTAACAGGATCCTCGAGCTTCACTAGCCTCCAGATATCCCTATGCCCTAGTTTCGAGCAGTTGACTGACTCCCTCCTGTTCCTATGTCCCAGTCTCGAGCAGTTGAGTGACTCCCTCCTGTTCCTGTGTCCCAGTCTAGAGCAGTTGAGTGACTGCCTACTGTTCCCATGTCCCAGTCTCGAGCAGTTGAGTGACTGCCTCCTGTCCCTGTGTCCCAGTCTCGAGCAGTTGAGTGACTGCCTCCTGTTCCTGTGTCCCAGTCTTGAGAAATTGAGTGATGCCTCCTGATCCCAAGTTTGTGAAAGCAGATGTCTCCCTCTTGCTACTGAGTAACAGGCTCCAAAAGTTCTGTGCTCACCTGCTGCTACTGCGGAATGAAGTTGAGGGACTGAATGGCCTCTTCACATTCCTTCCAGCTTCTCTTAACTAGAAGCCTTTCTCCTCTTTCTGTAAAACACCACCAAAATCTGAATGATGTATTTTTGTATTTGACTCTCAGTAATTGACCAAACAAACTGACTGACAGGATTGAGAACCTGAATATCCTCTTCCTGTTCCTGTGTTATACACTCAAGAGTCAACAGAGTCTCAGTGATGTACAGCTCGTTTAAAGACCCTTCGATCCAGTTGTCCATTCTGACTAAATATCCTAAATTTATCTCGTCCCCTTTGCCAGCACATGACCCATATCCCTCTAAACTCTTCCCATGCATGTACCCATTCAAATGCATTTTAAATGGTGTAACTGGACCTGCCTCCACCACCTCTTTTGGGTGCTCAATCCATACACATAGCAGTCTCTCTTTGAAAGTGTTGTATCTCATTTTCCTTTATAAATCTTTCTCTTCTCACCTTAAACCTTTGTCCTGTAATTTTCGACTTGCCTATCCTGGGAAAAGACGTTGACTGTTTACCTTATCTATGCCCCTCATGATTTTATAAACTTTTTTAAGATCACCCCTCAGCCTCAACACTTGAAAATACTCCCGGCCTATTCAAACTCTCCCTGCAGCTCAAACCCTCCAACACCTGCAACATTCTTTTAAATTTATTCTGCACCCTTTCAAGTTTGGCAACATCTTTCCGAAAGCAGGGTGACCAGAATTAAAGGCAGTATTACAAAAGTGGCCAAACCAATGTCCTGTACAGATGCAACATGTCATGCAAACGCATAGACTCAAAGCACGCACCAATAAATGGCAGGTCGCCAAATGCCTTCTTCACTGCACTGTCTACCTATGACGGCACTTTCAAGGAACGGAGAACCTGCACCACCAGGTAACACAGTAGCTCAGTGGCTTGCATTGTTTCCTCAGAGCACAACGATCTGGGTTTAATTCTATCCTTGAATGACTGCCTGTGTGGAGTTTGCACATTCTCCCAATGTCTGCGTGAGTGTCTTCCGGGTGATACATTTTCCTCCCACAGTGCAAAGATATACAGCCAAGTGCAGATTGGCCATGCTAAATTGCTCCAAGTACCCTGGGATGTGTAGGCGAGGTGGATTAGCCATGGGAAATGCAGGCTCAGAGAGATAGGGGAGGGGTTTGTCCAGTGGGATACTGTTTAGAGTGACGGTGTGGCCTCGATGGGCCGAAAATCCTGTTTCCTCACTGTAAGGATTCTATAATTTCAATGGCGTTGTCTTTGATTGACAAATTTCGATAGGACCCTACTTACATGTCTTGCCCTGATTTGTCTTGCTAAAATGCAACACCTCACATTTATTTAAATTTAACTCCATCTGCCACCCCTCGGCTCACCTAATCAAGTTTCCACTTTGTTCTGAGATATCATTTTTCACTGTCGACTACACCACCAAATTTGGAGTTATCTACAAACTTACTGATCATACTTCATACGCTCAAATGCAAATCATTTGTATAAATGAAAAGAGGCAGTTGACTCACTATTGACTTTTGTGGCACACCACTGGACACAGATCTCTAAGTTCAATGAACAAATGTCCACTGTCGCGCCCTGTCTCCAATATTCAAGAAAAGTTTGGAACTAACAGGTGAGCTGTCCCTGAATCACAGGCAGTATAACCTTGATAACCAGTCTACCATGTAGAACATTTTGGTTTTCTTACTGAATTCCATAAAGACAACATCCACTCTCCTGCCTTCATGAATCATCTTCATCACTTCGTCAAAAAATTCCACCCAGTCAGTGAGACGTGATCTCCAATGTATAAAGCCCTCATCAGTCCTTGTTCTTCCAAATGCAAATACATCCTTTCCCTCAAAGTCTCCTCCAACAATTTAGTCACCATTGATGTCAGGCTCACCAGTCTATAGTTACCTGGTTTTTCGTTCCTTTCTTAAATAATGACACTATGTTAGCAGATCTCCAGTCTTTTGACACCTCACCTGTGGAAATCAATGATACAGATATATCAGCAAAAGGCTGAGCAACCCCTTTGCCAGCTTCCCACAATATTCTGGGATACAACTGATTAGGTGCCAGGGATTTGTTCACCTTTATGCGTTTTACAATGTCCAACACCTCCTTGTAATATAGATACTTTTCAAGATATCACTATGCACTTCTTCATTTTCTCACTCTTGTAACTTCCTCCACATTAAATACTGAGGAGAAATACTTGTTTTATATCTTTCCCATCTCTTGTGGTTCCAAACATAGGTAGCCTTACTGATGTTTAAGGGGCCCTATTTTTTCCCTAGTTAATCTTTTGCCACTAAAAGATTTGTAGAGATTCGTCAATACCTCATTAACCCTATTTCTAAAGCCAACCCGTGTTCACATTTTTCTGGCCCGATTTCACCGTTGACTATACACTTACTGCACTTATACTCCTCTGGGGATTCACTTGATTTCAGCTCTGTTTACCTGACATATGCCTCCTTCATTACCTTGACCAGAGCATCAATCTATCTCGCCTTCCAGCGCTCTCTGCAGCCACCAGACTTCCCCATCTCACTAATGGGAACACGTTGGCTCTGGACTCTCTGTATCCAAGTTTTGATGGCCTTGCATTTTCCGACCATCCCTTTAACTGTGAATAGGGTATTCCAATCAGCCTTTCAGCGGGATCGTCTAACACTTTCAAAATTGTTCAAAGTTAGAACTTTAATATTTACATCACGTCTTTCCTATTCCATAACTAATTTAAAACTAATATTTATGTGTAACAGACTTGAAATGTGAAATAAACATTTCCTGCCCCTCTGGAACAGGCTCAAGAGGCTGAATGGCCTCCTCCGGTCCCTGTTTAACAGCCACGAGACATTAAATGACACAACAACCCCTGGATTATGAGCAGCCATTAAACTGTATCTGATGGAGGTCCATCTTTTCTGAGTTACCGAAACACAAATAACACAATGTACTCCAGGTGTCCTCTCAGTGACACCTCATACAGCTGCAGCGACAAATCCTTTTTATTTTAAATGATTGTGTTTGCAAAATGTGCTAATGTTCCAGCGTTCCACCTTTTCAAGTAGCAACAGGCTAATATGGACTGAATGGCCTTCTCCTATCCTTCTGTAAGCGGCCCATAGGGACAGAATTGCTTTGGCCTGTTCCGGAGCAGCAGTCTCAGTGCTCTGTCTCAAGGTTATGAAAGAATTTGAAAACAGGGCATTCAAACCAGGAGTAGCCTCACACCGGATAATAAGTATCATACTTTGAGTTAAGGTATCTAGAAACTTGTCCACCCGACTTTTTTTTATGTAGCCGATCTGTTATTTTATAACTGCTTCCTTTCATAAACAGAGTGGAACATACATAGACCCCTGCAGTGTTCTGTTAGTACTCTCGTATGCAAGGAAAAAAATGATAAAAAATTGATAGATTTATGGTCCATCCCTCAGCAACCCTTATCCATTCCATCCAAACTCTTCCCTTTTATAGTGATATAAAAAGTGATGTATGGAACTGGTTAACTGATCCTATTTGTTCCGTGACTGTGATTAATGTCAGTCTTCATGGATTCTATTTATCGCAGTGAATGGTTTCCATCTTTTAATGACAAATGGGCGCCGTTCAATGAATTATTCCATATCATGAGCGGGACCATCACCGACAGCACTGACAGGGATCAGCAGATTTAGAGAGAGGGGGAGGAGAGATCAGAATCTTAGAATATTAGACTGGAATGTTCCAGACATGGATCAGAATCTGAGAACAGTCGACTGGAATATTCCAACAATAGACAGGAGTTTATCCGATTATATTTGGTATATTTTTGCATTTCATTAGTTGCCCTAATCATTGCAGATCTATTATGCTCTTCACATTATTCAATATTTTTATTATCCCTTCCTGGCTATCGTTGGTGTTCCTGGTAAGTGTCACTGTCCAGTTTTTGTTTCTATAAACCAGTTATGACTGTATAATACCGTTCTTTCATATAGTCTACACTTCTGGCCACTATTATTGTTCCTGTTGAAACTCTGAATCCAGATATTTACTCTACAGACCACTACTAACTGCATCAATGAAGGTGTTCAATTACTGTCTTCCGATGCTCTGGCAGTGTTACTCATGGGTCTCTATGTTGACCTACTCAGTTTCAGCGGAGAACCACGATGTATTGCATCTTTGTCTTTGTTATTTAAATATTAAGAGCATGCAGGTCACGGTCTACTGTTCTGGTTACAAACTCCACCTTTTCCCAGTGTTTTCATCCCATCCCTGGCCAATATCTGCAGCTGATGCAGACGATTCATAACTGTGGGTGATCCCTTTGACCATGAGCGGATTTCTGACTTGAAATACTCATCACTCCACAATGTATCTCACTGGCTTATTCCATCTGCTGTTTGAACCTTGAGCTATGAAATACCGTCTTATTGAAGTTAATAATCTGCTGCTGACGCTCCCGGGTTCAAACCTGCCGAAGCAAATCTGATTCGAATTCACACCAAACTCCCATCCATCTGTCATTCATGTGCACTCCGAGTATATTGGTATTGTGTCTGGCAATACCTTTATTTTGACATCCTCAAACACTTTACCTCATCTGTCCATGAAACTTTCCTCGTGCTCTCTCTGTCGATTATCCAAAAGCCTGCCAGTTGTTCATATTTAAAATAGTTTCCTTCATGTGTGTTCCTTCTCAAACAATGAGTTTCTCATTCAAACATGCCAATCGCGCATGCGCACGCACACGCGTTCTCTCTTACTCGCTGATTAACACACACACACACGCAGAGAGAGCAAACCTTCCCATTGGCGATAATAATCTGATGTGAGTATAGTTAGTATATAATCGTAAAGTTTGCAATGCTCTCCATGCTGGGCAGATAGTGCAGTTTACTGAGCAACACACGAGCATGGTCTGCACAGTTCTCCATGCTGGGTTGTCATCTTGTCCCAGTTTATGTTTGTTTGTGCTGGTCGGTGAAGCAGATTCAGAATTTGATATAACAAACCATTTCAGCTGATCTGACAATGCCTTTATTCAATGTTCTTATTCTTGTAATTTTACTCTTGAAGATCTTACATCTCCAGTCAGTCCCACTGCTCTGTCTTTTTTCCCCATATTTCCACAACCTCCTCCCAGTTAATTAACTGCCTGTTTCTGTCTTTAATGTGAATCTCTCTGTCCCTCTGTATCTTTCCCTGGCCTTGGGTTTTGAGTCCCTAGTGTATCGAGTGCTGGCATTGTGTAGCTCAGAAATACCGAAATGGTGTGTGTCAAGCTGTTGTTCCCTTCCCGGTATGCCCCATGTGATGGCCATGGACAGGCTTGTTTCAGAAGTTATGAGAAACATCCTTGTAACTTGGACTGTACCTGTGGTTATCCCTCTCAGGTGACCTTGCGATCAGTAACACGAGGAAGCCCATTGAGTAACGGACCAGGCATCTAAATTGTGTGACAATGCTGTCGTTTTTTTTAAAAAAGGTTATTTTCTCTTTTTTTTAACAAGCGGTCATAAAGGCCAAACTTCCTACTGAAAACGGCTCAAGTAAATAACTTACGAGACTTTTCGGGTTTTTAATAAATAGTCGTAACAATGGTCAGCTCGCATAGACCAGGCTTTCTAGTTTTTCCCTTACGGCTGTAAATCACCAGGTCCTTGTGTCCCTGAAGGGTTGGAAGTTTTAGTAAATTACCCCTAACTGCCATTCTCTCTGAAGCTTCACTTGATGCTGTTTCCTCCTGGATTGGAGAACTGTATGCAAGAATGCATGTCTGACTGCTCCTTTTTACCATGGAGTGTGTTTAGGTTATGTTAGTATATTGGAACAGTTCTTTTGTAGAAGGTACTGTATCCATTATTCGGTTAAGGTTTCCAACTGCTAAGTTATTCTAAATTCCTCTTCATTTTGTATGGATTTTCATGAGAGTGTTTAAATATATTGTGTTTTAATTAATGGTGAGTGGTTTGACGAGTAGCATCACATCTGGAACACTCATTTCACATCTACCTTTAAAATACGAAAAGGTTCGCATCCAAGCTACCTCCTTAAAATTGTTTGAGGCAGTCTGGTTCGTCTACAGCAAACTGGGAACTCTTGTCTGGTAACACCAAATTGGGTTTAGAATTACAATCCCTACAGTGTGCAAACAGGCCATTCGACCCAACAGGTCCACACCGAACCTCCGAGGTGTAACCTACCCAGACCCATTCCTCGACCCTGTTATTACACATTTACCCCGACAAAACTCATAACCCACACATCCCTAAAAACTACAAGAAATTTAGCATGGCCAATTCACATGACATGCACACCTTTGGATTGTGGGAGGAAACCAGCCAATCCAGAATAAGCTCACGGAGACACTGGAGAGTACGCACCAGGAGGCTATTGGGTTCAAAGGTCGTGGATGGTAGCTGTTAGTGTCTTTCGTTCTGAATGTTGAATTCAGTTGGTTTAAACAGTATTTTTGTGTATAAAGATCTTTCAGTCACTGAGAGTTCTCTGGGTGTGGAAGAAGTGAAGTTAGGGTTTTTACAAAAGGTAATGAATGCAAAGCTGTAGGAATTGGCAGACGAGCTGGAGTTGGGGTTGTGTTTGTCTGTGAGAAAATGAGAGATAATTACAGCTATAACTCGGCAATTGCATTTGGTGGAAGCGCCATCAGATTCTTTGGAAATGGCGAGAATTCAATTTCAAATGAGGCACCGTGAACATGAGAAGGAATTGAAACAGTTTGAATTATGATGAAAAGTAGAAATTAAATGAAGAAGAGGAGAGAAAAAGAAAGAAGAAGTGCAGAGAGATTTAACTTCAAAAGTTACTAATTAGAGAGGAAAGTTGACATAGAAGGTGGTGATGAAGGTAGATGGAAGGCTGCATGAGGAGGATAGTGAAGATGAGCAACCCTATAGTGGCCAAAGGCTTGATGGGGATCTGTTTAAATACATCCAGTCATTATATAAATTTGATGAGAATGATGGGGAGCCTTCTTAATTTCATTCGAGAAAGTGGCTAAACAAATGCAGTGCCCAGTGAACATGTGGATTTAGTTGGTTCAAACAAAGCTGATAGGTATTTGCATCCCTATCAGAGGCGGTGTCTGTGGAGTAGGCGGAGGTGAAGAAAGCCATCTGAAGTGCACATGAGCTTGTGCCAGAAACTGACAGACAGTGTTTCAAGGATCTAAAGTAGCGTCCGTGGGTAAACGCACATTGAGTTTGAAAGGATCAAACAAAGTGATTTTGAAAGGTCGGTAAGGGTATTAAATCAGAGCAAACCTATGGCAAACTTAGAGAGATTCTTATTTTGGAGAAGTTCAACAATTCACTTCCTGCAGTCGTGAGAACTCGTGTGGAAGAGCAAGAGAGTTACAACGGCAAGATTAGAAGCTGAAATGGCTGATGATGATGATTGAGTTCAGAAATCAAAGCTTGGTTTCTGTGTGGGAGTGAGAAGAATGTGTGAGATATTCTTAAAACATATCGCTGTGAGAGTTAGCTTCTCTTTTATGCTGAGAGATGAAGAGCTATGTCATTCAGAGGGACTATTGGAGAGATGAGAAGTGCTCCATTATGTAACGTGTGGTTGGAGTGTCCAGTGGAAATATCAACAGATTGATTCCACAATGGGGAAGGAGGCCTTGAGCTTGATGTTGGCGTTACAACATTTCAGCATTTGAATTGCGAATAACAGACATGAGACAAATCTTTATCACTGATTGTGACCCCTTAAAGTTTTTGGAGAAGTTTAGGGAGAAGAATATCAGTCTGTTTCGATTGAGCTTATGACTACTGCCATTCAATTTGAATTTAGACAGGTGACAGGGCGAGAAAACCTAAGGTTTTGACACGTTGTGGAGACTTGGATGAAGAAAGACAAAGGCATTCTGTGGCAGGAGCAACATGACTGAAATCTAATCGAGTTGTGAACATTTGTATGCTCAGAGTCAATGTAATATATATATATATATATATATGTATGCACCTCTTCCTCCTTTACATTGATGACTGCATTGGTGCCACCTTGTGCTCCCGCAAGGAGGTTGAGCAATTCATCAACTTCACCAACACATTCCACCCTGACCTTAACTTTACCTGGACCATCTCTGACGCCTCCCTCCCCTTCGTGGACCTCTCTATCTCCATTAATGACGACCGACTTGACACCGACATTTTTTACAAACCTACCGACTCCCACAGCTACCTGGATTAAACATCTTCCCACCCTACCTCTTGCAAAAATGCCCTCCCGTATTCCCAATTCCTCTGCCTCTGCCGTATGTGCTCCCAGGAGGATCAGTTCCACCACAGAACACACCAGATGGCCTCCTTCTTTAGAGTACGCAATTTTCCTTCCCACGTGATTAAAGATGCCATCCAACGTATACCATCCACATCCCGCACCTCTGCCCTCAGACCCCACCCCTCCAACCGTAACAAGGACAGAACGCCCCTTGGTGCTCACCTTCCACCCGACCAACCTTCGCATAAACCAAATCATCCACCCACATTTCTGCCACCTCCAAAAAGACCCCACCACCAGGGATATATTTCCCTCCCCACCCCTTTCCGCCTTCCGCAAAGACAGTTCCCTCCGTGACTACCTGGTCAGGTCCACGTCCCCCTACAACCCACCCTCCCATCCTGGCACCTTGCACTGCCACCGCAGGAACGGTAAAACCTCCGTCCACACCTCCTCCCTCACCTCCATCCAAGGCCCTGAAGGAGCCTTCCACATCCATCAACGTTTTCCCTGCACATCCACTAATATCATTTATTGCATCCGTTACTCCCGATGCGATCTCCTCTACATTGTGGAGTCTGGACGTCTACTACCAGGGCACTTTAGGGAACATCTCCGGTACACCCGCACCAACCACATCGCCCTGTGGCACAACATTTCAACTCCCCCTCCCACTTTGCCGAGGACATGGAGGTCCTGGGCCTTCTTCACCGCCGCTCCCTCATCACCAGACGCCTGCAGGAAAAACACCTCATCTTCCGCCTAGCAACACTTCAACCCCAGGGCATCAATGTGGACTTCAACAGTTTCCTCATTTCCCCTTCCCCCACCTCACCCCACTTCAAAACTTCCACCTCAGCACTGTCCCAAGACTTGTCCTACATACCTATCTTCTTTTCCACCTATCCAATCCACCTTTCCCCCAACCTATCACCTTCATCCCCTTCCCCATTCACCTACGGTACTCTATGCTACTTTCTCCCCACCCTCACCCTCCTTTCCTCTATTTCCACCCTTCAGGCTCTCTGCCTGAATTCCTGATGAAGGGCTTTTGCCCGAAACGTCGACTTTACTGCTCCTCGGATGCTGCCTGAACTGCTTTGCTCTTCCAGCACCACTAATCCAGACTCTGGTTTCCAGCATCTGCAGTCATTGTTTTTACCTATATATGCATATCAGTCTACTAATAGAGGACGGTTAGGAGGTCTAAAATTAATCCATCTTTGTATAGTGATGGATCATTCTATTAAAGGTGGAGTTGTGAGAATACTATCACTGTAAAAAGGTTATTTTCTCTTATGTTGTTTTTGAAGAGAGGTTCGAAAGACAGAGGTACAGAACTCTTGTCTAAACACAGTTTAAGTTAATAACTGAGAAGGCCTTTAGGTTTCATTAAATGGTGGTAACAATGGAAGGGCGGTGGCCTGCTTTCACAGACCAGGTTTTCTCGTTTTGTTTTTCGCTGAAGCATTCAGAAGCTGTTGGGAATCCAAGAAGGGTTAGGAGTTTCAATACATGATGCTTAGCTGCTTTTCTCTCTGAGATCTCTCGTGATGTTGATATCTCCTGGATCGGAAAATTGTTGTAAGAATCTGTATTTGAATATATTTTTGTGCCAAGCAGTGTACACCGAAGAAGGTACCGTATCTATTGTTGTGTAGGTGTTCCAACATATAAGCTATCCCAAAATGTTCTTCTCTTTGATTGGATTTTAACTAAAGCATTTGAATAAATTAAATTTTGCTAAATGACGAGTGGTTTGAGCGGTCACAACATATCTGGAACGCACATTTCCAATCTATGTTTAAAATAAGGAAAGGTTTGGGTCTAAACGGAATTCTTAAAACATTTTCCGGGGATGTGTAGCCAACGGGTTTCTGACTCTCTCCTATTACTAAAAAGTTAGTGGCGGGGCTGGGGATGGTTTGCTGGAGGATGTGCTGTAAGCTGCCTCAGACATTCAGGGAGAGCTGAGGATTTGCTGACCCAACTTTGGATGACTGTGGTTGACTGATGCTGACTGTGGTTACAGCATCTGGGCCTGTAACATGAACAACAAATGGAGCAGTGGCTGCAGAGGGGGAAGCTCTGAAACCACGGAGTGAGTGTGTGTATACACGGATCTGCTGTATCCACCCCGGGCTTTCCAGGAACAGCTTCCCAAGCTCCACTTAACCAGGATCAAAGTGTGAGGGATACTGGTTGAACAAGGAGCTAGTCACAGAGCGGTGTCACTTCCTTCAACACAACCTGCAGCTTCACACCAGGGGGATGATGGTGCTGCCAGTGGCTGTTAAGGTCACAGTTTCATTCAGCTTCTATGATCCAGAACTTTCCAGGCAGGACTGGGTGACATTTCCATCATGTCCCAGTATCTCAACATCAATGTCACCTTTCGGTGATGGAGGATATATGTGATGGATGAGGTAAATAGATTGTTTCTCCCTCAGCAGGGAGCTGCCGGGTCTATCTAGTATAGTGGGATTCCCGATGGTGTACATGGCATCTGCAGAGTATCCATGTCAATGGGGGGAGGTAGAGGAACTGAAGGAGCTCTCTCTCTATTCATGTTACAGTGTACCCATGCACAGTATATCATGTTGGTGAATACCCACTGTCCTGGCAGCAGTCAGGGCCTCTTCATTCAGAATCAGTCAGCCATTCCCATCGTCATCGAGTCTCCACGTAGAAAGAAATGAATATATCTTGGATAAAGGCCGTCCCCTTGATGCACGTTTCAAAACACCATCCCCACCACCAATCAACCACATCAAAGTAGTCCATGTGTATGGAGAGCAATGGGGTCACTGCAGTGTCTGGGAGCTGACGATCAGGGGTGGAGCAAAATTCCCCATGTATGAATAGGTCTGAGTGAACCCCCCAGTACACAATATCATTAAGTCCTGTAATCCCTCTCCATTTCAGTAACATACTGCCTTCCATTATTCCTGTAAATGAAATGACAGGTTATATAATGTTAAATTCCATCTGCTAAACTATTATCTATTGCCTTTACCTCTCTGAATCTTTCTGCAGAACCTTCACCCTCTCTTGATAATTTATTCTCTTGCTTACCACAGCGACATCACCAAACTCAGCACCTGTATATCTGTTCCATCCTCCTGATCATTAATATAGACTGTAAATAGTTAGGAACCCAGCGCTGGTCACTATGTGACCCTACTGTTTACGTACTGTCTAACTGATTGAGACTGGTTTATCCTGAGTGCCTGCTTCCTGTATGATATCCAGTCCTCCCCCATTCCTGAGCAACAAAGTCGAAGAGTTGAATAAGAACAAGGAGCATCTGTGAGGAATCCAATGGCTCGATGAGGCTGATGTCAACACGGCCCCTGTGCCACTTTCCTGCCATCTCTCCATCCTAAAACTCTAGTCTCTTTTGTAGATTGCGCCACATTAAAAAAAACATCCACTCCACATCTACACTTACATTTACTTTTAGCATTTTACAGACCTCAATGAGATCTCCTTTCATTCTTATAAACTCGAGAGTATAGGCCTAAACTGCTCAATTTCTCTTCATAAGACAAACACTTCAAATATGGAATCAATCTGATGAAGCTCTTCTCAATTGCCTCAATGGAACTACCTCATTCTGCAGGACACCCAAACTGTACTCCAGTTGTAGCTTCACTTATGCCTTGCATTGCTGCACCAACACTCCCTACCTTTCTACTCTATCCTTTTACAAATAAACGCTGAAATTATGCTTGCATTTCTCATTACTTGAAGTAGCCGCAAGCAGGTTTTCTGTGATATGCAAGCAGACACCCAGATCCCTCTGCACCTAAGCACTTTGAACTTTCCCTCCATTTAGATAATAAATTGTCTTTCTATTATACTGGCCAATTTGAATAGCCCCATATTTACTCATTTTAATTTTCCTTGCCAAATGTTGGCCCGTTTACCCAAACTGTCCATATAGTTTTTAAATCTCTTGCATTATCATTCCGACGTAATTTGCCACCAATGTTAGTGTCATCTGAAAATGTGGTGTCGTATTGTCTATCCAGTCAACCAAGTACAGTAATACTAATGATCACAAATGAGAACTGAAATCAATACCACACCACAAATTGCATTTGCCAAAATAAAATGACACATTTAGTCCATCTGATTGCATTTTGTTGGTTACACATTCCTCCATCCAAGCTAATAAATTACTCCTAAACCCATGTTGCCTAATCTTACCATTTACTTTGTGGACAAGCGACATATCCGATGCCTTCAGGAAGACCAGATACATTCCATATCCAGGATCCCGACTATCCACCTTCCTTGTCACATCTTTAAGTAACTCAAGCAAACACTTCAAACTCAATTTATCCTTTATACAACCATGTTGACTCCGATGGATTTTGGTTTAACTTTGCAAATATCCTCAACAATGGATTCTAATAATTGTCTTAAAATACAATAGCTTATCATTACCTTTTACTCCCAAATGTATTAAGTTATTATAATTTTTTCCCTTTCGAAAACCTTTATGTTTTATTTGAATTCCTGTTTAATGGGCAAAAGGTTTTAAGAGGTCTACTCCAATTGCTGTTTGAGGCATGTGTGACTGACTGGACTCATCATCCTGCTGGTGTACAATCTCGATGGGCTGGCGTCTTTCTGATGTTCCCATGCTGATGTCTCCAAGGCCAGAATGACCTTCTCCCGTTGATGCATTAGGGGGTTGGGGTTTATCGAATCCTCCTGTTGCTGGGTAACATTTTGAGGGGCTAATGGGTCTTTTCATACTTCCCCATAACAAGTGGAGATACTGAACGGTCTCCGCATGTATCCCAGAGATGGGACCAAGGGAGTGATTGGTCTTCTCTTGTTCCCGCACAACAGACATGCGTCTGAATTACCTTTTCCTTTCTCATGAAGGAAGTGTCAGATATTTTTTATCCTTATCCAACTCCCTTGAAATAGGCTCGCTGGTTCTGAATGGCCTCCTGTTATTCCAGTGTAACAATCTCCATTCACTGTGTGACGTCATCCAGTTGTTACAGACTTGAGGTGGCTGAATAAACTGATCCTGTTGCTGTTGAACAGGATACTGCTGCAGCATGGCCGACTGTTATAGGCTCGAGTGGCTGATTGGCCTCCTTCTGTAAATGTATATCAGGCTCTAGGGGCTGAATAGCCTCATCCTGTTTTGGTGAAACAGGCTCGAACGCCGGAATATCCTTCTGTTGTTCCGGTATAACAGACTGGAGAACGGAATGGATTCTTCCACTATCTGTGTAATTTGTTTCACTTGTTGATTCCTTCTGACATCTTTGTTGAAATAGGACACTCTTTAATTTATGTAAACTCCAATGGCTACTGGGTCAACCTGACCATTCGTTCGTTATATGCTCACACCTTCATTGCAGGAATCATTTGAGGAAACCAACTCTGAGCTACCTCAAATATAACAACATCCTTTCTTCATTGAAGAGATTAAATCTGTACACACTACTCCAGATGTGATCTCACTAAGATCCTGTACAGCAACAGCAACACTTTACCAGCCTGTTGTAAGGTTCCCACCCAGGTTAGAGCTGTCTCAGCTCTCTTGGGGAATACAGAGCATTGTTGGAAGATCATTGTCCTTCTCTACTCCATCATCATAACGGGAGATGTGGAAACATTAAAGTTTGAGAAGATCATAAATGATGTGGCGAGATGATCTCTACCATTAAGCTCCCCAGAGCCCAAGTCGGTCAGATTCCACAGAATCTAGTAAGGTGGAGCGCAAAAACAGCAAGGAGGAGCAAACATTGATGGGAGTTATATATCAAAGTGAAAGCTGCAATACAATTGCTGGACATGTTATAAAACAGGAAATGAGATATTCACATTTGTGTGTACTGCAGTAATAGTGTACTGTTTAATTTATATCTAAATTGTGTTAACCCAATTGAATGCTAATGCTGGGAAAAATGGATTTCATGACCACGTGCGAGATGGTTTAAATGAACATTATGTCGATCACTGAGCTGAGAGATCAGGTTATTTAGGGATTGGTGTTGAGTGATCAGAATAGCTAATTGAAATTTTTGCTGGAAAGGTCCTTTTGTGAACAGTGACCACAATGCATTCTTTTTCTTTTATGCTGTTTGTGTACACGATAGTTTCATATTTATTTGAAGTAACCGATATAAATCTGAGTCATGCAAGCCATGAGGGTGTGAGGAGATAATGGGGACTACAGATACTGGAGATCAGAGTCGAAGAGAGTGGTACTGCAAAAGCACAGTCAGGCAGCATACTGAGAGCAGATAAATCGATGTTCTGGGCATAAACCCATCATCAGGAATGAAGCTTATGGGCCAAGGGGGCTGCGAGATAAATGAGAAGGGGGTGCGGCAGGGGGGAGGTAGCTGGGAATGCGATAGGTAGATGAAGGTGGGGTTGAAAGTTATAGGTGACGAAGGCAGACAGAACGCCTCATCTACTGCATCAATTAAACCCAATGTGGTCTTCTCTACGTTGGCGAGGCACGAGATCAACTTGTGGATCATTTCAGAGAATATTCTGGGACAGCCACATTGCACTTCTCCATCGCCTTGTGGCTGAGCACTTTAACTCCCCTTCCCACTCTGCCAAGGACATGAGGGTCCTGGGCCTGCTCCACAGCCAAACACGAGCCACCAGAAGCCTGGAGGAAGAAAGCCTCATCTTCTTCCTTGGGACCCTCCAACCACAGGGGATCATAGTGGAGTTCACCATTTCCCCTAATCCCACTTTATCCCACACCAACCTTCCAAATCAGCACTGCCTTTTTGAATGTTCCTATGTGTCCACCTTTCTTCCTCTCAATCTGGGCCACCCTCCTCTCCGACTATCACTTTCAACCCCACCTTCATCTACCTATTAGATGAACGGAGGAAGCTTAGAAAAATGCCAAGTGTTGCAGTAAGCCAGTGGATTCAGAAAAATGTAGGACCCAGCAAAGGATGACCAAGACACTGAGAAGAAAATCAAAGAGAGCAAAAGCATGCAAACGAAAGAAAAACATGGAGACTGCTGAAAAGCGTCTATCAATGTATGGAAAACATAATAAAAACAAGGTCAAATGTGGAACCGTTGGTGTGCGTTCACGATAATTTATTGCAGAGAACAGAGAAATCGCAGGGAAAAGAAATAGCTTCGTTGTGTCTATCTTCATGGAAGAATATCCAGAAATTCTTCCAGAAATACCAAGTGACCATGGGACTTGTGTAAGTAAATGAACATTATGAACAAATGATCATTCTTATCAGTATTGAGGTCATCTTTGAAAAGAAAGCTGGATTGAGTATTTATAAATCTGACAGACTTGATGGCCTTCATACAAGAATTTCGGAGGAAGCAGCAACAGACATGTTAATTGCATCACGGATTTTCACTTTATTTTCCGACACATTCCCGAAAGGCATTTAGCCAATCTGGATAAGGCAAAGGTTATAAACATTATCCAACATTTTAAGAAAGGATGAAGATAGAGACCTACAGAACTACAGACCAGTAACTTGTCATCCGCAGTTGGGTGTCTATTGGACTCGATTACAAAGAACATGCTACAAGATGTATAGAAGGAAATAACATAACTGGGGAGTGTGGGAATGTATCGATGAAAGAAAAACCAGAAGTGGAAAACTTCGTTTTAAAATGGTTTCAAGGTTATTCTTGGAGACTTACGCAATGAAGAACTAATGGATAACGTATAGTTTGATATTCGTGTGTTTTTTTAAAGAACTTACACAGTAATCTCATAAGAAAAGTTAAAGCAAGAGGTATTGGGAAGAACATATGCAAATGGGAAAGTAAAAATTAGGTTTACATTCATGTGAATGTACTTGGAATATAGAGGATGTAGTGCACCAGTTGAATCGAGTGTTCATGAGGGTACACTTAGAGTATTGTGTATCGTTCGGAGTCCCAATCTAAGAAAGAATGTACTGACTCCAGAGGAACTGCAAAAGGTTTCATCCAGATTAATCCCTAAAATGGCAAGATTATCTGATGTGGAAACTCAGCCTGTGATCTCGAGTTTCAAAACATGAGAGGTGATTGCAGTGAATCTTAGAAACATAGGGGGACTGAATAACAGAGGAACATGGAGAAGTACAAGTAGGCGAGATGAAGGAGAATCCCACAATATTCTACATTGACAAGTAGAACAGAACAATCAGCAAACAGTTAGTGTACATTAGAAACCAAAGGGGCAATTATTGTGTCAAACTGGAGAACATTGATGGATTGCTACATGAAACCATCACATCTATTTTACTTGGGAGAAGGAGGAGGCAGGTACAGAATTCAAGAAGATGGATGGGGAGGATCTTGAACAGATTGATGTCATTTCGAGAAAGGGTTTGAGGCTTTGTTCTGTATAAATTTGGACCAATCTCCATGTCTGAATGAGTTGTATCATAGGAGGCTGTTGAGGTCAAGGGAGGAAAGACCCTGACTGAATATTTTAATTAGAATCTGACCATAGGGGACGTGCCAGAGAACTGGAGAACTGCTAATATGATTCCACTTCACAGTAAGGGTGGGAGAGATAGACCAGGGAACTACAGACGAGCGAGTGTTCGATCACTGTTAAGGAAACTACAGGAGAAAACAGGGAATGAGAAGTTCGAACTCCAATCAGAGTCACAACGTTTGATCAGAGATAATTATCATGACTTTATCAGAAGGAAGTCACATCCAATGGATTTGATATAATTAGTTTGAGGAGATCGATTTTGTAGGAAAGCCTTTGACAAATTTCCACCGGGGAAACTGAAAAATAAAGTAAAACCTCACAATATGAATGATAACTCGAAAAGTTATGATGAAAATTGTCTTAGTGTTAGAAGGCAGAGGGTGGTGGGAGAAGGCTGAGTGTGTGACTGGAGACCAGTGTCCCCTGGTGTACCACAGGGATGAGTGATGTGTCCCTTATTGTTTGTGCCATTCGTAAAAAAAACTATAGCTGTTAATGTGGAGGGGGTTTGGTGGAGAGTGGGGGAGATGTGAAAAGTAAGTGTATGTTTGACATAAAGATTGGCTGGGTGGTTAGCAGCGGGGAGGAAGGCCTAAAGTAACAGGAAGATGCAGATGATTGGTCAGATGGGCAGATCAATGGCAGATGGAATGTAACCCTGATAAATATAAGGTGATGCATTTTGGGAAAAGGAGCCAGACAGGGGAGGACACAATGAATGGCAGCACACTGGGAAGCTCAGATTGTTTTCTCCACACATGCCTGAATGTGACTGGACGGGTCACATTCAGGGCTAGGTAAGAATTGGACCTTGGGTGTTGTGTTTCCTAATCATGGCGTAGATTATAAGAGCAATACAGGGCTTTGGTTCGTCCAAAATGGAATACTGTATATAGTCCTGGGAGCCACATATCAGGAAGGATGTGATTGTACTGGAGAAAGTGCAGAGGTGATTCGCCAGGATGTTCCCTGAGATGGAGCATATCAGCTATGGAGAGAGGCTGGATAAGCTCAGGTTGTTTACTTTCGAGCAGACAAAGCTGAGGGGTCCGTGATTCAGAAGGATAAGATTATGAACGACATGGACAGGGTGGATAGACAGCCGCTGTTTCTTTTAGTCAGTGGGTCAAGAACAAAGGAGCATAATTTTAAAGTGAAGAATTTGAGGTTCAGAGAGGATTTAAACTATTTTTCACCTAGAGGGAGTTGTGTTCTGGGATTACTTCCTGAGAGTGGAATTATCACGAGTAACCTCACAATCATTAAAAAGTACTTGGACGAGTATTTGGAAGTGTAATAACATTTTAGGCTATGGGCCTGCTGTAGGGAAGTGGAACTAATATAGATCGTGCTGTACTTCTGTTGGCACAGAGTCTATGCTCCTGTGAGTGTATGGTGTGAAAGGTCAATTATTGAGCAGTTTAAGGCAGGAATTGACGGCTTTCTTAAGAGTCTGTTCACAACGGTTAAAAGAGTGAACTGTAATAGCTTGTTAAATTATGTCAATGTGAGAAATATGAGAAAACAAGCGCAGTTTCCTTACAGTTTGAAACCAGAGAATAGAAAATTGGAAACAGGGAAATGGCAGAACTATGAAGCCACTACTTCATGTCTGTCTTCACAGAACTTTCAAACAATGCAAGGAAAACCAAGTCTGGTGTGGGAAAATGATAGAGCACATCGAACATAGAACATAGTAAGGAAATGGTTTAGGATAAATTATTGGGACTGAAAGTAATGGTCATAGACTACACTAACATAGATTTATGAAATGGGAATAATATTTGAGAAACAGACTGGGAGACAAATGATAGAGAACCAATGGATGTAAAACACGTGGATTTTCAGAAAAAAATTGGTAACGCTCCAATCCGAGTTTACAAAATCAAATCTGAGTGGATTGGGGCTAATGTATGGCCATGTTTCTAGAATGGGACAGCTGGTATGAAACAGTGAATAGAAGTAAACAGACTCGTCAAGCAACAGCCTGACATTGTCTGTAGGGCATGATTCTGTAAAGTATAAGTCCTTCCACATTTAGTCAAGAAACGTTGGGGACAATTAAACAATTCACTGGAGGAAGAGATTCCACAAATAACCCCTTTCACCATGATGGACGAGCCCAGCACTTCAGTGTATAAAATAAGGCTGATGCATACACAACAATCTTCAGTCAGAAATGCTGAGTGGATGGTTCATCTCAGCCTCCTCCAGTGGTCCACAACCATCCAGTTACCAGTCATCAACCAATTTGATTCAGTCCACGCGATATCCAGAAACGGTCTGAGATACTGAATACTCCAAATGGTCCATACTCTGACAACATTCTGGCAACAGTACTGAAAACTTGTGCTCCATAACTTGCCACTCCCCTAGCCAAACTGTTTCAATACAGTTACAAGAATGACATTTCCCTGGTTTTGTGGAAAATTACCCCAAATATCTCCTGTATATAAAAAGCAGAACAAATCCTATCCGGCCAATTACCACCCCATCAGTCTCCGCTCGATCATCAGTAAAGTAGTGGAAGGTGTCAGTGCTTTTAATCAGCACCTGCTCAGCAATAACCTGGTCAATGTCGCCCAGTTTGGGCTCCACCAGGGCCACTCATCTCCTGACCTCATTACCATGGTTCAAACATGGACAAAAGAGCTGAATTCCAGAGGTGGTGTGAAAGTGATAGCCCTTTAAATCAAGGCTGTATTCCACCAAGTGTGGTATCAAGGGGCTTTACCAACACTGGAATCAATGTGTATCAGGGGCAAACTTCCCGCTGGTTAGATTCATACCTGACACGTAGGAAGTTGGTGATGGTTGATGAAGGTCTGTCAACTCAGCTTCAGGACAAGTCTGTAGGAGTCCCTCGGGCAGTGACCGAAAACTTCTTCAAGTCTGCTTCATTAATGACCTTCCCTCCATTGTAAGGTCAGCAGTGGGGATGCTCGCCAATGATTGCACAATTTTCGGCAACATTTGTGGCTCCTCAGATACTGAAGCAGTCCATTTTCAAATGCGACAAGATCTGGACAGTATCCAGGCTAACAAGTGGCAAGTAATATTCAGGCCACGCAAATGCCAGACCGTGACCATCACAAATAAAATACAATCTAACCTGCTCCTTGGCATTCAATGGTGTTACTATCACTGAATCCCCCAGTATCAAAGTCCTGGTGGGTAATCATTGCTCAGAAACTCACTGGTCTCACCACACAAACACAGTAACTATAACAGCAGATTAGAAGCTAAGAATACTGCGGCGAGTAACTCACATCCTGACTTCCAAACGTCTGTCCATCATCCACAATGCATAAATCAGAAGTGTGATGGAAGACTCCCAATTGGCCTGGATGAGTGCAGCCGCAACAACACTCAAGAAGCTTTACACCATCCGGGACAAAGCAGCCAGTTTGACTGTCCCTTCATCCACAATGCTCCACCATCAACGCTCAGCAGCAGCATCAGTGTTTAACTATCTACACGCTGCAATGAAATGACTCACCAAAGATCCTCAGAGACCATCTTCCCAACTCACGACCAAATCTATCTAGAAGGAAAAAGGCTGCAGATGTATGGAAATGCTGTCATCTTCAGGTTCCCCTCCAAGCCATTCACAATCCTGACTTGAAAATATATCACCGCTCCTTCACAGTCACTGGGTCAGAATCCTGGGATTCCCTCCCTAATGGCATTGGAGGTCAACAGCAGCAGGTGGACTGCAGCGGTTCAACAAGGCAGCTCACCACCACCTTATCAAGGGCAATTAGGGACAGGTAATAAATGCTGGCCCAGCCAGTGACTCCGAGATTCACGAAATAAATAAATAGAAATTAACAGAGGAAGTTTGCTGAGGTGTCGCAGGGATCGGTGTTTGGGGCCCAGCTGTTCACATTTGGTTACTGGAATCAGATACAATATATCCCAGCCTGCTGACAGCACTAACGGATGTGGGATTGTGAGTGGGTGAGGAGGATGTAAAAAAGCACCAAGAAGACTTAGACAAGTGGTATGAATGACAGAGGGACAACAATATGGATAGAGGTGACAGTGTGCCCTTTGGTGAAAATGATAACTTGGCAGCCTACCAATCTGAAAGCGATTGGTTGAAACATGTTGATCTACAAAGGGACGAATGTTCCGGTTTGTTGTTTCCTTCTGCGTAAACCTCTGAGTCCCCTGCAGTGCAGTGAGTTCTGCAACTAGATGTCAATACTGGGCATGGAAATTGGCACGCTGCCCAGTGTACACAGACCCACCAAGTGGGGAGCTGCAACACTGAAAAGGATCTGCATTTCCCTGTACACCGGACGCTGAAAGTAATATTGCAGTAACAGAAAGCAGTGAGGAAAAAAAAATGGTGTGTTGATCTTCATTTCAGGGGGATGTGAGTCCAGAAGTAAGGGTGTCTTATTGCAGCTGTAAGTGCCTGGTGAGATATCATCCCGAACATTGTGCAGTATTGTGTGTAGTTTTGGTCTCCTTACCTAATAAAGAGCAAACTTGACATTGAAGGAGAGCAGTGAAGGATTACCAGACTGATCTCTGGGATCACGTGCTTGTTGTGGGAGCAGAGATTGGGGAGACTGGGCCAGTATTCCACAGGGTTTAGGAAAATGAGTGGAGATCTCAGTGAAATGTACAAAACTTTCACAGGGTGAATCAGATTGGAAGCAGGTCACTCTGCATTGAGATGAGAATAAATGTCTGCACTCACAGACTGGTGAACCTGGGGAATTCGCTCGCACCTGGAAACCGAGACATTGATTATAGATAAGGATTTAGAGACAGTAAAGGGATGGTGGGTGAACAGGAATACGGTGTTGAAATGAAGGGCCAACCATCATTACTTTGAATTGGATAGCAAACTCAATGGACCAAACGTACTACTGCACTTCCTATTTTATAGCTTCCCAAGGTTTCTCACATTAAGGGATATGTACATCGTGTGGGGTAAGTGCATTGAGGAGATTTTTTTCATGAACTAGAATGGGGGAGGCTCAATGTGTTGAATGACTTACTCCTTTCCCACTCTTTCTGTGCAGTGGGTTGGAAAGCTCTGTAAATGTTGTCACAAGCTCTCAGATGTTAGGAAGGGGGTCTCTACAGAGTCGACAGGACTGTGTTCCCATTCCCTTTTCCGACACTGATGCTGAGGCCGGGTGTTCTGTCCGGTTTCATCCTTTCAGACCTCGCAGTAGTTTGATACAAATGAGTGCTTTGCTTGGGGTTCAGAGACCATTGAAATGTTTATCACATGTCAGGGTCTTTGGAGTCACTTTTAGGCCAGTCCAGGAAGTCATTGGAGATTCACTTCCTAAAAGTACATTGGAGACGGAAATTCTGTTTACAATCGATATTGGCTTCAAGGTCACTGTTACTGATCCCAGATTTTAGATCTCGATATTTTATTAATTGTCTTTAACTTCCACCCACTGTCGGAGCATGAGCCTGGTCTGGATTAGTAATCCAGTGACATTTCCACAACAGCACCATCTCCACATGGGGACCAATTTGAAACCACACTGAACAGGTTGTTTCTGTGCTGTTTGCCAGCTCTGTCAAAAAGAACTCCAACCAATTTGACTGTCGTGATGGGACTGAGGGGATGGTAATTGGTCAGATTGTAATTATTCCCCTCTTAGGGGACGGGACATAGCTGAGTAATTTCCCACACTGCCAGGGAGGTGTCGGAGTTGGAGCAGGAATGAAACAGGTTCCCCAGGGACACAGCTTGTTGTGCAGCACAAGTCTTCAGTCCTGTTGCAGAAATGGTGTCAGGGCTCATTGCCTGTGTCACATCTAGTCTGTTCAGCTGTTTCTTCATGTCACGTGCGGCAATTGAAATTGGTTGAAGACTAACATCTGTGATTCTGTGGGCATCATGATGAGGGGGAGGTTTATCATCGACTCAACACTTCTGGCAGAGGATGGTGCAGATGAAACATCCTTCTCTTTTACTCTGATGTGCAGGTCCGTTCCATTATTTAGGATGGGAATGTTTGTGGAGCCCTCGCCTCCCGTCATTTGTTTAATCGTCCATCACCATTTTATGACTGAACGTGACAGGACTGCAGGGCTTCGTTCAGATCTGTTGGTCAAGTCCGGTCTCTTTAATGAGTTAGCATCAGCTTAAGGTTCATGTGATTCTGACTCTGACATGTTCACCCACACTCGTCACTGAGCCATGGATGGGGTGATGGTAATGACAGACTGAAGTGTTACCCTGGCAAAAAGTTACAGGTTGTGGTTGAATGCAGGCCTGCTTCTCCTGCTGCTGTGGTCTACAGCACTACATGAATACGCAGTTTCGATCTGCATTACCTGCAATGCAATTCTGCTGTCTATTCCCCAATTCTCACTGAGACCCATTCACCATCAGCCCTGCACTCAGTGACCTAACCTGGTTTCTGATGTGGAAATACTTCAATTTTCAAACTCTCATTCTGCTGAGGGTCTGAGTCCCCGGATCTTGCTTCCAATCTGATACATTCCGCAAAAGCATTTAACTGATCTTAATTCACTTGAATCATTTTCCTTGAGAAATACCATCTTCTGTGTTTAAAGTAAATGTGTTTCCTCTGATGCTCCCCATGACCATGATTAAGAGCTCTGTGGTGTCAGTGATGCCAGGCTTATGTAGTTTCAGAGCCAATGAATTCTCTGGATTCACAATCATTTTCACCACATTGTATGTTTTCTCTTTTGGTTTGATGCCTTACCACTCATGGCTGCCTTGTCCTCCCATGAGTATGTTTCATCTTCTTGGGGTTGCATTTCTGGTATTATCTTCCGAACTATCCCCAGATCCTCCTCCCATTGCTGCTCCATGATCTTTCCTGTTCAGCTCCCCTTCCAATTAACTCTGGCCAGCTCCTCCCGCATGTCTTGTTAGTTACATTGCTTAATTATAACCACATTACATCTTGAAGAGAGGATTAGATATAAACTGAAAGAGTGAGTTTTGAGAGATGGGACACGAAGAATAATCGGTGGATTTCTTAACTAGATACAAAGGGAGAACGAGAGAGAGGATATAGATCTGGAGATGTGAAAAATGAGAAAACTACATTGTCGAAAGAAATAGATGAACATTCCCCAATGGTTTGGCAATGCCTGTGTGCTGTGGTCCTTGGTACAGTGCATGTACAACAGAGTGATATGTTCGAATTCTGAGTCTGATGCCAGAATATTTATCTCCGGTTATATGACAGACACTAGCTTTGGAAAGAACCCAACAGGCCAATATATTGAAGGGGATTAACTGAAATAATTTTGGACACTAGAATCAAGAAATTGGAGCACTCATCCTGGTAAGAATGAGAGAGTAGAGTAGGGAATTCCAGAAAAGAAGGGAACGTTGAGAGGATCAAATCATGTTTTAATGTTTTATCAAATTTATACATCATATGCATCATTTTTCGTTAACTGTGTCACTGTTGTTCATTTACAATGTGTTGTGCACATGTGAAAATTGCTACTTAACGGCACACAAACATTGATTAAACAGTGTGTATAAAATCACTTTTCGAACATTGAAACTGTCCTGTTGTCGTGTTATGAGGATACATGAACACCAACTGGCCACCAAAAGACATGACGCACTATCACTATGTTCCATATATACAGACAAAGAAAGGCACCACTTTGACTGGGACAAAGCACACACACATGTTAAGACACGCAAGGACCTTCTTAGAGGAATGGCGTTCTAACCAGAAGTCCATCAATAAACGGATCAATTTAGATCCTGTCTATATTGTCTTGTAAAAATAACCGGAAATGACATCACCCACATTAAGAAACCATGACCTATAAATAGAGTGGCGGGACATACCACCAGAACTTCAACGGAGAATCTCACTGATGATGTCATCTAGTCATGGTGACGAAACTTCTGAAATCAAATCTTCAAGCTCAGCGTGCTAACTTGCAGCGATATAAATTTTTACTTTTTGTTTATTAGTGGAATTTAGGAGTTCTATGTCGCTTACGTTTTAACAGATTATGATGTGAGGTGAGCTTTTCTGGTTGTGTGGTTGTAATTAACAGAGGGATTCGACATTGATGTCATAACAGTTTTGCGGTTTTGCCGTATGGGATTTGGACAAACCTATTCAGATTTGGGGTACAAAAGGTCCCAGGAAATTCCAACTCATTGCAATTAGCGACTTTGATCTTCAAATATAACCAGTGGGAAAATACGTTTAATTTTGTTGCTTGTGGTTGATTAAATCAAAAGTGAGGGAAATGGCTTTTAACATTACTAAAGAGGTTCGCAAATTTTCCAAGGAAGTTTAGAAGGACAGAATGAGGACATTTTTTAGAATTAGCAAATAGGTTGGAATTGAGTTTAACCAGGGAGAAAAGGGAAGCTGAAATTGTTATGGAGTTGGTCAATCACTTTGATGTACCAGACAAATAGGCAACTGCAGTGGAGTTAGAAAAAACCTAAATTGCAAATTTGGCAACTGGAGATAGAAGATAACTAAATGGAAGGAAATAGAGAGAGAAGAAAGAGAAAGAGACGAAAAAGAAAGAGAGAGAGGATTTGAATTTCAGAAGTTGGGAATTAGACAAGAAAGTTAAGTTAACAGGATGGAGATGAAGGGAGAACATAGGGATGTATACAACTATGTTAATAACTTGCCATATTTCGGTGACAAAAATGTCAAAACCTTTTTTATTTCATTTGAAAAATATGGCTAGTCAGATGACGTGTCCAGTGAACTTGTGGGTAATGCTAGTTCAGACTAACCTGGTGGGCAGATCTGGTGAGGTATGTGCAGCGCTATCAGATGAGGGTCAAGAGATTATCAAGATGTCAAATTGGATATTTTGTATGGTTATGAATTGGTACTAGAAGCATATAGACAGAAGTTCAGAAAAATAGAGACGGAAACAGATCAGTCTTATACTGAGTTTGAAAGAAGTAATCACAGTCATTTTGATAGGTGGGTGCTGGCCTTAAAAATGGATAAGACCTGTGAGGCTTGAAGGGAGATTAATTTGCTGGAGAATTTAAAAGACTCACTTCCAGAGATAGTAAGAATTCATGTGAATCTACCGAAAGTTCAAGAAGTGAGAAGCACGGCAGAAAGGGCAGGTAAATATGCACTGGGGCATGAGATGATGTTTAGCTTCTGGCAAGATTTTCATCTTCTGAGGGATAGAAATTGGGAGAAGGGAAGATCACACATTACAAAGCGAACAGTAGCGCACAATACTTTACCAAAGGTGAAGACAGAAGCCCAAAGGGGTTGACGGGTGGTGAAAGGCCTCAGGTGTTCTCACTATAAGGGAGTAGAAAACATAAAATGACAGTGCCGATGGTTTAAGAAGGGCACTGGGAAAAGTTGGTTTCACTCCAGCAAACTGGGACACACCGTGCTGGGCGTTGAATGAAGGCAGTTTGGGAAAAGATATGGTAGAAGAGGCTAAGCCCAGTGGAATTAGTGAAACTGGTAATGGCGACCCCAAGTAGAGCCGAGGAGCTGCAGGAGAGTGCACAGCCGAGTCAAGAGCTGAGTATGGAGATAGTAACTGATCTCTGAAAGAATTCGTCTCTGTCGATAAAGTTTACTCAGAAAGAACAGGGGGAGAAGGACAAGAAGTTAAAATTTTGTAAGATTTAAGATCTGCTCAGACTCTAATCGTTGAGAAGTGAGGCGCCAGAAAAGCACAACAGATCAAGCAGCATCCGAACAGCAGGACAATTGAATATCAGGCAGAAACCCATCGTCAGGAATGTTGTGGGGGGACAAGGGGGCTGAAAGATAAATATGAGGGTAGTAGCTGGGCTGCTGGGAGGGTCACTGGGAAGACAATAAGAAGATGTAGGTGTGAGTGATAGTGATATGTCGGAAAGGAGGGTGGAGTCGATATGTGGGAAGGAAGATGGCCAGTTAGGGAAGTTCAGGAGGGCAGTGCTAGGTTGAACGGATGGATCTGGGAGAGGTTGGTGGAGAGGAGATTTGGAATTTGGTGAAGTCAACTTTGATGCTGTACAGTTTGAGGGTTCCAGCTGTCCTACCACCGATAGGTGTCCTATCACCCTCCTGTCCGATCTGTCACCATCACACCCCACCAACATCTACCTGTCGCCTTCCAAGCTCCCTTCCACTCAGCTCCACCCCACCCTCCTATTTATTTCTCAACCTCCTTCCCCATCCCTTACCCCCCACTTTCCCGATGAAGGATTTATACCTGAAACATTAACTCTCATGCCACTCGGATGCTGCCGACGTGCTGTGCTTTTCCAGCCCCACACTTTACAACTCTCATCTCCAGCATCTGCAGCCCTCAATTTCTCTCGGCCGCTAATACTAAGAGATGAAAGTATTTTCACTCTTTCTGGCATGTTACTCAAGAGTGTGATAATTTGTCGAATGGGGACAGAAATTAAGCATTCCCTTGTGTAACATCAGGATGGAATGCCAAATCAAGATAAGGGATGTAACAGTGACAGTGAGTAACAGAGTGTCAGTTCTTGGAATACGATTTTTGTTTTTGGGAACGATTTAGCAGGAGGCGAGGTGGGAGACGCACCCCTTGTGGTGGAGAAGCCAACAGAAGTCTAGGGAATTGGGGTGTTAAAAGAAAAATACCGAGGAAACTTTCCAGAGTGTAGTAACAAGATCCCACTGTCATAATTTACAGCAGGAAGGAAAAACGAAAGAAAAAGACAAATGAATTGATGCTCAGTGAACTGACACCCTGTTTGATGTGACGGTTCAGGAAAAACCTGAATAGGCAGAGGATCAGGCAGAGGTGTTTAGTCCAGAAAGGCTAATGGACTTACAACAGATATATACTCACACATTCACACACACACATACACATGCATACACACAGAAAAGGAATCAAAATATATTGTTGAACGTTATTAACTTAAAGATAGAATCCTAAAATTAAAATGGAGACCCGGATAGGTTACTGCAGAAGGGAAATGGGCTGAAGTACAGCACATTGTGTTACCTGTAGCGTACAATGTTATGGCTAGCACATAAACTAATTGCAGGCGGTTACCTAGGTGTACAGAAAACTCAAGCTAAGGTACACAAGGATTTCTAGTGGCCTGGAATGCACAAGGACGTGTTTTTTCTTTGCACATGACATACATACCAAATAGAGGTAAGTAACAGGCAGTAATAAAACCAGCACCTTTCTGGCCAATTACTGCATTCAAATAACATTTCACGTGGGTTATGATTAATTGTGTAGCTTCCCTTCCTAAAATAGAAGTGGAAAACTATATTTGCTGACCATAATGAATGTGTCTACCAGATTTCCAGAGGCAATTCCATTACGGAATGTTAAGATAAAACGGGAGGTGGAGGGATTGGTAGCTTTCTTTACTCGCTGTGGGCTAGGCCATAAGATTGAGTCAGACCAAGGATCTTAGTTTACCGCTCAGCTGTTTAAGGAAGTCATGGATATGTTCAGCATACAGCAGTTTAAATCAAGAGCGTCAGATCCTGAATCCCAGGGATCCTTGGAAAGTTAGCATCAGACGCTGAAGACCATGTTAACAGCGTACTGTTATGAATACCCGAATGAATGCAATAAAGGTGTGCCATTATATTGTTTGGCATTAGAGATGCCCCAAATAAATCTACTGACTTGACTTCCTTTGAGTTAATATTCGTACATGAAGTGAGAGGTCCTTTGAAATAATTAAATATAAATTGACAGGACCGAAGTCGGAAATCTCACACTTGGATTCTGTGTATGAGGTGAAGGAGAGAGTAGCTAGAGTAGGTTAGTTTCCTAAATACTATATCTGAATAGTATCTGAAGAGCACAACATAGAGTGAAGCAGGTGGCAGATAAAAACTCTGAAACTTTGAGGATATCCCGTGGGGATGACGTATTAGTATTGCCACCAGTGGTAGGTAATCCCTTCAAAGCCAGGTTTAGTGGCCCCTTTCAAATTAAAAAAAAATGTGGAGTCAGTTAATCTATCTAGTAAAGATACTGGAGATGACAAAATCTTTTATCGACTATTTTATATGGATGAATAATGCTCCAGACACATTTATCACTCAGGAACAGAGCTGTGGCCAGATGAACAAATTGTGCAGTTTATCTGTATGATGTGGTGATCTTTTGCAAGTGATTAAAAGCTCACATGTTACAGTTGACAGATCATGTTGAACAAGAAGCAAACTTGGTAATAAACTTAAAGAAAACAGAATTCGCGAAGGCAGAGGTGACGTTCTTGGGACATTACATTGGACATGGGAGGTTGACCCCATGGAACACAAAGAGGAATTTCCACAACCATCCTCGAAGAAAGAGGAGCTTCGATTTTTGGAACTGAGTGGATTCTATCAGAAGTTCGTTCCAAACTTCAGTAGCGTATGGGCACCACTGATGGATTTATTAAAGAAGAATATAGAATTGTGTTGGTCAGAACAATGCCAGGAGGCATTTGTGAATTTTAAAGCAGGATTAATCACCGCACCCGTTTTAGCTACACCAACTATTCTGAAACCCTTTGAAAATTATGTTTGATGCTCAGGATACCGGGGTCGGAGATGTATTGATACAGAAAGATGTTGATGGAACTGAATTGCTAATTGGCTACTTGTCGAAAAAACTCAATATCCACCAGAAAAAAAAGATACAAAATCTCCATTATTGAACAAGAATGATTAAGTTTCACACTGGCCTGACAATATTTTAATGTGAATATGACAAACAAATTGTCGGAGATGGTTGTGGACAATGACAAATCTCTCGCATTTTTTGGAATCGTTAAAGAGCAGAATATGAGAATATTTCATTGGAGTCTTACCTTACCGACTTTAAACTTACAAAATGTACATGCTGCGGTTCCTACAATGTGATAGCAGATGTGTTATCGCGGAGTTAAAGGAAAAAGTGTAGATAAGATTTACCTTATTCCAGTGTTATAATGGTGTGCAGAATTAATATGAATGACATAACTGAGATTAATACATTTGTATTTCATAAAATCGGGATTAAGAATTAGAGGAGAAGAAATGTAGTAATCTTTTCATTCTGCTGGTTCACTTTACTTTCTGAAGCGGGGAGATGTTGTGAAGCCAAAAACATGTAGAGTACTTTAAAACAGAACGGGTTTTGCCGAATAGAAAATAAAGTCACAAATGCCAGCTAAAGGTCAAACTGTTCCACATGTCACCATCAGCTGAGAAATGGATACCTGAGTTTTGGTTGCTGTTTTGACAGCCATTCAAATGCAATCAAAGACTTTAAATAACGCTCAGGATACCAGAAACCAACAAAATTTGAATATTATTGTTTGGACACCTGGTAAGCCACCAAATTATGAGAATTCCTATATCATGGGGAGTATACATACCCAGCATTTTGAACACTGGTGGGAGAGCTACTGCCATCCAACAGCAGATCAACTACTGTAGAGCAGGAGTGCTAACTGGCCATCTCAAACACTTTCTATCAAAGACACATGTTCATGTAAACCTACTTGCAATTAAAAAAATGACCCGGGGAGATCAGCAGCTGGAAGAGTGAACACAGCGGAGAAGATAGAGACGGTGTGGTCTTGAGATTTTAATGTTTTATATGTGGGCTGTTGCAACCGCATATTTTTACTGAGTTGGAGTCAGATAGGAAGTACCTAAGAAAAGAGGGGCTTGTATTTGTCAATACTGGTTGTATAGTGTTCACTATTAAAGTTCCGAAACAAACTTGTTAATTTTTGTTTAAATAGTGGAATATAGGAGATCGGTGTCACTCATATTTTAACAGATTACGAGGGGTGAGGCGAGCTTTTCTGGGTGTTTGGTTTTAATTAACAGAGGGGTTCATCTTCACCTTGTAAATGTTCATCCACGTTAGCCCCATTTCCCTGCAGTTGGCCCATATCCTTCCAGTCCTTTCCTATCGACATATTTATCCAAATGCATTGAAATGTTGTTAATGTTGTTAATGTACACCCCCCCCCCCGCCCCCCACCAACCACATCTGCTGGCAGTTCATCCATGTACCAGCCCTCTGTGTAAAGAAGTGGCCACTCAGGTTCCCTTTTATTCCTTCCCCTCTGACCTTAAACTGATCCCCTCTAATCATCGATTCTGTACACCTTGGAAAAAGACTGAGAGCATTAACCCTATCCATGCCCCTCGTGATTTTATACAGCTCTATAAGGACTCCCTCAGTCTCCTACACTCTAAAGAAAAGGTCCTAGCTTGTCCAACCTCTCCCTATAACTCAGACCATTGGGTCCTGGCAACGTCTTTGTAAATTTCTTCTGCACTCTTTCTAATTTCATAACATCCTCCCGATAACAAGGTTACAAAAACTGAATACAATACTCCAAGTGCGGCCTTACCGAAGTCCTGTGTAAGTGCAACATAACTTCCCAACTTCTTTCCTCAATGACCTGATGAAGGCCAATGTGCCAAAAGCCTTCTTCACTGCCCTGTCAACCTGTGACTCTACTCTTAGAGAACCGTGCCCGTGAAAACCAAGATATCTCTGCCCACTGCAATTCTTAAGACCCTCCCATTCACCGTGAAACTCCTACCTTGACTTGAGTTTCCAAAATGCAAGACCTCACTCATCTACATTACATTCCATTTGCCATTTCTCAGCCCACTTCCCCACCTAATTCAGTCCTGCTGCAATTTCTCATAAAGTTTCTCACTGATCTCGCTACCACTTATTTTAGTCTCATCTGCAAACTTACTAATCATGCCCTGTACATTCTCAACCAAATCATAGTTAACAAACAGCAATGGACACAGCCTTCAATCTGACCATCATCCTTCCACTAAACCCTCTGCTTCCGACCAGCAACCCAACTGTGTTTCTGATTGGACAGTTCCCCCAGCATTCCACGTGAAGGAACCTTCCAGAGCAGCCTGCCATGTGGAACCTTATCAAAGGCCTTACTGAAATCCATAGAGACTAAATTTACAGCTCTGTCCTCATAAACCTTCTTGGTCACTTCATCAAAGAACTCAAACAAATTTGGGAAGCATGATCTCCCACTCACAAGTCTATGCTGACTGCTCCGAATCAAACCCCGTGTAAGTAATGGGTGCAGTCACTGGTATGCGTTCCTTCATTGTAAGATGATTCGAGTACATAAGTAAAGCCATCTTCCTGCTGTTGTAGAGCTTTGCTGAGAGAGCATTTGGGACACTCTCTACAGATTTGATCTCCTTTGTAAGGAATGATATCCTTCCCACAGATACAGATGGCGGTATCATGAGGGTAAAGTGAAAAACCTGAGAGTTTAATCTGCAGAGCTGTAAAATCTGAAATGGTGATGCCGAAACACCAGGTGTAGCAGGTATATTTCCAAAAGACACATTGATAGGGTGAGAAATTCAATACTTTACTCAGGATTGATTGGTGTGATTTATTGTCACGTGCACCTCAGTACAGGGAAACACTTTATTTATGAACAGAGGTGGCAGACAGATCATAGTGTGGAAATAGACTTGGACAGAGTAAGGCATACACGATACACTGCGCAAGACAAACACTCGACAAGATCAGCATGAGCAACATCAGCATTATTGGAATACAGAGAGTCGATTCATCAGTCTAACGTGACTTTCCTAATAGTTTATATGCCTAAATTAACTCTCCCCATGTTATTGTGCTGTTGGCGTGTTAACCCGGACTGAACGCCATGTTGTTCACAATCCCCAACAACAACCACAATACCTTCGATCTGAAACAGGTAGCCATTCCCACCAGCTTCCGCCCTACATAGAGAATACCAGGCTGGATTCTCGGAGATGGAAGGTGCCTTCTTGAGACTTCACACAAGACATATGGCTTCCCTCCTCAACACTAGAAAAACTTGTTAAGGTCCCACGTGTTTATCATGAGCAACAGAGCCAGGAGGAACAAGGTGGAGCAGTCTGTCTGTGCACTACTGTGCATCTGCTCCACTTGTTCATCATGTTGGAGCATCAATCTGGAGACAGCGAGGAATGCCGATGCTGGAGATTGTAGTAGACAGTAGATTGCTGGAAAAGCACAGATGGTCAGGCAGCTCCGAGGAGCAGGAGAATCCACGTTTTGGGCATAAGCCATTCATCAGGAATCAGCATCAATAACCTCATTCTGTCCATTTGCAAGTGCGTTTAGGGGGGGATGGCCTCCTCCTGTTCCTGTGTAAGAGACTGAAGGAGCTGAATGGCCTCATCCTGTTGCTGTGGAAGTGGCTTTAGGAGCCGAATGGCCTCCTGCTGTTCCTGTGTAAGAGACTCAAGGGTCTGAATGGCTTCTTCCTCTTCCGATTGGACAGGACCAAGGGCCTGATTGGGTTACCCCTGGTTCCTGTTTGACAGCTCAATATACTGACAAGTGTGCTGATGCTGCAGGATTTGAGAGGTTATTTTGTCCTGGTTTCTTTTTCAGAGAGAGATTGAATGATCGTTACCAAGCTGGCTAGTTAAGGACACTGAGTAAACAGCAAGGGAGGCCTTGGGTTAATATTAATGCAGCCTGAATGGGTGTGGCTCTCACATATTACGATCTCTGGGTTTTGGTTTCTCAGTAGTATCAGAAACTATTGGGGTCTCCACAGAGTTGGAATCTTCAGTGACTATCTCCTGGCTGCCACTCTCTCTGAATATTCTCTTGGTGATGTTTTTAATTCCCAGATTAGAGAAATGTTTGTGACAATCTGTATCTGAATTTTCCTTTCTGCCAGGGGCTGTGTTTATGGGATTTTCCTATATTGGCACAGTTCATTAGTAATAGTTCCTAGATTTGTTATTCAGTTAACTTGTCTAATAGAATTATGTTTTTCTAAATTCCTCTTTCTTTGCTTTCATTTTATCTTTCCCGTTTCAATAAATAGTGTTTAGCTTCACACCGAGTAGTTTGACCCGTCACATTGCATCTGGAACAGTCACTTTATATTCCCTTTAAAATTAAAAAAAGAGTCTAGGTTACCGCCTTGAAATATTTTCGAGGGGCTCTCGTGTGGTCCATCACATTAGACTCCTTCTCTTCCTGAGTAATAGGCTGGAAGCACTGAATGGGCTGTCCCTGTTCTTCTCCAATAGTGTCAATGGACCGAACGACTTCCTCATATTCCTGTGAAACTAGCGTGAGGAGCTGAATGAACTCTTATTTTACTGTGGCAATGTTCAGTGTCAGGCAGTGCTGATAGATAAATCTTACGGACCATTTAACAGCACAAGTCTCAATGGAGCCTGGGACTTGCTGCACATGGATACAGACTAGTTCAGGAGCTGACAGGGGTACAAAATGTTCTGAACATTGTGGAATCTTCAGTGACCATCCCTACTTCTGATCTAATGGTGGGGAGGGTGGGGGCGGGGAGACATTGATGAAACAGCTGAAGCTGTTTATCAAGAGGAAGCTACCCTGAGGATCCCGCACAGAGGTGACCCAGGACTGAGATGATGACCATGTTCCTTTGTGCCATGTTTGACCTAAACACTGGAGAGTTTACTCTGATTCCCATTAAGTCCAGTTTTGTTAAGCTCCTTGATGTCAGCAGACATCAACCACTGCCTTGATATCAGGGCCAGTCATTTGTACCTGAACCCTTGTCTCAACCTCTTTTGTTCATATCAATAAACCATGATATAGGAGCACCAAGTGTTTTCTTCAAACAGGTGGTATTGAATATCAGGATTTCTGTTCTCAAGAGTGGTGGGGAGCAAAATGACTAAAAGTATTTGAAGAAAAGGTAGATGGATATTGATCTGTCAGATAGTTGAGGGCAATGATGAATTGGGTATGAAAGAGGATTTGAGACAGAGAGCAGATCAGTCATGATCTTAGTGAAGGGCAAGGCCAGGTTTGGGGAGTGAATGAGCTGTTCCTGTGTCTTATGTTCTCACATTCTGTTCTTGGAAAGTTATTGGGTGTTATTTTCATGAATGTCTGTTATGGAATGTTGTAGGCAGGGAGACCTGAGGATTTTGTGAGCCATCTCTGTGTGAGGTATGTGGGCTGTGTTCACAGGGAATCTGGGTCTAAACATGACCAACAAATGGAGCACAAGTTGCAGAGAGGGGAAGCTCTGTAAAGAGAGATGAGGGGCCTCTTTCATACCTGTGCCTGGATTTTCCAATTGCATTTCCCAAATCACTTCAAAGCGTGTGTGACAGTCTTGAGAGGCTGAATGGTCTCCTCTGTTTCTGTGCAACAGGTTATAGGAGTAAGTGGCCTCCAACCTCTCCCATCTCGCAGGTCTGCGGGACTGGATGGAATACAGAAACATGGGACTGAGGAGCAGGAGTGGGACATGAGATAATTTGAGCCTTCTCCACCAGACACTAAGATTATGTACACAGCCCCACTTTCCTGTCTGTATACTATTACCCGTGACTCACTTCCCTGTCAAATATTTAACTAAACAGCTTTCAATCCATGTGAACATAGAGGCACGATAAACCTCCAGTGAAGAGAATTCACACTTGAAAGGTCCTTTCAGAATATTTCGGCATCCCTCTCATAGAATCTGACAGTCATGCAGAATGGAAACAGACCCGTTAGTCCAATCTGTTCACTCCAATAAGATATCAAATCTGACCTAGTCCCATTTGCCAGCATTTGGCCAATATCCCTCCTCTTTCAGATACATTTTAAATGTGCGATTCTAACCACTTTCACCACTTCCTCTGACAGCACTTTCTGTACACACCCCACTCTCTGTGTGAAACATTTACCTTCAGGTTCATTCTAAATTATTCGTCCTCTCATTTGCAAACTATGCCCTCTTGTTCTGGACTCCCCTATCTTGGGGAGTAGAACATGGGTGTTCAGAATATCCATGCCTCTGATGATTCTATAAACTTCTATAATATCACCCTTCAGCCTCTGACACTCCAGGGGGAAACACCTCAACCTAATCAACCTTTCCCTGAAGCTCAAACCTCCAGTTCTGCAACTGAGTTGTATGCAGTTTTCTTAAAGTGGCCTCACCAACCTCCAGTTCAGAGGCACCATGCCACCACAACTCCTATACTCAATGCTCTGACTGATTAATGCAAATGTTCGAAATGTGTTCTGCACCACTCTGTCTACCTGCGACTCCACTTTCAAGGAACTATGTACCTGCAGCCCTATGTCCCCTTGATCCACAACACGCCCCAGGACCTTACAATTAAGTGTATAAATTCTGCCCTGATTTGTCTTTCCAAAATGCAAAACTTCGTATTTATCTAAATTTAAATATATCTGTCACTCTTTGCCCATTTGTCCCATCTAATTGTGGTCTCGTTGTACTCTGAGATAATCTACTACACCACCTTTCTGATGTAATCTGTAACCTTACTAACTATGGCCCCAATATTCACATCTAAATCCTTTACATAAATGATGAAATGCAGTGAAGTCAGTACCGATTCTTACAGCACACTGCTGCTCACAAGCCTCCCGTCTGAAAAATATCCCTCTTCCTTCAAACCAATTGTGACTAGCTTCTTCTGTATCTCGTGTGACCGAACCTTACTCATCTGCCTACCAATCGGAATGTTGTGAACAACTTACTGAGGTCCATGTAGACAATGTCTACCAAACTGCCTTCATCAATCTTCCTTGTCACCTCTTCATAAAACTCAATCAAATTAATGAGACATGATTTCCCATGCAGAAAGCCACGTTGATAACCCCGATCAGCCCTTGCCTTCCCAAATGTATGAGCTGAAAAATGTGTTGCTGGAAAAACACAGCAGGACAGGCAGCATCCAAGGAGCAGGAGAATCGGCGTTTCGGCATAAACATGTATGTAAATCCTGTCCCTCAGAATCCCCTAAAACAACTTACCCACCACTGACATCAGGCTCAACGGTCTATAGTTCCCCGACTTTTGGGGTCACTGCTTCCTTTTCCATTCCCAATGCTCCATTGCTCACAATGCATGTCAAATGTAACCAGGCCGGTGATATGGCCGATGAAATCGGTCTCAGACTGGGTCAATGTCAGTTTTAGCAACAAGTCAGGTTAGTTTTTATAAATCTGGTCAAATAGCACCTTTATGATCCAGAGCAATGTTACTCAAACTGTGATGGAAAGATGAATGGCAAACTGTTTGGATATTGCAAATAACAAATTGATATTTCCCTTTCTAAAAACACTGACACACACCCACACACACACCCACCCACACACACACACACACACACACATACAGACACACACACACACACACGCGTAAAATCTCTGCAATGTCAAGTAGAACGTGCTTTGTCCATATATTATTGTAACTCATGACAAAAGGCAAAATTGAGAGATGGTTCAAAATGTTATTTTGCTTCTGAAGACATTCTACTCACACAAGCTGCGAGCAACGGGACTTCATCCTGGAACAATTGGATTTGGCTGAATTCCCTTTGCATTAGGCAGTGAAGAGATTCCAATGAATTCTCGCCTGGGATCGCCCAAGGGTATCACAGTGGCTCAGTGGTTAGCACGGCTGCCTCACAGCACCAGGGCCTTGCGTTCGATTCCAGACTCGGGTGACTATTTGCGTAGAGGTTGCACGTTCTCCCCTTCTGATGATTGCTCCAGTTTCCTTCCACAGTCCAAAGCTGTGCTGGTTAGATGGATTGGTCATGATAATTTGTCCGAAGTGTTCAGGGGTTTCTAGGTCAGGTGCATTGGTCGGGGTAAATATAAGGGAGCGAGCCTGGGAAGGTTGGTATGGACGTTTTGTGCCGAAGGGCCTGTTTGCACACTGTAGGGATTCCATAGAAATAAGAATGGTAACGATGACTGTAGATTTTTTGTTTTAGCTCGCACACATTGCGGTCATGAGGAACAATGAAGGAGAGAGAGTGTAATCGGCCGTTCCTTCTCAGGCAGATTACATTTTCTCTCTCTCTGAGCTTAATTACACAGTAATGTCATCCTCTCCCAAACTGGATCATGTGAGGTCTCCTTGTACATTATCCAAACTATGTCTCCATCACATTCCCTGTTCCATGTAGGTGCATCATTGCTGCTGTCATACACAGTGCCATATTCTTAGCAGAAAATGGTCTAGGTTTATATGAAGATATGTTTATATGTTGCTGCATCATTAAAAAATAAAATGTTTAATGTATTCAGAATATTTTGTTAAAATCAATGCATTTTGCAAAAAATACAGAAATTGCTGGAAAAGCTCGGCAGGTCTGTCAGCATCCAGATGCCTTTTACATGCTGTATTTGTACCAGCCTCCACCACTTCCTCTGGCAGCTCATTCCACATGCACACCATCCTCTGCGTGAAATGGTGCACGTGGGCTCGTCAAAACCTTTCCCTTCTCAATTTCAACCAATGCCCTCCAGTTTTGGATGCCCCAATCTGGGGAAAAACCCTGACTACTCCCTCTATCCATTACCATATTGATTTTATAAACCTTTACTGCTGCAAAATGTGACTCCAATCAACACGAATGGCTGTGCTTAAAATCATCCTGGGCCTAAATTCTGAAATGCAATACTGACACCTCTTCCTTCTCCATCAAGCCACAATTCTAAATCCATTTTAATCAGTTCGTTCAGGTGTGTTATGAAACACTTCCGTGGGATTTGCACCCAGACTTTGTGCCCGGAGGTAGGGACACTAGCACCACTCAGCAATACCCGTAAAACTGTAACATTATTCTCCTGTGTGTTTGCTCATCAGCCTGTTCTGACATGCTGGGACATACCTCTGCAACAGGCAGGACTTGAATCCGGAACTTCTAGTCCATAGCTTGGAACACCACCACGCACGTTCAGGAATCAAATTCAGACATCTGGCTCAGAGGCAGGGACAAACATTAGCCACGACACTACCATATCCAGAGTTTGGGTCATATTTTACGTGTCAGCTTTCAGTTCGGTGTGGATTTATTATAATCAGGTTACCATTACCGAGTTACACAAAACACTTTGTATTGTTAAACAAATGTAAAATATTTGTCTCAACTGTAGGATGTTGAGTATACAGGATTAGTGGTGCTGGAAGAGCACAGCAGATCAGGCAGCATCTGAAGAGCAGTAAAATCGACGTTTCAGGCAAAAGCCCTTCCTGATGAAGGGCTTTTGCCCGAAACGTCGACTTTACTGCTTCTCGGATGCTGCCTGAACTGTTGTGTTCTTCCAGCACCACGAATCCAGAATCTGGTTTCCAGCATCTGCAGTCATTGTTTTTACCTTGTTGAATGTGCGTGCTGTGCCATCGAAGTTAAGTATGAACAGCTTTAATCGCTATTATCTGTAGTCTGCAATATTAGGGAAAGAAATCGTGCAGACAAAAGCTGCACAATGAAGGGTCTCGAATAGATTTTCATTACTGAACACCAGAGACAGAAAAAGACCATAATGTCTGGCCCCAAAAAACTGATCAGTATTACCCAACTCTCACGTGTGACTGCCTTCTTCCTAAAACAATGAAATGATACCAGGCGCTGATTACTGTCCAGCCTCTCCTCCCCACTGACTGTGTCTGCAATCTGTCCCTCTTCTCCCTAACCACAGAAGGCAAACCAAGCTCAGGGTCTTTGTGAAAAAACAAGGCAAGAGTGTGCAGGCCTCCTGGAGAGGGGGAGGGAATTTTAAAATTAAACGGGGAAGGTGAGGTGGCAGCAATATCACTCACTGGGCCGACGAGTGGCAGATGGAATTTAGTTTGGATTAATGCGAGGTATTGGATTTGGTAAATCAAACAAGAGCAGGACCTATACAATTAAAAGTAGGTCCTTTGTCAGTATTGTAGAACAGAGACCAAGGCCGTCAGCGTCCCCTTTGGGTGGTGGTGGGCGGGGGGGGAGGGGGGGGGTGAGTGTGTTAAAACCCTATCAAGTGTCATTGGCACTTTGGATTGTGTTTCGTTCTTTTTTTTATGTATTTAGCTTTGAAAACTTTTGAGAGCTTGTTAGTTGCTGTAGTTTTAGTTGTACATATTTTAGGCTCCATGAGTCTTTTGTCATTAATGCTCAGCGATGTGTAATTCGATATGAAATTCTCTAGAGTTCAAATGTTGCTGCAGTGTGTTATGGATAACGATGTGCTAAATGGTGTACCTGGAAAATTAAAGGGAGCCATCGTCCAGTCAAGAGGAAAAATATAATTTCTCGTCTTCAAAAAGAGAGTTGTCCTATTGCAGGAAATGCTCCTTGATGACAACGAACATTTGACGTTACTGCAGGGCGGGTTTGTTTGGCTTTATTTCTCGTCTTTTAATACTAAGAGTGGGGGGAAAGTCATAATGGATAGGAAGAATCTTCCTATTAAATTACTAGATTGTATTAACACCCATGAAAAGATCATAATGGCAAAGTCTTGAATTACGGGAATTTATACAGTATTTTAAATGTTTATTGCCACCCGGTGCACCCTCTTAAAATCCTGGTAGATGCATTTTCCAAAATCAGTTATCTTGCATCATGGCACATGATTGTAGAAAGAGATTTCGATGTCTTATGGCCCCACGATGGACAGAATGTCCAAAGGTCCCCCAATACACTCGTTATAATGTAAGCAATTAATTGATTTGTGTCTAGAACTAGAGCTGGTGGATGTCTGGAGGCAGATCTACCTCACAAGTAGGGATTTTATTTTTTTCCTTAACCCGCAGAAATGGCACACGAGGGTTGATCTCTTCCCCATCCCTGCAACAATCTTAGGTTCAGTGGGATCCTGCACAATTGGGAATATTACCCCAACATACCTGCCCCAGAAATGGGATAAAAGTCACATAAAATTATGTTGTATGCAGATGGTCTTATGTTTTTGACAAATCCTGCAATTTCGGCAGCTCACGTGGTGCAATGCAATAAGTCGCTTGTCGCCTGTTCGGGCTCTATGATTAATTTTACAACGTTGGAGGCCATGCCTATGGGAGGTCTTGGGGAAATACCTGATGAGGGCAAATCCTGGTTTCCTTTTAAATGGTCACGGGGGGTGTGGTGGGGGAGGGTTTCCCAATTTCGGTATATTCATTACATTCGTCTTTGATCATTTATTTAACGTGAACGATGCCCATTTGTTTGACAAAACCAAACAAGACCTTCAAAGATGGGAGGCACTTCCAATATACTGGCTAGGTCAGATAGCTCTTATTAAAGGATGCCCTTCCTCATTTACTATACCTCGTGTGAATGTTTCCTTTGATGTTTCCCACATAGTTATTTAGGAGACATAATAGCTGGTTTAGCTCCATTATTTGACACCATAAGCGACTCTTTATCAAGCTAACCAAATTGCAACTACCCCCAGATTGTGGGGAGTAGATCGCCCAGTTAAAAGCTATCAATTAGCTCTATTTTATCCTATGTTAGTGCCTGGGCTGCGGAGGACTCTGCGTTAATATTGCGAGATTTTGAACCCCATCAGATAAAGTGAACTTTTATTAGTCTGTTTTTCTTAGCTAAATTGACAACTTTTATGAAGTATTGTCATAACGCAATAATTATCAATATTGTTAAAGCATGAGTGACAATGCGTCAGGTCGACGGCAATACAGCCAAAATCATGTTTCTTACCCCGTAATTTGGTACACCGGGTTGTCATCCGGGGATAATGAAGTCCAGCTTTAAACTGTGGGCATCAAGGGGTGTGCCTTGCATAAATAATTTAGAATTAGTAGAATCCCTACAGTGTGGATACAAGCCCTTGGTTCCAGCAAGTCCACTTCGACCCTCTGAAGAGTAACCCACCCAGACCCATTCCCCTATCATCCCATACTTACCCTGACTAATGCCCAAACCTACACATCCCTGAACACGATGGGTGATTTACCAATGACCAATTCATCTAACCTGCACATCTTTGTACTGTGAAAGGAAACCCACACAGACACGGCAAGAATGTTAAATCCACACAGCCAGTCACCCAAGGCCAGAACCAAAGCCGAGACCCTGGTGCTGTGAGGCAGCAATGCTCACCACTGAGCCACCACGTGTTATTTGATGGAGAAACAATGATATCATTTGATCAAATAACTCGTAAGTGTGGACTACCAATTAGAGACCTCTTCTGTATTTTTTCCCAATCAGAGATTTGATTTAAAAAAAACACACTTTTGACACACTCTTACAGATCCGATAAACGAAAGAGGGGGCTTATTGCTTCGAATACACTCTCTGTCATTACCCTTTATCATTAGTTGGAGAGTGTCCCCTCAGACGAGACTGTTCAGCTTTGTGATGTCTGCTAAAGGGTTGGGGATTCAGAACACTTCGGAGTCATGGGAGGATATTTGTGAAAATGCTCGAAGGATTTTAATCTGTAATAGGACCCATTCCATGCAGTTGAAAATTCTTCGTTGGGTCTATCTGACCCCAAATTGTCCCTCAAAATTCAAAGTGGGATTATCTTCAGCATATCCTAAATGCAGAATGACTACAGGCACTCTTACTCATCGCTTGTGGTTCTGCTGCAGACTTCATCTATATTGGAGAACTGTGTCAGATGTGATAGAGTGCGTATTGGGGGCTGAATTGGAGATGGACTTGGTTTCTGTTTTCCTGGGCCTGCCCAAGGTACATTCCACAGATGAATATGGGAAAAAAATATATCCTTACAATCCGTACTTTCTGTGCTAGGAAATATATTCAGTTGTGTTGGATGTCTGAACTCCCCCACCCCCAGACATGAAGAACTATGAACATAAAAATGCGTATCAGTTAATGCTCTTGATGAATGAGAGCTGTCCTTTTGTTATGCTGAGCTGTATTATTTATTCTTTATTTATTGTTTAGTTTTGTTTTTTCTCCTGTCTGTGTAGTGTTTTAACTTGTTTAGTATGTACATGCAATTCGATGTAATGTTTTTCAGATATTTGAGTTGTGTTGTTATTGGTTTATTATAATATTAAAAATGTCTTTTTAAATAAAAAAATAATTAAATTGCTAGCATTGATAGAATACATTCCCAAAAACTCTCATTGGAGAGACCACTCTTGGTGGTTTATCCTGAGGATCACCACATCTCAGGTGATGGGGTGAGGCTGAGAGAGTGTCCCCTTCATGGTAATCTCTGTCAGTATGAGGAACTGAACCTGCGCTGTTGCCCTGCCTCTACATCACAAACCTGCCGCCCTGCCAACTGAGTGGGAGACTGTGCAACTGCCACAGACAGAAACAGTCACATACAAAGGGTAAGAGAAACATTCATAATAAGGAAAGTGGTACAGTTCAGATAATGGTCAAGATAACGCCTGAGGGTAAAAACGTTCTCTGCTCGAAATTTTATTTATAACAAGACGTGGTTAGAAGTTGTTTTAGGTTTAAAATCATTAAGGTGAGTCAGGTGACTCTTATGTGTTACACATTGGGACACAGCCATTTTTCTGAAACTGGGAATTATTTGGAACATTATCTGGAACATTCTATAATCAGCATTCTCCAGAATATTCTATGACTGTGTGGGAGGTATTGCAAAGGAGAGAGAGAGAGAGAGAGACAGAGAGAGTAAGAGAGAGAGAGAGAGAGAGAGAGAGAGAGAGAGAGAGAGAGAGAAGGTGTTGCATGCAATAGTGAGAGTGGGGGATCATGAGCCTTGTTCAGGAGTAGTTGCAATCACAGATATACAGTGATTTTGAGGGAGCAGACAGAATACGGTGACCCTTATCCTGACAGAGCGGAGGAGATGATTGTCCTGTATTGCCGGACATTCCTTCAGACCTCAAATACTGCATTGAACTCAGTAGTGAGCACAGACCATGCTCGGTGGGTCTGGTGGTGTGGCACCCTCTGGAATGGGAATGTTCCCACTCTGTACTCGCCCATCCAATACACCCACCATGCTCTGTCAACAGAACATGGTGTAATTTCCCCTTACCTACCAATCTGCCATTTCCCTGCCTTTGCTATGTATCCATTTAATCCTTTCCTATCTGTGTATTTGTCCAATTGCCTTTTCAATGTTGTTAGTGTGCCCACTTCAACCACTTCCACTGTCAGCTCAGTCTAATTTGTCAGTTCACCTTGGATTCCATGCGATCTGCCCTTCGAGAGCGGTCTACGATGTGGAACCTAATCAAAGGCCTTACTGGAATCCATATGAAATATGTGTACAACCCTGCTCTCATCAACCTTCCTGGTCACTTCCTCAAAAATCTCTAACAAAATTTGTAAGGCATGATCTGCCACGCACAAAGCCATGCTGACTGCTCCAAGTCAAACTCTGTCTTTCCAAATGCATGCACATCTTATCTCTCAGAACCTTCTCAAGCGGTTTACTGAAAACAGGTGTGAAACTTACTGGTCTATATCCTAGGCTTTTCTTTGCAGCCCTTCTGGAATAAGGACACAACATTTGCTCCCGCCCAGTCTTCCGGGATCTTTGTCCCTAAGCTTTTTCTCTCGTCTCTTACAGTGCTCTTAGATATATCTGGTCAGGACCAAGAGATTTGTCTGACTTTGTGCGTTCTGATATGAACAACAGCAACCCTACTGTGATATGGACAGTACCAAGATATGACAACTAACCTCCTAAATGTCACAGATCTTCATGTCTTTCTTCATGATAAACACAGAGGGGAAATTGAAGACTTCACCCATCTCTTGAGGTTTTATGCATGCATGCCAGTTTTGGATTTTAAAGCATCCTATTCTCTCTCTTGTTGCTCTTTATCTTTACTATACAGAATTTGGATTCACTCTAATCTTCTCAGCCAAGACTACCTCACACCCCCTTATGGCCTTGCTGATATCCTTCTTCAGTAAACTCCTCTATCCCCTGTATACCTCCAGCGATTCCCTTGATACGAGCTGCCTGAATATGAGCCATGCCTCTTTTTTTTCTGGTCAAAGCCTCAATATCTCTTGACATCCAGAGTTCTCTCTTCCAGTCTCACATAACCTTCACCCTCACAGGAAAATGGAAACCTTGATCTCGAGCTATCTCACTTTTAAAGCCCTCCCACTTGCCCGAGATCCTTTTACCTGGAATCAAAAAACTCCAATCATCCCCTGCAACCCCATGTCTAACTCCAACAACATACGCCTTGCCCCAGTTTAGAACTTGAATCTGTGGACCAATCTTGTCCCTACCATAACTACTTTAAAATTAATACAACTCTAATCACTTTTACCAAAATGCTCCCCCATTTTATCTCCTTCACCTATCCTGCCCTATTTCCCAACAGTAGGTCGAGTTCGTCCCTTCCCGAGTACGACACTCTATATATTAGTTGTGGTAACTTCGCTGAACACACTTAACAAATTACGTTCCATCTAAGTTCTTAACCATCTGGAAGCCCCAGTCTATGTTAGGAAAATTGAAATCACCTGTTATAACAAACCTAATGTTCCTGCAAGTCTCCCCAGTCCCCCCTTCATATTTGTTCCTCTAATTCACATTGTTGATTACCACTTTAACATTACCATCCCCCCTCGAACTACTTTGCACCATTCAGGAAACCTCACTGGATATTATCTCAGGTTTTTCAACTTTAAATACTGGTGTGATCCTCGCCTTAATCAGAACCATTGGTATTTAAACTGTTTCCATTTACATCTCTACATCGCAGTGATTTTCACATCTTGGCACCCCTTGTCAAGGCACAGTGGTGATATTGAGCTGTAAATGAATGGGAGCTGCACTTCCTGTCACTTCCAACATTGGTTGCAAGTTTCCCCACACTGGGCAGTGATCTAACGCAGTGTCACTGAACAATGCAACAGCCTGGGTTTATATATGAATGAACCAGTGCGGTCTGCACAGCTCCCCACGCTGGACGTTTAGCCCAGGATTATAGATCAAGTATTAGTGTGGGCTGCACAGAGATCCATTATGGACATTGCTGGGTTGTATTCTGCTGAACGCTAGCCATATCTACACAGTGCTCCATCCTAAAAGTATAATGGACGGGCTGGTTATGTGAGTTGGACTGCAAATGTGAGAGAACTAAACATCTGGCTATATCTTTATTTTATGTTTTCATTCTTGTTATTGGACCCTTCAAATCCTGATTCATCGTTAGACCCGAACCTCTGGATGAGTCATGGTGACTGTTGTTGCAGCATCTGAGTCTGCAACATGACCAACAGATGGAGCAGAGGGTGCAGAGAGGACAGTCTCCGTAAAATGGAATAAGGAAATCACAATCAGATCAGCCATGGTCTTAGTCTATGGTGGCGCAGGATTGTGTGGACCACGAATGCAACTTATTCATATATTTGTACTTGTTCCAAGCAAACTCCCCTTCTCTCCCATTGTTCCATACTGGTGGGGAGGGAGTCACCTCCTCCTGTTCCTGCGTAACAGGATCCTTGGGCCTCAGTAGCCTCTAGATTTCCCTGTGTCCAAGTTTAGAGCAGTTGAATGACCGCATGGTGTTCCTGTGTCCCAGTCTCGAGCAGTTGAGTGACTGCCTCCTGTTCCTGTGTCCCAGTCTCGAGCAGTTGAGTGACTCCCTCCTGATCTTGTGTCCCAGTCTCGAGCAATTGAGTGACTCCCTCCTGATCTTGTGTCCCAGTCTCGAGCAGTTGAGAGACTGTCTCCTGTTCCTGTGTCCCAGTCTCGAGCAGTTGAGTGACTCCCTCCTGATCTTGTGTCCCAGTCTCGAGCAATTGAGTGACTCCCTCCTGATCTTGTGTCCCAGTCACGAGCAGTTGAGTGACTGCCTCCTAATCGAAGTATTGTGAAAATAGATGTCCTCCTCCTGCTACAGAGTAATAGGCTCCAATAGCTCTGTGCTCACCTGCTGCTCCTGTGGAATGGAATTGAGGAACTGAATGGCCTCTTCACATTGTTTACAGATTTTCTTGAATAAAAGCCTTTCTCCTGTTTCTGTAAAACCCCATCAAAATCTGAATGATTTATTTTTGTATTTGACAGTCCGTAATTGAGCAAAAAAGCTGACTGACAGAATTCAGAAGCTGAATAGCCTCCTCCTGTTCCCGTGTTAAACACTCAAGGGTCAATAGACTCTCAGAGATGTATAGAATGGAAAAAGATCCTTCCGTCTGGTCATCTATACCAACCAAATATCCTAAGTTAATCTCGTCTCCCTTGACAGCACTTGGCCCATCTCTCTCTAAACACTTTCCATGCATGTATCCATGCAAATGCCTTTTAGAAGGTGTAACTCTACCTGCCTCCACCACCTCTTTTGTCTGTTCGATCCATACACACAGCAGTCTCTGTGTGAAAATGTTGTCCCTCACGTCCCTTTTTAAATCTTTCTCCTCTCAACTTAAGCCTTTATATTCTATATTTGGAATTGTCTATCCTGGGAAATTCATTGACTATTTACTTTTTCTCTGCCCCTCCTGATTTTATAAACTTCTTTAAGGTCCACCCTCAGCCTCAACACTTGAAAATACTTCCAGACTAATCAAACTCTCCCTGTATCTCCAACCCTCCAACACCTGCAACATTCTTTAAAATGTCTTCTGCACCCTTTCAAGTTTGACAACATCATTCCGACAGCAGTTTTCCAGAATTAAAGGCAATATTACAAAACTGGCCAAACCAATGTCCTGTACAGTTGCAACATGTCATGCAAACACATAGACTCAAAGCACACACCAATAAAGGGAAGATCACCGAGTGCCTTCTTCACTGCGCTGCCGACCTGTGATGGCAATTTCAAGGAACGGAGAACCTGAACCACAAGGTGCCTCACAGGGCAACGATCGGGGTTTAATTCCATCCTTGAATGACTGGCTGTTTGGAGTTTGCACATTCTCCCCGTGTCTGTGTGAGTTTCCTCCAGATGTTATGTTTCCCTCCTACAGTATAACGGCTTACAGATAAGGGTAGGTTGGCCGTCCTAAATTGTGCATAGTATGCTTGGATGTGAGAGCAAGGTGCATTAGCCATGGAAAATGCAGGCTGAGAGGGATAGGGTAGGGGTTTATCCAGTGTGATACTGTTTAAAGGGACGGTGTGGCCTCGATGGGCCGAAAATCCTGTTTCCTAACTGTAGGGATTCTATAATTTCTATGGAGTATTCCGTGATTGGCAACTTTCGACACGACCCTACCTATATGTCTCGCCCTGACTTTTCTTGCCAAACTGCAACACCTCACATTTATCTAAAATAAACTCCATCTGACACTCCTCAGCTCACCTAATTAAGTTCCAATTATATTCTGAGAGATCATTCTTCACTGTCGACTACACCACCAAATTTGGAATGATCGACAAACTTACTGACAACACTTCATATACTCAAGTGCAAATGATTTGTATAAGTAACAAAAGGCAGTGGACCCACTATTGATTTTTGCGAGCAGCGCTACTGGTCACAGGTCTCCATGTTTAATGAACAAATGTCCACTGTCACACCCTGTCTCCAATATTCAAGAAAATTTTGCATCTCACTGGCGAGCTCTCACTGGATTCCAGGCGTTCAAATCTTGCTAACCAGTCTACCATGTAGAACATTTTGGTTTTCTTACTGAATTCCATGAAGACAACATCCACTGTCCTGCCGTCATCAATCATCTTCATCACTTCCTCAAAAAATTCCACCCAGTCAGTGAGATGTGATCTCCAATGTACGAAGCCCTATTCAGTCCTTGTCTTTCCAAATGCATATACATCGTTTCCCTCAAAATCCCCTCCAACAATTTAGTCACCATTGACGTCAGGCTCACTGGTCTATAGTTATCTGGGTTTTCCTTAATTTCTGAAATAATGACCCTATGTTAGCAACTCTCCAGTCTTTTGCCATCTCACCTGTGAAAATCAATGTTACAGATATATCAGCAAAAGGCTGAGCAATTTCTTTCCAAGCTTCCCAGAATATTCTGGGATACAAATGATCAGGTCCCAGGGATTTGTTCACCTTTATATGTTTTAAAATGTCCAACATCTCCTTGTAATATAGACACTTTTCACGATATCACTATGTATTTCTTCATTCTCTCACTCTTGTAAACTCTTCTACATTAAATACTAGGAAAAAATACTTGTTTAGTATCCCTTTCATCTCCTATGGTTCCACACATACATAGCCTTACTGATCTTTAAGGTGCCCGATTCTCTCCCTAGTTAATATTTTGCAATTAAAGGATGTGCAGAGTTGCTTCAATGCCTCGTTAACGCTATTTCTAAAGCCATCTTATGTCCACATTTTTCTGGCCAGATTTCCCCATTGACTATACACTTATTGCCCTTATACTCCTCTCGGGATTCAATTAATCTCAGCTGTGTTTACCTGACATATGCCTCCTTCGTTACCTTGCCCAGAGCATCAATATATCTAGCCATCCAGCACTCCTTGCACCCACCAGCCTTGCCCCTATCACTAATGGGAACACGTTGGATCTGGACTCTCTGAAACCACGTTTTGATGGCCTTGCAATTTCTAACCATCCCTTTACCTGCGAATAGGGTATCCCAATCAGCCTTTCACAGGGGTCGCCTAACACTTTCAAAGTTGGCCTTATTCAAAGTTAGAACTTTAATGTTTACATCAGGTCTTTCCTATTCCACAACTAGTTTAAAACTAATATTCATGTGTAACAGATTTGAATTTTAAAAAAACATTTCCTGTCCCTCTGAAATAGACTCCAGAGGCTTCATGGCCTCCTCCTGTCCCTGTGTAACAGATCCGACACATTAAATGAGACAGCAACCCGTGGATTATGAGCAGCTGTTAAACTGTATCTGATGGAGGTCCATCCCTTCTCAGTTACAGAAACACAAACAACACTATTTACTCAAGGTGCCCTGTCAGTAACACTTCATACAGCTGCAGCGACACATCTCTTTGTTTTGAATGATTCATTCGGCAAAATGTGCCAATATTCCAGCTTTCCACCTTTTCAATTAGCAACAGGCTAATATGGGCTGGATGGCCTTCTCTTATCCCTCTGTAAGAGTCCCATAGGGACAGAATTGCTTCGGCCTGTTCCTGAGCAGCAGTCTCAATGCTCTGTCTCAAGGTTATGAAAGGATTTGATAACAGGGCATTAAAACCAGGAGTATTGAAACTGGTCAATAAGTGCTGTACTTTGTGTTCAGGTATCGAGAAACTTATCCACCAGATTTTCTTTTATGCAGCCGATCTGTTATTGTATAACTGCCTCCTTTCATAAACAAAGTGGAACGTATATAGACGCCTACAGTGTCCTGTTAATACTCTCATATACAAGTTAATAAAAAGATTTAAAAGATTTAAAGATTTATGATACATCCCTCAGCAACCCTCATCCATTCCATCCAAAACCAGTAAATGAAAAGTGATGTTTTGAACAGGTTAACTGAGCCTATTTGTTCAGTAAGTGCGATTAATGGCAGTCTCCATGAATTCTAATTATTCCAGTGGAGGGTTTCCATCTTTTAATGATAAATGGGCTCCGTTCAATGTGTCAACCCATAACATGAGCGGGAGCATCACCGACAGCACTGACAGGGATAAGCAGATCCAGAGAGAGGGGGAGAAGAAATCAGAATCTGAGAACATTAGACTGGAATATTCAAACAATGGATCAGAATCTGAGAACATTAGGCAGTAATATTCCAACAATAGACAGGAGCTTATCCGATTATGTTTGGCGTCTTTCTGCTTTTTATTGGATGTCCTTATCATCGCAGATCTATTACTTTCTTCTCAGTATTCAATATTTTTATTATCCCTTCCTGGCTATCGTTGGTATTCCTGGTGAGTGTCACTGTCCAGATTCTTTTTCTATAAACCAGTTATCACTGTATGACTGTTCTTTCATATAGTCTACACTTCTTGCCACTATTATTGTTCCTGTTGAATCTCTCAATCCAGATATTCACTCTACAGACCACTACTAACTACATCAATGAACGTGTTCAATTACTGCCTCCCTCTCTGCTCTGGCAGTGTTACTCACGTGTCTCTATGTTGATCTATTCAGTTTCAGGGGAGAACCACAATGAATTGCATCATTGCCTTTGCTGTTAAGAGCATAGAGGTTACCGTCTACTGCTCTGGTTACAAACTCCACTTCCTTCCACTGTTTCCATCCCATCCCTGGCCAATATCTGCAGCTGAAGCAGACCAGTCACAACTGTGGGAGATCCTTTTCACGATGTGCTGATTCTTGACACAATGCCCTGAACATTTCTAACTTGAAATACTCATCACTCCAGAATATATCACACTGGTTTATTCCATCTGCTGTTTGAATCTTGAGCTATGACGTACAGGTTTAATGAAGCCAATAATCTGCTACTGACACTCCCGGCTTCAAACCTGCTGAAGAAAATCTGATTCGAACTCACACCAAACTCCCATCCATCTGTTATTCATGTGCACGCCGATGTATATTGCTGTTGTGTCTGGCAATGACTTTATTTTAACATTCTCAAACACTTTATCTCATCTGCCCATGAAACTTCCCTCATTCTCTCTGTTGATTAACAAAAAGCCTGCCAGTTCTTTGTATTTAAAATAGTTTCCTCCATGTGCGTTCCTTCTCAAACAATGAGTTTAGCATTCAACCACACACACACACACACACACACACACACACACACACACACACACACACACACACACACACACACACACACACACACGGAGCAAACCTTCCCATTGCAGGCAGTAATCTGATGCGAGGATAGTTAGCATATGATAGTAAAGTTTGCAATACTCTCTGTGCTGGGCAGATAGTGCAGTTTACTGAGCAACTCACTAGCCTGCTCTGCACAGCTCTCTATGCTGGGCTGTCATTCTTTCACTGTTTATGTTGTTTGTGGTGTTCTATGAAGCAGATTGAGAATTTGATGTAACAAACCATTTCAGCTGATCTGACAATGCCTTTATTCAATGTTCTCATTCTTGTCATTTTACTCACGAAGATCTCACTTCTCCAGTTAGTCCCACTGCCCTTTCTTTTTCCACATATTTACACAACATATTTTCAGTTAATTAACTGTCTGTTTCTGTCTTTAATGTGAATCTCTCTGTCCCTCTGTATCTTTCCCTGGCCTTGGGTTTGGACTCCATAGTGTATCGAGTGCTTGCATTGTGTCGCTCAGAAATACTAAAGTGATGTGTGTCAAGCTGTTGTTCACTTCCTGGTATGTCCCATGTGATGGTCCATAGACAGGAATGTTTCAGAAGGTATGTGAAAAATCCTTGTAACTTAGTCTGTATCTGTGGTTGTCTCTCTCAGGTGACCTTGCGATAAGTAACACGAGGAAGTCCACTGAGAGAAGGACCAGGCATCTAAATTGCCTGACAATGCTGTTTGTTTTAAAATAACGCGTTAGATTTTCATTTTTTTTTAGTAAGAGATCATAAAGGCCACACTACCGACTGACAACAGCTCAAGTAACTAACTTACGGGGCTTTTAGGGTTTTTAATAAATAGTAGTAACAATGGCAAGGTCACACAGACCAGGCATTCTAGTTTGATTTTTCTTGTAGCTGTAACAATCACTGGGTGCTTGGGGTCCCAAAGGGGTTGGAAGTTTTACTAAATTATCCCTAGCTGCTACTTTCTCTAAAGTCTCACTTGATGCTGTTTCCTCCTGGATTGGAGAACTGTATGCAAGAATGCATGTCTGAATGATCCTTTTTGCCAAGGGGTGTGTTTAGGTGATGTTAATAGATTGAACAGTTCATTTGTAGAACGTACTGTATCCATTATTCGGTTAAGTTTTCCAATAGTTAAGTGATTCTAAATTCCTCTTCATTTTGTATGGATTTTCATTAGAGGATAGTGAGGTTGAGCAACCCGATGGTAGCCAAAGGCCTGATCAGGATCTGCTTGAATACATCCAGGCATTATCTAAATTTGATGAGAATGATGGGAGAGCCTTTTTAATTTCATTTCAGAAAGTGGCTAAACAAGTGCAGCGGCCAGAGAGCATGTGGATTTAGTTTATCCAAACAAAGCTGATAGGTATTTGCATCCCTATCGGAGGAGGTGAAGAAAGCCATCTGAAGTGCATATGAGCTTGTGCCAGAAGCCGACAGTGTTTCAGGAATCTAAAATAGCATCCCTGGTTAAACGCACGTTGTGTTTGAAAGAATAAAACAAAGTAATTTTGAAAGGTGGATAACGGTGTTAAAAACAGAGCAAAGCTATGACACTCTGAGAGAGACTCTAATTTTGGAGAAGTTCAACAATTCACTTCCTGCAGTTGTGAGAACTCGTGTGGAAGGGCAGAGAGAAACAATGGCTAGATTAGAAACTGAAATGGCTGATGATGATTGAGTTCAGAAATTATAGTTTGGTTTGTGTGAGGGATTGAGAAGAATGTGCGAGATCTTCATAAAACATATCCCTGTGAGAGTAAGGTTTATTGGCATAGGCCAGGAGTAGCATGCGAAGCGGTTACAGCATTAAGTAGTACAGAAGGATGTAATATTTTTATGCTGAGACATGAGGTGCTATGTCATTCAGAAGGACTATTGGAGAGATGAGAAGTGCTCCATTATGTAACGTCTGGTTGGAGTGTCCAGTGGAAACATCAAAAGATTTATTCCACAATGAGGAAGGAGGCCTTGAGCGTGGTGTTGGCGTTACCACATTACAGCATTTAAATTGCCAATAACATACCAGAAACAAATCTTTGTCACTGATCGTGATCCCTTAAAGTTTTTGGAGAGGTTTAGGGAGAAAAATACCAGTCTGTTTTTCTTGAGTTTATTCCTGCTGCAATTCAATTTGAAATTATAAAGTTGCCAGGGCGAGAAAAAGTAAGTTTTGACACGTTGTGGAGACTTGGATGAAGAAAGACAAAGGCATTCTGTGGCAGGAGTAATATGACTGAAATCGAATCGAGTTGTGAACATTTGTATGCTCAGAGTCAATATAAGCTATATGCATTTCAGTCTGCTAATAGAGGAAGATTAGGACGTCTAAAATGAATCCATTTTTGTATATTGATGGATTATTTTATTAAGGGTGAAGTTGTGAGAATACCATCACTATAAAAAGGTTATTTTCTCTTGGGTTTTTTTTATGAGAGCTTTTAAACGCAGACGTGCAGAACTGTGTCTGAAAACAGTTTAAGTAAATAACTGAGAAAGCATTTAGGTTTTATTAAAACGGTGGTAACAATAGAAGGGCAGTGGTCAGCTCTGCCAGACCAAGTTTCCTCGTTTTGTTTTTAGCTGTAGCATTCAGAAGCTGTTCGGGTCCTAGAAGGGTTGGAAGTTTCAATACATGATGCCCAGCTGCTTTTCTCTCTGAGATCTCTGTTGATGTTGAATTCTACTGGATAAGAAAACTGCAATGTAAGAATCTGTATTTGAATATATCTTTGTGCCAAGCAGTGTATACAAAGAAGGTATGGTATCTATTGTTTGTATAAGTATTCCAACATTTAAGCCATCCTGAAATATTCTTTTCTTTGATTGTATTTTAACTAAATCATTTAAATAGATTGTACTTTGCTTAATGTCGAGTGGTTTGACTAGTCACAACATATCTGGAAAGCACACTTCACATCTATATTCAAAATAAGGAAAGGTTTGGGTCTAAGCGGCCTTCTTAAAATATTTTGCAGGAATCTAGTCTGGTCCACAACACTTATAGACGAAGGGTTTCTAACAGACTCCTGTAATTGTAAATTTAGTGGAAGGGCTGGGGATGTTTTGCTGGAGATTGTGCTGTGAGCTGCCTGAGACATTCAGGGAGACCTGAGGATTTGGTGACCCAACTTTGGATAGATCCTCGGGACTGTAGGTCCAAACTCTGGGTCTGCAACATGAACAACAAATGGAGCAGAGGCTGCAGAGAGGGGAAGCTTTGATACCACTCAGTGATTTAGTGTGGGGAAAGGTGTCTGCTGTGTCCACCCCGGATTTTCCAGGAACAGTTTCCCAAGCTCCACTTAACCCAGGAGCAGAGTGTGAGGGGCCCTGACTGGCCAAGGAGCTGGTCACAGAGCGGTGTCACCTCATTCAACACGTCCTGCAGCTTCACCCCAGGGGGAAGGACGGTGCTTCCAGTGGCTGTTCGGGTCACAGTTTCATTCAGCTTCTATGTTCTGGAACATTTGAAACAGGACTGGGTGACATATCCATCATCTCCCAGTATGTTGCCATCAATGTAACCATTCAGTGACGGAGGATATATATGGTGGATGAGGTAAATACATTGTTTCACCCTCAGCAGGGAACTGCCGGGTGTATCCAGTATAATGGGATTCCTGATGGTGTACATTACATCTGCGGAGTAACCATGTCAATGGGGAGACTTAGAGGAACTGAAGGAGCACTCTCTGTATTAATCTTGCAGCGTGCCCATCAGAGTACATCATGTTGGTGAATACCCCTGTCCTGACAGCAGCCACAGCCTCTTCATTTACAAGCAGGCAGCCATTCCCATCGTCTTCAGATCTCCATTTAGAAAGGAATGAATGTATCTTGGATAAAGGCCATCCCCTTGATACACGTTTGATAACAGCATTCCCCATCACCAACCAAACACTTCAAAACATTCCATGTGTACGGAGAGCAATGGGGTCACTTGGAGCATCAAGGAGCAGACGATCAGGGATGGAGCAAAACCTCCCATGTCTGAACGGGGCTGAGTGAACCCCCCCCCCCCCCCCAGTACACAGTATCATTAATCCCTTTAATCCCTCTCCATTTCAGTAACATACTGCCTTCCATTATTCCTGTAAATGAAATGACAGATTAAAACAGGTTATATTGCAACTGCCAAATTATTCTCCATTGTCTTTAACTCTCTGTATCTATCTGTAGACCCTCCACTGTGTGTTGATAATTTAATCTCTTGCTTATCACAGCAACATGACCAAACTCAGTATCTCTATATCTGTTCGATCCTCCTGATCATTGATACAGATTATAAATAGTGGAGGACCCAGCACTGGTCATTGTGTGACTCCACTGGTGACGTTCTGTCAAACTGATTTAACTGATTTATCCGGAGTGCCTGCTTCCTGTTTGATACATAATCCTCCCCCATTACTGTGTAACACAGTCGTAAAGCTGAATATGAACAAGGCGCATCAGTCAGGAATCCAACCCTTCTAACCTGCTCCGCCATGGAATACAATCATGACTGATGTCATCGCGGCCTCTGTTCCAGTTTTCCTGCCGGCTCTCGATCCTCAAACTGTAGTCTCTTATTGTAGATTGTGCCCCATGAAAAGATATCCACTCCACAGCTACACTTTCAATTACGTTTCGCATTTTACAGACCTCAATGAGTTCTCCTTTCATTCTTATAAACTCGAGAGTATAGGCCTAAACTGCTCAATTTCTCTTCATAATACAAACACTTCAAATATGGAATCAATCTAAAGATGCTCTTCTGAATTGCCTCCAATAGAAATACCTCATTCTGCAGGACACCAAAACTGTACTCCAGTTGCAGCCTCACTAATGCCTTGCAAAGCTACAGCAACCTTTCTACTCTATCCTTTTACAAATAAACGATGAAGTTATGCTTGCATTCCTCATTACTTCAAATACCCTCAAGCAAGTTTTCTGTGATATGCAAGCAGACACCCAGATCCCTCTGTACTTAAGCACTTTGAAGTTTCTCTCCATTTAGATAATAACTTGCCTTTTTATTAGGCTGGCCAACTTGAATAACCCCATATTTGTCCACTTTAATTTTCATTGCCAAATGTTTGCACATTCACCCAACCTATCCATATAGTTTCTAAATCTCTTGCATCATCATTCCGAAGTAATTTCCCACCAATGTTAGTGTCATCTGAAAATGTAGCTTTAGTATTTTCTATCCCGTCAACCGAGTAATAATGTCGATCACAAATGGTTGAAACATGAGAACTGAAATCTATGACACCCAACAAATTGCATTTTCCAATAGAAATTGACACAGTTAATTCATCTGACTGCATTTTGTTCGTTAACCAATCCTGCATCCAAGCAAATAAATTACTCCTAAACCGATGCTGTTTGATCTTACCACTCACTCTTTGGAGAAGGGACGTATCTGAATCATTCACGAAGACCCGATATATTCCATTTCCAGGATTCCCACTATCCACCTTGTTTGTCACATCTTTAAGTAACTCAAGAAAACACTTCAATCATGATTTATCCTTTGCAAAACCATGTTGACTCCGATGAATTGTGGTTTACGTTTGCAAATGTCCACAACAATGGATTCGAATAATTTGCCTTAAATTACAATACTTTATTGTTCCATTTTATTCCCTAATATATTCAGTTATTATAGATTCTTCCCTTTCAAAAACCTTTACGTTTTCTTTGAATTCCTGTTTGATGGGCAAAAGAGTTTTAAGAGATATGCTCCAATTGCTGCATAAGTGGTATGTGTGGCTGACTGGACTCAACATCCTGCTGGTGGACAAAATCGATGGGATGAAGTCTTTCTGGCGTTCCCATGTTGTCACCTCCAAGGCCAGAATGACCACCTCCTGTTGATGCGTTAGAGGCGTGGGGGATTATGGATTCTTCCCGTTACTGTGCAACATTTTGAGTGGCTGATGGGTCTTCTCATATTCCTCCATAATAGGTGAAGATACTGAACGGTCTCCTCATGTATCCCAGAGATGGGACCAAGGGAGCGATTGGTCTTCTCTTGTTCCCATACAACAGACACGTGTATGAATTACCCCCTCCTTTCTCATGAAATAAGTCTCAGATAGTTTTTATCCTTATCCAATTCTCTTGCAACAAACTAGGTGGGTCTGAATGGCCTCCTGTTATCCCAGTGTAACAAATCTCCAGTCACTGTGTGTCCGCTTTCAGTTCCTATGTTACGGACTTAGGATGGCTGAATGGACTGATCCTGTTGCTGTGCAATAGGATACTGGTGCCGCATGGCCTAGTCTGGGGCCAGTGTTATAGATTCAAGGGGCTGATTGACCTCCTCCTCTAAATATACATTCGGCTCCAGGGGCTGAACAGCCTCGTCCTATTCTGGTGTAACAGGGTCAATCGCCTGAATATGCTTCTGTTTTTCGTGTGTAACAGGCTGAAGAACTGAATCGATTCCTCCATTATCTGTGTAATTCTCTTCAGTTGTTGACTCCTTCCTGTCATCTATGTTGAAATAAGATCTTCTTTCATTTTTGTAAACTCCAATGGCTATTGGATCAACCTGATCATCCTTTCGTTCTCAGATATCACCTTCATAGCAGGAATCAGTTGAGGGGACTATCACTGAGCTGCTTCCAATATAACAATATCCTTTCTTCATTGAAGAGACCAAATCTGTACACACTACTCCAGATGTGATCTCACTAAGGTCCTATACAGCAGCAGCAATGCTTTACCAGCGTGCTGTAAGCTTCCCACCCAGGTTAGAGCAGTCTCAGCTCTCTGGGGCAAATACAGAGCATTGTTGAACGATCATTGTCCTTCTCTACTCCACTAGCATAACGGGAGATCTGGAGAAAATGTCACAATGACGCTTAAGAAGATCATAAATGATGTGGCAAGATGATCTCTACCATTAATCTCCCCAAAGTCCACGTCACTCAGATACTACAGAATCTTGTAAGGTGGAGCGTAAAAACAGCAAGCGAAGGAAACATTGATGGGAGTTATATATCAAAGTGAAAGCTGCAATATAAATGTTGGGCCGGTTATAAAACAGGAAAATGAGATATGCACATTTGTGGCTACTGCAACAATAATGTACTGTTCACATTATATCTAAACTGTGTTAACCCAACTGATTGCTAATGCTGGCAAAAATGGATTTCATGAGCATGTGTTAGATAGCTGGCATTAACATTTTGTCGAGCACTGAGCTAGAGATCAGGTTATTTAGAAATTGATGTTGGATGATCAGAAAAGCTAATTGAAAACTTTGCTGTAAAGGACCTTTTGGGAAGAGTGACCACAATTCATTGTTTTTCTTTTATGCTGTTTGAGTACACGGTAGTTTTTGTTTTATTTGAAGTAATTGTTATAAATATGAATCGTGCAAGCCCTGAAGTTGTGAGGAGAAAGTGGACACTGCAGCTGCTGGAGATCAGTGGCGCTGGAATAGCACAGTCAGTCAGCGTACTAGGAGCAGGAGCATTGACGTTTCGGGCACAACCTTTTTATCAGGAATGAGGCTTCTGGATCAAGGGAGCTGAGAGATAAATGAGAGGGGGGTGTGGCAGGAGGCAGGTAGCTAGGAATGCGATATGCAGATGAAGGTGGTGTTGAAAGTGATAGGTGATGAAGGGAGACAGAACGCCTCATCTACTGCATCTTTTAAACTCAATGTGGTCTTCTCGACATTGGCGAGACATACGTGGATCATTTCAGAGAACATCGCTGGAACAGCCACATTGACCAACTCCACCACCTTGTGGCGAAACACTTGAACTTTCCTTTCCACGATACCAAGGACATGAGTGTCCTGGGCCTCCTCCATCGCCAAACCCTAACCACCCGAAGCACGGATGAAGAAAGGTTCCTCTTCTACCTTGAGACCCTCCAACCACAGGGGATTAATGTACATTTCGCCAGATTCCCCATTTCCACTAACTCCACCTTATCCCAGTCCAATATTCCAACTCAGCACCCTCCCCGTTTGAAACGTTCCTATGTGTTCATCTTCCTTCCCATAAATCTGGTCCACCTTCTTCACCGACCTAACCCTTTCAGCCTCACCTTCAACTAAATACTAGATCAAAGGAAGCAGCTTAGAAAAATGCCAAGTGTTGTAGTAAGCCAGTGGATTCGGAGAAATGTAGGACCCAGCAAAGGATGGCCACGAAACTGAGAAGGAAATCAAAAAGCGAAACAGAATGCAAACAAAAGAAAACCATAAAGACTGCTAAAATAAAAGTGCATCAGTGTATGAAACAAAAGTAAAAACAAGTCAAATGTGGAACAGTAGGTGTGCAGACAGGGTAATTTATTGAAGAGAACAGAGAAATCACAGGGGAAAGAAACAGTTTCTTTGGGTCTATCTTCAAGGCAGAATATCCAGAAATTCTCCCAGAAATACCAAGTGACCATGGGACTTGTGTAAATAAAGTCTAAGATCATTCTTATCAGTGTTGAGGTCGTCTTTGAAAAGAAAGCTGGATTGAGTATTTATAAATCTGACAGATCAGATGTACTTCATACAAGAATTTCAGAGGAAGCAGGAATAGACGTAATGATTGCATCTCAGATTTTCATGTTATTTTCCAATACATTCCGGAAAGATATTTAGCCAATCTGGATATGACAAAAGTTATAAATATTATCCAGCAGTTTAAGAAAGGATGAAGATGATGATGGGCGGCACGGTGGCACAGTGGTTAGCACTGCTGCCTCACAGCGCTGGAGACCCGGGTTCAATTCCCACCTCAGGTGAGTGACTGTGTGGAGTTTGCACGTTCTCCCCAAATCTGCGTGGGTTTCCTCCGGGTGCTCTGGTTTCCTCCCACAGTCCAAAGATGTGCAGATCAGGTGAATTGGCCATGCTAAATTGCCCGTAGTGTTAGGTAAGATGTAGATGTACATGTAGGGGTCTGGGTGGGTTACGCTTCGGCGGGGCAGTGTGGACTTATTGGGCCGAAGGGCCTGTTTCCACACTGTAAGTAATCTAATCTAAAAGATGGAGAGTGTTGAACTACAGATCAGTTAACTTGTCATCCACGGTCGGGTGTCTCTTGGGCTGAATTCCAAAGAACGTGTTACTGGATATATAGAAGGTAATGGGAAATCTGGGGAGGATGATAATGCATCGATGAAAGGAAACCATGCGTGACAAACATTTTTTGGAATGGTTTGAAGATGATTCTTGTGGACGTAGGCAACAAGGAGCTAATGGATAACGTATCGTTGGATATTCAGGAGGATTTTTTAAAAGAACTCTCCCACTATCATCATAAGAAAAGTTAAAGTGAAAGGATTGGGAAGAAATGAAAAATTAGGTTTACATTCATGTGTATGTAATTGCAATACAGAAGATGTCGTGCACCAGCTGCATAGAGTGTTGCTGAGACTAAACTTAGAGTATGGTGTACTGCTTGGAGTCCCAATCTAAGATAGATTATACTGACTACAGAGGAACTGCAAAAGGTATTCTCCAGAATAATCCATAAAATGGCAAGATTGTCTGATGGGGGACATTCAGCCTGTGATCTCGAATTTCAAAAGATGAGAGGTGATTGTAGGGAAACTTAGAAATTTAGGAATATAGAGGGGACTGAATAACAGAGAGATATGGAGAAATGCAAGTAGGCGATATTAGGCAGAAACCCACGATATTCTACACGTACAAGTTGAACAGAATAATCAGCAAACAGTTAGTGTCCATTAGAAACCAAAGGGGGGCAATCAGTGCATCAACCGGAGAACATTGATAGATTGTTATATGTAAACATCACAGCTGTTTTACTTGGGAGAAGAAAGATGCAGGTACAGAATTCGAGAAGATGGACTGGAAAGCTCTTGAAGAGATTGATGTAAAAAACGAGCGAGGGGTTGAGGCTTTGTCTGGTATAAAATTGGACTAATCCGCATGTCTGGATACTGTTGGAGTCAAGGGAGAAAATTTTAGTTGGAATCTAACCATAGGGGAGGTACCAGAGGACTTGAGAACAGTTAATATGATTCCACTTCATAGTAAGGGTGGTAGAGATTTGCCAGGGTAACTATGGACGAGCGAGTATTAGATCACTGTTCGGGAAACTACTGGAGAAAATGGGGAAGGAGAAAATCGAACTCCAATCAGAGTCGCAAGGTTTGATCAGGGATAATCATCATGATTTTATCAGAGTTAAGTCACATCTAATGAATTTGATTGAATTAGTTTGAGGAGGTCGCTTATTTAGTTTTGCAGCAAAGGCCTTTGACAAAGTTCCACCTGGGAAATTGAAAAAATAAAGTAAAATCTCAGAGTATCAAGGATAACTTTAAAAGTTACAACGAAAATTATCTTAGTGTCAGGAGGCAGAGGGTGGTGGGAGAAGGCTGTTTGTGTGACTGGAGAACAGTGTCCCCTGGTGTACCACAGGGATCAGTGTTATGCCCCTTATTGTTTGTAGCATTCATAAATGGTATAGATGTGAATCTGGAGGGGTGGGAGTTGTGATATGTAAGTTAATGTTTGACACAGAGATTGGCCGGGTGGTTGGCAGTGAGGAGAAAGTTCTGATTTTACAGGAAAATAAAGTGGAATGATCAGATGGGCAGATCAATGGCAGATGGAATGTGATCCTGATAAATATGAGGTGATACACTTTGGAAGGAGGAACGAGACATGGGAGTACACAATGATTGGCAGCACACTAGGGAACTCAAAGGGTGTTTCTCCACACATCCCTTAATATGACTGAACAGGGTAATGGACAAGTTAAGAATTGAATCTTGGGTGGAGCGTTTATTAATCAGGAAGTAGATTATAAGTGCTATACGGGGCTTGGTTTAGTCCATGATGGAGTACTGTCTGTAGTTCTGGGAGCCACATTACAGGAAGGATGTGATTGTACTGGAGTGGTTGCAGAGGAGATTCACCAGGATGTTCCCTGGGATGGAGCATATCAGCTATGGAGAGAGGCTGGATAAGCTCTGGTTGTTTACTTTGGACAGAGAGGCTGAGGGGGATGTGATTCACATGGATGAGTTAACAAGGGGCATGGACAGGGTGGATAGACAGCAGCTGTTCCTTTTCGACAGAGGGTCAAGAACAAGGGAGCAGGTCTGGCATGTACTTTCTGAGGGGGGGGGGGTTATCACGGCTAACCTCTCAACCGTTAAAAGTACTTGGACGAGCACTTGGAAGTTTCATAACATTCCAGGCTATGGGCCTCGTGTTGGAAAGTGGGACTAATATAGATCGTGCTGTATTTCTGTTGGTACAGAAACTATGCTCCTGTGAGTGTATGATGTGGAGCTGAGCAGCGTAAGACATGAATTGGTGTGTTTCTGAAGATAACATTCACAAAGTTTATAAGAGTGAACTGTTATAGCTTGTCAAATTATATCAATGTGAGAAGTATGAAAAGACAGTGTAGGTTTTTTCCAGTTTGAAACCAGAGAATGGAGAATGGGAAACAGGGAAATGGCAAAACTATGAATCCACAACTTCAGTTCTTCACAGAACTTTCTGACAATACCAGGAAAACCAGGTCTGGTGTGGGAAAACGAAATAGTACATGGAACACAGAACATAGTAAGTAAATGGTTTGGGAGAAATTATTGGGACTGAAAGCAATGGTCATAGACAACACTAACATAGATTTATGAAATGGGAATTATGTATGAGAAACTGACGGGGAGACAAATGAAAGAGAAGCAATGGATGTAAAGCACGTGGATTTTCAGAAAAATGTTGATCAAGCTCCCAGCGTAGTTTGCGAAATCAAATCTTAGTGGATTGGGGCGAATATATGGCCATGTTTCTAGAATGGGACATGTGGCAGGAAACACTGATTAGAAATAAACAGACTCGTCAAGCAACAGCCTGACCTTGTGTTTCAGGTCTGATTCTGTCATTATGACTATGTCCCAGAGTCCCTATCACCTTCCCCGGATATGTCCTCTCTCACCAGCAGGACAGACAAAGCAGAAGTGGTTGCACAGTGGGATGCAATTGCAAGGAAATTGCTCTGGGAGTCCTCAACAGTGACCTGTATCCCATGAAGTCTCATGGCATTATTTTACACATGGGAAAGGAAACCTTCTGCTGATTACCATGAACCAGCCTCTCCCAACTGATGAGTCAGTACTCCTCCAAGCTGACCAACACTTGGAGGAAGCAATGAGGGCGGCAAAGGCACAAAATGTACTCTGGGTTGGGGATGTCAATGTCCACAAAAAGAGTGGTTCAGCAGCATCATTACTAATTGAGCTGGCCGTGTCCTAAAGGATATAACTGATAGACTGGGTCTACGGCAGGTGGTGAAGGAACCCAAAAGAGGGAAAAGCCATATTTGACCACAACTTTACTAATCTGCCAGTTGCAGAAGTATCTGCAGAAGTATAGGTAAGAGTGACCACTGCATAGTTATCGCGGAGATAATGTCACACGTGCACATTGGGAATAACCTCCACCATTTTAGGTGGCACTATCACCATGCTAACTGGGACAGACTGCGAACAGATCTATCTGGGTTTCCATAAAGTGTTGCGGGTCATCAATAGCAGCAGAATTGTACTCCAGCACAACCTCATGGCCTAAAATATCCCCATCACAACAATTACCATCAAACCAGAGGATCAACCTTGGTTCAATGGAGTGTGCAGGAGGGCAGGAGCAGCACCAGGCATACCTGACAATGAGACGTCAGCCTGATGAAGTCACCAAACAGGACTACTTGTGTGCCAGACAGCATAAGCAGGAAGTGATAGACAGAGCTAAGTCATCCCAAAAGCAACGGATCAGATCTAAACTCTGCAGTCCTTCTACTTCTAGTTGATAATAGTTATGGTAAATTAAACAAGTCATTGGAGGAGTATCCCCATCCTTAATGATGGAAAGGCCCAGCACTTCAGTGTATAAGATAAGGCTGATGCATTCGCAATAATCTTCAGTCAGAAGTGCTGAGTGGATGATGCACCTCAGCCTCCTCCAGTGGTCCTCAGCAATTCAGTTACCAGCCGTCAGCCAATTTGATTCACTCCACGCGATATCCAGATCCAGTTGGAGATACTGGATACCACAGAGGATACATACTCTGACAACATTCTGTAAATAGTACTGAAAAGTTGTTCTCCAGACCTTGTCACTGCCTTCAACAAGCTGTTCCAATACCGTGACAACAATTGCATTTCCCCGATTATGTGGAAAATTACCCCAAGTATCTCCTGTATATAACAAGCAGAATAAATCTAATCCGGCCAATTACCAACCCATCAGTCTACTCTCAATCATCAGTAAATTTGTGGAAGGTCTCAGTGCTTTAAAGCAGCACCTGCTCAGCAATAACCGCGTCAATGACGCCCAGTTTGGGCTCCACCAGTGTCACTCAGCTCCTGACCTCATTACCTTGGTTAAACATGAACAAAAGAGCTGAATTCCAGAGGTGGGGTGAGAGTGACAGTCCTTTAAAACAAGGCTGTCTTCTCCCAAGTGTGGCATCAAGGGGCGTAAACAAAACTGGAATCAATGGGTATCAGGGGCAAACTCCCCGCTGGTTAGAATCATACCTGACACGGAGGAAGGTGGTCATGGTTGATAAAGGCCAGTCAACTCAGCTCCAGGACAAGTCTGTAGGAGTCCCTCGGGCAGTGACCTAGACCGAAACATCTTCAGGGCTGCTTGATCAATGACCTTGCCTCTATTCTAAGGTCAGAAGTGGGGATGTTCGCCAATGATTGCACAATATTCAGCAACATTTGTGGCTCCTCAGATACTGAAGCAGTCCATGTCCAAATGCAACAAGATCTGGACAGTATCCAGGCTGACAAGTGGCAACTAATATTCACGTCACACAATTGCCAGACGGTGACCATCACCACCAAAGTGCAAACTAAACACTGCCCTTGGCATTCGATGGTGTTACCATCACTGAATCCACAGTGGACCGCAGCGGTTCAACAAGGCAGCTCACCACCACCTTCTTAAGGGGCAACCAGGGACAGGCAATAAATGCTGACCCAGCCAGTCACACCCAGATTCACGAAATAAATAAATTGAAAAACCAGATTTTTTTTAACAGAGAAAGGTTGCTGAGGTATCACAGGAATCGGTGCTCAGGTCCCAGCTGTTCACAATATCCATTAAACATTTGGTTGCGGGAATCAAATACAATATATCCCAACCTGCGGATAGAACTGAAGGATGTTGGATTGCGAGTGGGTGAGGAGGTTGTAAAAAAGCTTCAAGGTGACTAAGGCAAGTGGAGCGAATGGGCAAATACGTGGCAGATGGAGAGCAAGGTGGGTAGAGGTGACGGTGTGCCCTTTGGTGGGAACAAGAGATTGGCAGCTTTTCATTTGAAAAGGGATTGTTTGAAACATGTTGATCTAAAAAGCGACGTATGGGTCTTTTTGTTGTTTCCTTCTGCGCAGCCCTCCAAGGTCCCTGCAGCACAGTGAGTTCTGAAACCAGAAGTCAATACTGGGAATGGCATTCACACGCTGCCCAGTGTACATAGACCTACCAAGTGGGGAGCTGTAGCATTGCAAAGGATCTGGATCTCCTTGTAACCAGTCATTGAAAGCAATATTGCAGGAGCAAAAAGCAGTTCGGAAGATCAATGATGTGCTGACCTTCATTTCAGGGGGATTTGAGTCCAGGAGTAAGGGTGTCTTACTGCAGCTGTACAAGGCTTTGGTGAGACCCCATATCAAACACTGTGCAGTATTCTGTGCAGGTCTGGTCTCAGTACATAATAAAGGATAAACCTGACATTGAGGGAGAGCAGTGAAGGATGACCAGACCGATCTTTGTGATGACAGGCTTGTTGTGGGAGCAGGGTTTGGGGCGACTGGGCCTGTATTCCATGGGGTTTAGGAAAATGGGTGGAGATCTCAGTGAGATATATAAGGCTCTGACAGGGTGAGACGGATTGCAAGCAGGGATACTAATTCCCCAGTCTCTGGTGTCTAAAACAAGGCGTCACAGTATTAGGTACAGACAGACCATTATACAATGAGATGACAATAAATGTCTGCATTCAGCAACTGGTGAACCTGGGGAATGCACTCGAACCTGGAAGCCAAGACACTGAATATAAATAAGGATTTAGAGACAATAAAGGAATGGTGGGAGAGAAGGAGAACGATATGGAAATAAAGGGCCAGGTATCATTATATTGAATTGGGTAGCAAACTCGACAGACCAAATGGCCTACTGCACTTCCTATTTTATAGCTTCCCAAGGTTAATCACAAGCTCTCAGATGTTAGGAAGGAGGTCTCTGCAGGGTCAACAGGACTGTGCTTCTAATTCCCTTTTCCGATACTGAGGCTTAGGCTGGGTCTTCTGTCCGGTTTTATCCTTCAGACCTCGCAAAAGTTTGATACAATAGAATGTCTTGTTTGGCGGATTCACAGGCCATTGAACAGTTTATCACATGTCTGTGTGTCTGCAGTCACGTTTAGGCCAGACCAGGAAAGCACGGGAGATTCACTTTCTGAAGTACATTTGTGAAGCAAATTGGTGTGTACAATCGACATTGGCTTGAAGGTCACTATTTACGGACAACAGATTTTGCATCTTAATATTTTGTCAATTGTGTTTAACTTACACCAGCTGCCAGAGCATTAGCCTGGTCTGGATTAGTAATCCAGTGACCTTTCCACAGCAGCACCATCTCTACATGGGGACCTGTCTGAAATCATACTGAGCAGGTTATTTCTGTGCTGCTTGATAACTCTGTCAAAAAGAACTCCGACCAATTTGACAGTCGAGGTGGGACTGAGGCAGAGGTAACTGGCCAGATTGTAATTATAATCCTCTTAGGAAAAGGACATAGTTGAGTAATTTTCCACATTACCAGGGAGATGTCAGAGTTGGAGCTGGAATGAAAGAGGGACACGGGTTGTTGAGCAGCATAAGTCTTCAGTCCTATTGCAGGAATGGGGCCTTTTTCATTCGTACTGTGTTCAGCTATTTCTTCATGTCACGTACAGCAAATCGAATTGGTTGAAGACTGGCTTCTGTGATTCTGTGGGTATCATGGCGAGGGTGAGGTGCATCATCAACTCCACACTTCTGGCTGAGGATGGTGCAGATACCACATCATAGTCTTTTATAATGATTTACAGGACTGTTCAATTATTTAGGATGGGGATATTTGTGGAGCCCTTTCCTCCGACATTTGTTGATCATCCATCACCATTTATGACAGAATGTGACAGGATTGCCGAGCTTCGATCAGATCTGTTTGTCAAGTGTGGTAGCTTTAATGGGTTCGCGTCAGGTTTAGGTTCACGTGGTTCTGACCCTGTCATGTTCACCCACAGCCATTAATGATGGTATTGATGGTAATGGCAGACTGAGGAGATAATTCGAGGCTAGATGTTACAGGTTGTGGTTGAATGCTGTTTCGCTTCTCCTGCTGCTGTTGTCTACAGCACTACATAAATACGTAGTTTTGAGCTGCAATATCTGCAATGCAATTCTGCTGTCTGCCCCTTAGTTCACATCGAGACCCATTCACCCATCAGTCATGTACTCAGTGACCTACTCTGGTTTCTGATATGGTAACACTTCCATTTTCATACTTTCATTCTGCTGAGGGTCTCTCCCCGGATCATGCTTTCAATCTAACACATTCTGCAAAACCAATTAACTGATTTTAATTCAATTGTTCAATTCACCTGAATTTTTTTCCTTGAGTAATATCATCTTCTGTGCTTAAAGTAAATGTGTTTCTCTGTGTTTCTCTCTCTGACCATGACTAAGAGCTCTGTAGTGTCAGTGATGTCAGCCTTATGTAGTTTCAGAGCCAATGAATTCTCTGAATTCCCAACCATCTTCACCACATTGTATGTTTCCTCTTTTGGTTTGATGCCTTATAACTCATGGTTGCCTTGTCCTGCCATGAATATGTTTCATCTCTTTTGGGAGAATTTCTGATATCCTCCGAAATATCCCCAGAAATTCCTGCTTTTGCTGCTCCATGGTCTGCCCTGCTCAGCTCCCCTTCCAATTAACTCTGGCCTGCTCCTCCTGAATGTCTTTGCAGTTACATTGCTCAATTATAATCACATTACATCTAGAAGACAGCAATAGATATAAACCGAAAGAAGGAGCTTTGAGAGAAGGGACACGAAGAATAATTGGTGGATTTCTTAACTAGATACAAAGAGAGAAAGAGCGAGACAACATAGATGAGGAAATGTGAAAAATGAGAAAACTAGATCATTGAAAGAATTAGATGTACATCTCTCAATGTTTTAGCAATTCCTGTGCGCTGTGGCCCTTTGTATAGTGCATGGACAACAGAGTAATGTGTTCAAATGCTGGCTCTGATGCCAGAATTTTTATTTCCAATATTATGACAGACACTAGGTTTGAAAAGAACACAACAGGCCAATATATTGAATTCTGGTAGAAAGGGGATTAACTGAAATAAGTTGGGACACCAGAAGCAAGAATTATAACACACATCCTAATAAGAAGGAGAGATTGGAGTAGAGTATTCTAGAAAAGGAGGGAACGTTGAGAGAAGTGGAAACATGCCACTTTAGATGAAGATCAAATGATGTTTTAATGTTTTCTAAATTTTATACATCATATGCATCGCTTTTTGTTAACTGTGTCTCCGTTGTTCATTTAGAATGTGTTGTGCACATATGAAAAATGTTACAAATCTACACACACAAATTATTTCAACAGTGTGTATTCCGCCATTTTTCCGCCATTGAAATGGTCCTGTTGTCATGTTACCAGTATACACGAACACCAGCTGGCCATCAAAAGACATGACCCATTATCACTATGCTCCATACATACAGGCAAAGAAGGGCACCACTTTGATTGGGACAATGCACACACATACTAAGACATGCAAGGATTTTCTTAGAGGAATGGCATTCTGACCAGAATTCCATCAATAAACGCATCAATTTAGATCCTATCTACCTTCTCTTGTAAAACAAAAGAACTGGAAATGACATCACCCATCTTAAGAACCCAAGACCTATAACTAGAGAGGCGCGACATACCACCAGCATTTCAGCAGAGACTCTCACTGATGATCTTACCTGTCATAGTGTCGAATCGTCAGAAAACAAACGTTCAAGCACAGCGAGCTAACTTGCATACATACAAGCTGTTACTTTTCTTTTATTAGTGGAATTTGGGAGTTCGTTGTCACTCATGTATTAACAGATTACGAGGTGAGGTGATTTTTTTGGGTTTGTGGTTTTAATTAACAGAAGTGCTCGACAAAGATGTCTTCACAGTTTGGGGCCCTGCCGTAAGGGACTTGGACAGATTTCAACAGATTTCGGGTACAAAATGTCCCAGCAAATTCCAATACGTTGCAATTAGTGACCTAGATCTTCAAAAAAAAAACCGGTTGGAAAATCTGTTTAATTTTGTTTACTGGTGGTTGTTTAAATTAAAAGTGAGGGAAATGGCTTTTAACATTACTAAAGAGGTTCCCAATTTTGCCAAGAAAGTTTAGAAAGACAGAAGGAGGACATTTTTTAGAATTAGCAAATAGGTTGGAATTGGGTTTAACCAGGTACAAAAGGAAAGCTGAAATTATAATGGAGTTGGCCAAGCACTTTAATGTATCAAAGAAACAGTCGAGTTAGAAAAAACTTAAATTGCAAATAAGGCAACTGAAGTTAGAAGGTAAAGAAAGAGACGGAAACAGAGAGAGAATAAAGAGGAGGGGAAAATGAAAGAGAGAGAGAATTTCAAATTCAGAAGTTGGGAATTAGACAAGAAAGTTAAATTAACAGGATGGAGATGAAGGGAGAACATCGGGATGTTTACAACTATGTTCGTACCTTGCCATATTTCAGTGAGAAAAATGTAAAAACCTTTTTTATTTCATTTGAAAAAAATGGCTCAGCAGTTGGAGTGTCCAGTGAACTTGTGGGTAATGCTCGTTCAGAATAAGCTGGTGGGCACAGCTGGTGAGGCATGTGCAGCGCTGTCAGATGAGGGGTCAAGAGATTATGCAGATGTCAAATTGGCAATTCTGATTATCTATGAATTGGTACCAGAAGCATATAGACAGAGGTTCATAAAAGTAGGGACGGAACCAGGTCAGACTTATGTTAAGTTTGAAAGAATTAACTACAGTCATTTTGATAGTTGGGTGCTGGACTTAAAAATAGATAACACCTGTGAGGCTCGAAGGGAGATTATTCTGCTGGACGTGTTTAGAGACTCACTTCCAGAGACGGTAAGAATTCATGTGCATGAACAGAAAGTTCAAGAAGCGAGAAGCGCGGCAGAAATGGCAGGAAAATATGCATTGGTGCATGAGATGAAATTTAGCTTTCGGGAGAATTTTCATCCTGTGAGGGATAGAAATTGGGAGAAGGGAAGATCACACATTACAAAGCGAACTGTAGCGCACAATAGTTTACCACAAGTGAAAAAAGAAGCCCAAAGGGGTTGAAAGGAGTTGAAAGGCCTCAGGTGTTCTCACTATAAGGGTGGGGAACATATAAAATTCCAGTGCTAATGGTTTAATGAGGGCATTGGGAAAAGATGGTTTCACTGCAGTAAGCTGGAACACACAGTGATGGTCGTTGAAGGAAGGCATTTTGGGGAAAGATGTGGCAGAAGAGAATAAGCCCAGTGGCATTAGTGAAACTGGTAAAGGAGACCCCATGTAGAGCCGAGGAGCTGCAGGAGAGTCCACAGTCGAGGCAGGGTCTGGGTATGAAGTTAGTACCCGATCTCTGAAAGAATTCGCTTCTGGAGATAAAGCTTACTCAGAAAGAACGGAGGGAGAAGGACAAGAAGTTATAATTTTGTGAGATATGGGATCAGCTCAATCTCGAATAGTTGAGAAGTGAGACGCCGGAAAAGCACAACCGATCTGGCAACATCCGAACAGCAGAAGAATCGAATATCAGGCATAAACCAATCGTCAGGGGGGTGGGGGGACAAGGGGGCTGAAAGATAAATACGAGGGTAGTAGCTGGGCTGATGGGAGGGTCACTGGGAAGACAATAAAAATATGTAGGTGGGAGTGACAGTGATATGTCAGAGGGAAGCGTGGAGTCGGTAGGTGGAAAGGAAGATGGCCAGTTCGGGCAGTTCAAGAGGGCAGTGCTAGGTTGAATGGTTCAAACTGGGAAAGGTTGGGGAAGGGGAGATTTGGAATTTGGTGAAGTCAACGTTGATGATGGTTGTAGTTTGAGGGTTCTAGTTGTCCTTCCACCTATCCAGGGTAAAAACAATGACTGCAGATGCTGGAAACCAGATTCTGGATTAGTGGTGCTGGAAGAGCACAGCAGTTCAGGCAGCATCCAAGGAGCTTCGAAATCCAGCATCTGCAGTCAGGAAAACTAGGGAATTGGAGAGTTAAAAGAAAAATACCCAGAATTTTTTCCAGACTGTGTAGTAACAAGATTCCACTGTTGTAAGTTAGAGCAGGAAGGAAAACCGAAAGAAAAAGCCAAAGGAGTTGATGTGCAGTTAACTGACACCCTGTTTGATGTAACGGTGCAAGAAAAACCTGAACAGGTAGAGGATCAGGCAGGGGTGTTTAGTCCTGAAAGGCTAATGGACTTACAACAGATATAAACACACACATTCACATACACATACACATGCACACACACAGAAAATGAATCAAAATATATTGTTGAACGTTATTAACTTAAAGATAGAATCCTAAAATTAAAATGGAGACCCCGATAGGTTACTGCAGAAGGGAAATGGGTCGATTGTTTTAGAGGTAGCGTACAGTGTTACGGGTAGCACATAAACTGACTGCAGGGGGTCACCCAGGTGTACAGAAGAATCAGGTTAAGGTACAGAGGCATTTCTAGTGGACTGGAATGCACACGGACGTGGTTATTATTTGTTTCACATGTCAAACATTCTAAATGGTAGGTAAGTCACAGGCAGTAATAAAAGCAGCGCCTTTGTTACCTATTCCTGCATTCGAAGAACATTTCAAGTGAGTTATGATTAGTTGTGTAGCTCCCCTATGTAAAGTAAAAGTGGAAACCAATATTTGCTAGCCACAATGGATGTGTCTACCAGATTTCCAGAGGCATTTCTATTATGGAGTGTTAAGGTATAAAGGGAGATGAAGGGGTTGGCAGCTTTCTTTATTCACTGTGAGCTCTGCAGAGAGATTCAGTCAGACCAAGGGTCTCATTTTACCGATCAGCTGTTTAAGGAAGTCATGGATGGCTTCGGCATACAGCACTTCAAATCAAGGGCGTCCCATCCTGAATCCTAGGGAGCCTTGGAAAGTTAACATCAGACGCAAAAGACTATGTTGACAGCGTACTGTCAGGATTCCTGAATGATTGGAATGAAGGTGTCTCATTAAATTGTTTGCCATTAGACAAAACTTATTTGCCCCAAATAAATCTATCAGTTTAATTCCTTTGAGTTAATATTTGAAGATGAATTGAGAGGTCCTTTGGAATTAATTGAATATAAATTAACAGGACTGAAGTCAGAGATCTCACACTCGGATTATGTATGTGAGGTGAGGGAGAGATTAGATGTATTAGGTGAATTCACTAAACAGCACCTGAAGGGCTCAGCATAGAACGAAGCACGTGGCAGATAAAAACTCTGAAATTTTGACGATTTCCTGTGGGGATGACGTATTAGTATTGCCACTAGTGATAGGAATTCCTTTCAAAGCCAGGTTTAGTAATGGTCAGATGAACAAATTGTGTAGTTTATCTGTATGAAGTAGTGACCTTTAGCAAGTGATTGAAAGCTCACATGTTCCAGTTCGCAGAACATGTTGAATGATTACAAGAAGCAAACTTGGTAATAAACTTAAAGAAAACAGAATTCACGAAGGCAGAGGTGACGTTCTTGGGACATTACATTGGACATGGAAGGTTGACCCCATGGAACACAAAGACGAAGGGCTTTGAGGAATTTCCACGACCATCCTCGAAGAAAGGTGCTTTAATTTTTGAAACTGAGTGGATTCTATCGGAAGTTTGTTCCAAACTTCAGCAGCGTATTGGCACCACTGATGGACTTAGTAAAGAAGAACACAGAATTGTGGTGGACAGTACAATGCCAGGAGGCATTTGAGAATTTTAAAGCAGGATTAATCACTGCACCAGTTTTAGCTATACCAAATATTTTGAAACCCTCGGGTTATAGGGGTCGGAGATGTATTGATAGAGAAAGAGGATGATGGGATTGAATGGCCAATTGGCTACTTGTCGAAAAGACTCAATATCCAACAGAAAAAAAACAACATCTCCATTATTGAAAAAGAATTATTAAGTTTCGCACTGGCCTGACAATATTTTAATATTTATGTGACAAACAAATTGTCGGAGATGTTTGTGGACAAGGACAAACCTCTCGCGTTTTTTGGAATATTTAAAGACCAGAATATGAGAGTATTTCATTGGAGTCTTATCACACCGACTTTAAACTTACACAATGTACATGCTGTGGGTCCTAAAATGTGATAGCAGATGTGTTATCGCGGATTTAAAGGAACAGGTGTTGATAAGATTTGACTTATCCCAGTATTTTATATGTGGGGAAAATTAATATGAATGATATAACTGAGATTAATACTTTCTTATTTCATAATAATGTGATTAAGAATTCGAGGAAAAGAAACGAAGCAATCTTTTCATTCTGATGGTTCTTTTTTTTCTGAAGGGGGGAGGTGTTATGAAGCCGAAAGCACTTTAAGACAGAACGGGTTTTGTTGACTAGAAAGTATAGCACAGATGCCAGCTAAATGTCAGATTGTTCCATATGTCACAATTAACTGGGAAATGATACCTAAGTTTTGGTTGCTGTTTTGATAACAATTCAAATACAACCAAAGAGTTTAAATAACGTTCAGGATACCAGAAGCCAACGGAATTTGAATATTATTGTTTGGGTACCTGGAAGCAATCAAATGTGAGAATTATTGTATCATTGGAAGTATATAAACCCAGAATTTGAACACGAGAGAGAGAGCCACTGCCATCCAACAGTAGAGTAACTGGTGTATTGCAGGAGTGCTAACTGGTCATCTCAAACACTCTGTATCAAAGATACATGTTCAAGTCAAACCTACTTGCAGCAAAAAAAAAATGACCCAGGGAGATCAGCAGCTGGAAGGGTGAACACAGCGGGGAAGATAGAAACTGTGTGGTCTTGAGATTGTAATGTTTAATATGTGGGTTGTTGGAACAGCAGATTTTGACAAAGTCGGAGTCAGATAGTAAGTAGCTAAGACAAGAGGGGCTTGTATTTGTGAAGCCCCTCTAGTGTTCACTATTAAAGTTTAGAAACTAACTTGTTATTTTTTGTTTAAATTGTGGAATGTAGGAGATCTGTGTTGTTCATATTTTAACAGATTACAAGGTGAGGCGAGCTTTTTTGGATGTTTGGTTTTAATTAACAGTGGGGTTCGACTCCACCTTGTAAATGTCTATCCACGCTAACCCCATTTCCCTGCAGTTGGCCCATATCCTTCCAGTCCTTTCCGGTCCACATATTTATCCAAATGCTTTTGAAATGTTGTTAATGTAACCCCCTCAACCTCATCTGCTGGCAGCTCATCCACGTACCAGCCCTCTGTGTAAAGAAGTGGCCCCTCAGGTTCCCGTTTTTTACTTCCCCATTAACCTTAAACTGATTCTCTCTCGTCCTCGATTCTCTAAACCTTGGAAAAAGACTGAGAGCATTAACCCTACCATCGTGATCTTATTCAGCTCTATAAGGACTTCCTCAATCTCCTACATGTTAAAGAAAAGGTCCTAGCTTGTCCAAACTCTCCCTATAACTCAGATCATTGTGTCCTGGCAACGTCCTTGAAAATTTCTTCTGCACTCTTTCGAATTTAATAGCATCCTCCCTATAATAATGTGACAAAACTGGACACAATACTCCAAGTGCGGCCTTACCAAAGTCCTGTGTAACTGCAACATAAATTCCCAACTTCTATACTCAATGTCCTAACTGATGAAGGCCAATGTGCCAAAAGCCTTATTCACTGCCCTGCCTACCTGTGACTCCGCTCTCAGAGAACCGTGCACCTGAACTCCAAGGACTCTCCACCCACTACATCCTTGAAGATCCTTCCATGCACCATGAAATTCCTACCTTGATTTGCATTAAAATACTTAATGTATTCAGAATATCAGTGTTAAAATGCATGCATTCTCTAACAAAGACAGAAATTGCTGGAAAAGCTCGGCAGGTCTGTCAGTACCGAGATGCCTTTTAAATGCTGTAGTTGGACCAGCCTCCATC